>NW_022170403.1:3754817-3899936 GCF_008802855.1 Photinus pyralis
AACTCGTACGAAAGACCAGAAACTTTCCACCTAACTCTTAACTTTCAACTGTCAATTACATGCTACAACTAAATTTTCAAGTTCTGGCGAGGCAAAATTGAGAACATGTCTAGATACGTTTTCTTGAGTTAAATAAAAGTCATATTTTATTGACTTGTATGGATATTTTTTTAACTGAACTTACTATAGTGGATAGTAAGCTCCTTATTCATTGCAGCGAATAATACGCTACGATACGTCATACAACATCCTTACTTGCCAAAATCTCGTCAACCGGGGGGATGTTGTCATGGTGTCATGGTCATTTCAAACGGCAAACAATTTTGCGGGCACAAAATTTTTTTTAAACTACACCAAGTAAGACAGTCGTGGATTAAGTAGAATAGTATTCTACTCACACATATTGAGTGTTATTCATTTGCATGAGTTTTGTTACACTCGACTACGGCTCGTGTCGTAAACTTCATCCGTGTGGATAACACCTAACTTTGGAGACACTTCTCAAATTCGGTTTCCGTAATCACAAAAAGGAAAAAAAGGTCTTAAAAAGTGGACACACTCTCCACCTATCTAAATACAGTGACGGATTTCTAGAACTATGGAAAATATTTTAGACTCAATTGATGTGAAGATACCTCAAATGCAGCAAATTATTTCGTAGAATTTCCAAAAATGATTCGAAATGTAATTATCGATTTTTCTTTACATTTACACCTTATTCAAGGCGTCCCGAAAACTTTACATTAACTCAGTGCTTATTTCATCCAACAATTTTATCATTTCCTTGTCTGTAGGGGCTGTAGAACGGCTTTCGGACCAGCCTGTAATACAAAATTCCATAAGTGCCCCCCCTCCCCCCATTAAAGATTCCATACTGCCTCCTCGCTGGCCCCCCTGCTTTTCAAGTTTCAAGTTTTTTTTCTAGTCATCGTTTGCGCTTGGTTGCTCACCGAATACCTTCGTTTGCGCCCCAGCCGTTTTTCCGTTAATCCAATTGAAAAATTCCATAACTGCCCCTCTCCCCACCATTTTTCAAATTTGACTTTTTTCCTGTGATCATTTGCGCCCCCGCCGTTATTCAGTTTTTCCAAATTCAAGATTCCATACTGCCCCCTCGCTGTCCCCCCTTGTTTTCAAATTTCAATTTTTTTTCTAGTCATCCTTTGCGCTGAGTTTACCGCACGTTTGCGCACCGAATACCTTCATTTGCAACCCCGCCGTTTTTCAGTTAATCCAATTAAAAAAGTTCATAACTGCCCCTCTCTCCACCATTTTGCACATTTGACTTTTTTCCTGTAATAGTTTCCGCTTTGTTTGCGCATATTTGCGCCGAAATACCTTCGTTTGCGCCCTCGGCGTTTTTCAGTTATTCCAAATAGAAGATTTCATACAGTCCCCCTGTTTTCAAGTTTGACTTTTTTTTTAGTGATTGTTTGCCTTTTTTTGCGCACCGAATACCTTCGTTTGCGCCCCCGCCGTTGTGTAGTTATTCTCAATACAAAATTCCAAATTTGACTTTTTTCTAGTGATCGTTTGCCTTTTTTGGGCACCGAATACCTTCGTTTGCACCTCCCTTCGTTTTTCCGTTAATCCAATTAAAAAACTTCATAACTGCCCTTCTCTCCACCATTTTTCAAATTTGATTTTTTTCCTGTGATAGTTTGCGCTTTGTTTGCGCCGAAATACCTTCGTTTGCGCCCTCGCCGTTTTTCAGTTATTTCAAATAGAAGATTTCATACTGTCACCCCTGTTTTCAAATTTGATTTTTTTTTAAGTGATCGTTGGTCTTTTTCTTGCGCACCGAATACCTTCGTTTGTACCCCCGCCGTTTTTCAGTTATTCCCAACACAACATTCCATAACTGCACCTCTCTTTTTCAAATTTGACTTTTTTCTAGTGATCTTTTGCCGTTTTTTGTGCACCGAATACCTTCGTTTGCGCGCCCGTCGTTTTTCAGTTATTCCAAATACATTGTTGCATTATAAACATTATTTATTTGATATTTTATGAGTGACCGCTAGATAGCGTGAAACATACATAATTCCATAACTGCCCCAACCCCCATTTTTCAAATTTGTTTTTTTTCTTGTGATCGTTTGCGCGTTTGTTTGCGCATGTTTGCGTCCCCAAATACTTCGTTTGCGCCCGCACCGGTGTTTTCAGTTTATTCAAGATTCCCTACTGCCCCCCTCCCCGTTTTATTTGACTTTTTTTCTAAGTGATCTTTGGCGCTGATTTGCGCAATTTTGGCGCACTGATACCTTTGCCCCCCCGCCGTTTTTCAGTTATTCGCAATACATAATTCCATTACTGCCCCGCCCATTTTTCAAATTTTTCTTATTTCCTGTGATCGTTTTCGCATGTTTGAGTTATTCCAAATACAATATTTCATACTGCCCCCCCCCCCTGTTTTCTAATTTGACCTTTCCCTCTAGTGATCGTTTGCGTTTGGCTTGCGCACCGAATACCTTCGTTTGCGCTCTCGTCGTTTTTTGACAGTTATTTCAAATACAAGATTCCACATGTACATTCGTCTTAGTGTATTTTCCTTCATTTCTGTTTCTTTGAAATCTTCTTTGTGTCTTCCTCATACCTCCCCCCCCCCACAATAATTTCCTGAGATGTTGTTTTTAAATGTGAAAGGTGCAGATCAGTAGGTGGCCAGGGGAAGGAGGGAGGAGGTAGACATTAATTTTATCTTTCATGGTATTCCAATTAAAGCTCCCAACAAAGGGAACGGTTTTCTACCAACTACCGCCCTACTTTCTGACCCCTTATCAAAAGATGGGTTGGGGGGGGGGGGGGACTTGGTTTTATTCTTCATGGTAGTCTACTGAAAGGTCTCAACGAAAGGAATTAACTTCTACCAACCATAGCATCCTCCTCGACTCACCGTATCGTAGCCAAATATATAAGTATATAATTCCTTATATCTCAAGAACAGATTGTCGGAGGATGGTACTCACAAGGACGATTGGGACGTCTGGAACAATTATATCTATTGTCAAAGTCAAAACTTTACGAGTGAAGTCTATTATCGCTTGTCCCCTCTTCTTTTCATGCCTGCTTCGTACTCACCTCTTACGTTCACATGGCCGTCCTTCGCGCCTTTAACATTATTCGGGCTTTTTTTAATTTCGCCTTTCATAAAGCACTCTTTGCTAGCTTACTCTGACTTTTTTTTAACGTAAACTAACTTCTCACTTGCTTTACATTCTCTTTACCTTTGTCACGTTGCCGTTCTCATTTTACCTCCCATCACGTTACTTCCATTTGGAAGTCTCTATCTTTCATACTTTGTTCCTTCACACCTATCTCGTCACGCTTCATTCGAACTTGCTCCGTACCTTCTTTATACCTTCTAAGGTCCCTCCTTCATACCTTTTTCACATTTCCTTCTTTCACGCGTCTTATTCTTTATTTTTTTATTTACAACTGCTTTCGCGTCTTCCTCTTTTCACACCTCATTGTTTTACATCGATAATCTTCAACCATCCCTTACGTTGCAAGTTTCGATCACGTCTTCTTCAATTGAGCCTTTCTCCTTCACGCCTAGTTCTTTCGCGTTTTCTTCGAACCTCCATCACGGCTCCTTTTTTCGTATCTCGCCAAAAGAGGTGTTGCGGTAACCCTATTATCTCGAACCTACTGTATATTTGTCATATGGCGTGTCGGAACGTACTCTCAAAAGGAAAATCTCACACGACGCGTTTTATGCATTCAACATATCAGTAAGAGCATGGTGTCGGAAGTATAATATTAAACAAGTGAGCGGTAATGCGATTAATGGCCGTTTGATGCACCGACAAATTTAAGGAGAGCTTAGCTTAAGCGTAGCTTAAAATCCATGGCAACGATTATTGAGACAATGGTTGTCATTTTAAGCTACGGTTAAGCTAAGCTCCGCTTAAATTTGTCGATGCAAACGGCCATTAGTGGTTAGGTTAAATTAAGTAATCAAAGATGCACATAATAAACCGAAAAAATTCGTTAAGTCGCTTGTGAGCAAGGGGCGAAGAGTGAACTTTCAAACTTGTTTTTTTCGATTTTAATAGCCATTATGGACATTTCATGCCTCAACGAGAATACAAACATGAAATAATTTTTAATTTCTGATCGAATGACACCAATACCAAGTCTGTAAGTGGTATAGTTCCGGAACATTTGTGACAGACAGACAGAAAGACAGGCTTCAAGAGCGCAAAAGTGCACTTTTTATTTTTTTAAAGTGAAAGTGCACTAAAAAGAAACAATTGAAACAGAGAGAATCCATAATTACTTAAGCTAACTTTTATATGTAACCGATTGAAATTACAACAATCTTACGCAACAGTACCTGGACTGGATAAACTATCCGGCCCTCGTGATTGTTGAGGTATAAATGATCTACACTCAAACGATATTTTCCAAGATATTGGATCTTCCGAAAGTAGGACATCTTGGAAAATTTGGCAAAAAAAATTGGGAGGTTATTGAAATCACTCCAAAATTCGATTTTGAGATTTTACCGGATCTTTACGATTCAAGGTCCCGAAAGTCGAAAAAAGTGGTGTTTCAAAAATGTCTGTATGTTCGTATGTGTGTATGTGCGTGCGGTATGATTCTTGTAAACAAGGTTCGGCCGAAACTACTCGACGGATTTGGTTGAAATTTGAAACCGATGTTCCCATAAATAGTCTCGAGAGCTGAACAGTTTTTGGAAGCGATTCGATCATAGCAAATGCCGTTTTGGCGACAAAATCAATGTTTATTGAATTACGTATAACATGGTTTTGTTTTGTCATTAATTTTGTGTTAGTTCCACCCTACGTGTCCCTGAGCGACAAATGCTTATTAAGTAAGCGTGTATTGCGAGCAACTACTTTATCAATAACGTCGAAAAGTCTGAACGTACGGCTGTTCGCCCGATAACTCAAAAACATCTTGACCTATAAAGCTCAAATTTTGGTACACAGATAGCTCATGACTGAAACTACAATTTGGGATTGCGGGGTTTGCCATTTGCAGATATCTAAGTCTATAGTATCAATTTGAAATTATTCAGACGCCTACTAAGTGTAGTTGTAAAAACACGCATGTGTTATTTATTTGGTATTCAAATACGTGCATTAAAGCTCTTACCTTTCCTTTCCCCAATTTCCTAACTGTCTGAATTAGAATCTCTCTGTGACGCTTTCCCAATCCTGCAAATTAAAGACACATTAAACAAAATATAACACGTGTTGTTATTGTATGCTATCGTTATCATCGCAGTAAGATGACTTTCAAAGCGATTAGTTAGGTACATAATACCTATACCAGCAACAGGGTGTGGAAATCGAAAATTTTGGGCAAAGTAAAGTCTTTGATGGCGATCCTTAGAATTGACTAAAATGTTTGGAATAAATTCGAAGGGAAATTGTTACCGTCATGCGAGAAGGTTATTAATTATATTGTACACCCTGAGAAGGGTTACGTCTACCACAACTTGTACAAACAGCTCACTTAACGTCCTTCTGTAAGCCCTTAATCGCAAGGGTTAGTAGCGTTACTAAATTTTAAATTCAAATATTAACCATCTGTTGTTAGAAATTTTCTCGCATAAAATAATTGACTGTAAAAAAGTTTACTACCCGTATTTTAATATTTAAGCGGGACAAACTTCTGCTTGATGAGCACGCGCGTGTGATCGTAAAACTGTAATTCAGTCTCCTATCATTAGCATCTAATACGAAGCGGAATGACAATGACTTTTTTTTGCAAATCTCTAGAAGTTGTATAATTAGAACTCTTGGGAAACCTGGCGACGCTTTATAATGTTAGAGGGCCCATTTCATATTTTGCTTAAATGACATCAGGATAGCTACTTCGGCGTTGCGGAGTAATGGAGACGAATGAAACGGACGTAAAAAATACTACTGTATTTTACGTCCTATAACCCAATTTTTTTACCAACACACAACAAGGTTATTAGGTTAGTTGAACTCCAGATTGAACCACTTCTACTATCATAATGCACAAAAAAGGGAAATGCATTATAAATTTTGTCCCGGACCCACCAGAAAATACCCCCAATTAGGGAGTTATTAGTTTCCGAAAAGTGCACGTTTCCCTGACGATGAGCAACTATTCCGATAAAGAAAAGCTTTTGAGAACTTAAGAGCAACTTAAAATTAACGTGTACACATTGTACTATTTATGATTATTTCAATAAATTTCTAATTAATTAGGTTAATTTTCGTGGTCACGGTTTTCTAAACTAACCTGAGATTAATATCGAATCTAATAACAAATATACGGCAAAATTTTTAGACACAGTTCTGTTCAGTACGAATCAATTTCGTAGGTACTTCAATCGAATATACTACACTGATTTTTTAACAATAGCTGTTTATGGTAACGAAAATATCTTGGGGCGCTTAAATAGTTCCTCTTTGATCACGTCTACGATTCTCCTTTATACTAAGGAAACGCGATAAGATAACGATCACGTTAACTGTTTATTACTCCCTCTTAATTTCGCGATAATTCGTATTGTTTCTGTATGGATGTAACTGACACGTCAGAATTAATTCAGAGTTTTTTTCTCTTTTTTTAAATGTACCTAACGGAACGTTCCAATAAAAACCGAAATACCCAGACGGATTCGAGCGCCATCAAGGGTACGGCTTCGGCTCTGGTCAAGGTCGGTAAGCTGGAGCAGTAAATAATCGGATTCGGTAGCGGTATCTACGGGAAAGGAAACGCAGGAAAGCGAAACAATATCCCGGAAACGGAAAGCTTACCTTGCAATTAAACGGAGCGGTAAAAATTACGGTGTAAGGAAAAGCAAAAGCTATAGATACGGTGCGGTACAGTTAATGTAAAAGCAAAATTTAAATACGGTACGGTTGTACCGTAAATCTATGGAAAATCTCAATAATTGCGGTACTTACAAACGTAACGCAGAAAGCAAACAGTCCTCTTTAAACAACTGCTATACTTTTCATAAAATTCAGCTATGCCATGGAGCGAACGAGCGTTTTTCCAACCGACACACCATATCCGATTATCTACATCCCAAAATTATAACTTCTTTAATTAATTGTGAGGCCTGCTAGCGTTTTAAACTTTGTAATTGGTTCCAAAATTCAATTAAGATGTCACACACTTGATTGGCCGGATTGAAATTTCTAAAATTAGTAATCCAATTAACACCTTTTGTTAATTCGAATGTTGAGATCAAATGTTGGGATCAACCGGCTGAGTCGGCGCTATCAAGCTGATAACGGCGTAAACCTGCACGGTCTTGCAGTTTTAATGCGCATTTGACCATACAAAACGAAACCCTGCTAGTAATGGCTTAACGTGGCTGAAATTTGCCTTCGTCTTCTAAATGATAAGAGCATAAGGACGCAACAAAGACAATTGAAATATCTTGACGGGGACGGTTACAAACGGAGCATTAATTGCAGTGTTATTTACGGGAGCGGCGCCGGCGGCAAAAACACAACTCTAAAAATAAATCCCATTCTTCGAACTGACACAAACACTGTCGGCACTTTTCGTAACGAAGCGCCCAACTTAAAACGCTTCTAGATACTGGGAGTTCATCAAAGCTGGCCGACTCCACAAATATACGGTGTGGTCATAACTTCGGGTATGAAACTTCAACCAATTAAATGAAGGTTAAGGTACTAAATCAATTCCGACGTACTTCTCGAATATGCCAACTCGGCACATTACTGAATGACCTCACGCTTATTCAGTTGTTTGGAGTAAACAAGAGTAATTAAGATACCCACTTTAGTGACAGCGATATCTCGTCTCCAGATATCCGGAACTCAACATGAAAACAACGTTCTACAGAAATTAAAAGACGCAGAATCTTCAATTCCATCAAATGCTTACAGATTTACTCTTGAAATGCCATAGCCACTTAATTTATTGGAAAATCGGCCCTCTACATCTCGACACCCTGTAAATTTTCTATGATATACAATGCCCAACCTGATCTAATCCTTAAAATCTCAAAAAATAAAATTTTAACTTTACCTATCTCTATAAAATTTGAAAAAATAAATCCCAACTTAGAGCTACTGTTACAGAAGTTAAGAAAATTGGAACGTGAAAAAGATTGGAGTGGAAGTACTTGACACAATGATAGATATCCCAATAGGATAGACGGGAAAGATTTATGGGATCATGGGGGAAATACGATGAGTTCGAGATGACATTCGTTTATGGAAAATTGAGAGATGAACGTGAAAGAAAAATTGAGAGTATCTTGAGAAGAATTTTAGGAAGCCTGGACAGTCTTATGAAAAACTAACTGAGCAGGAAGCAAAAGGTGAGCAATTGAGCATGAAAGTTTATGGGAATTTGGAGACTTAGGGAGGATTTGAGAAGAGGATGACAGGAGAAATTAGAGGAAAACTTTAGAGATGCTCGATAGGTAGGAACTTGAAAAACGATGGAGATCTACTTAAGATACATTTAAGGATAGTTTTAGGGGATCTATATGAACTATATGAACTATAATATGAACTTTATGAACTATATGAACTATATGAACTATATGAACTATATGAACTATATGAACTATGTGAACTATGTGAACTATATGAACTATATGAACTATATGAACTATATGAACTATATGAACTATATGAACTATATGAACTATATGAACTATATGAACTATATGAACTATATGACCTATATGAACTATATGAACTATATGAACTATATGAACTGTCTATGTTTAAGAGATGCTTAAAGTAAAAATGTATGCAAAATTTGATGGGGATGTGAATGTATTTTGAAAGCCTGAGAGATACTGGAAGAGAACTTTATGAACACTTGAAGGGAACGTAAGAACCAATTGCGAATAGCTTAAGAAGCAGGAAGACTTAACCAACTTCTGAGGAAAAATTTTATAAAAGCGTGATGGAAAATTGGAGGTGCAGGAGATGTAGTTGGTCTAACGAGAAATTAAAGCAAAAATTGAGAAGCGAACATGAAAATCATTTGAGGAGATGCGGAAAGCATCCTGAGAAAAATTTAATGGAAACCTAAGAGTAACTTTTGTGCTTTGCTTGAACGGAAATTGAGGGAAACTTGAAGGGAACATTAAGCGAATTAGAGAATTGAGGAAGATTTTTGGCGAACTTGAGGAAAACATGAGAGAGAATTTCAGAGCAACTTGAAGGGCGCGATTGCATTAAATTACGCTGTCCACAGGGAAACAGAATGCCGATGAAGTGCTATCTACGTACAAATAGGGAAAAGCGACACCGGACTTACGTTTGTGTAAACTTTCTGAAGTTTTCAAGGATAAGGATTTAAAGTAACGCGATTTAAAGTTTCCACTGTCCACAGTTCTCGAATAATTTCTTTCTTCACAACTTTTCTTTAAATTAAAAAGTCCAAAACTTTACAATTGTTCCAAATTCACTCGTACACACGAATTGGCGTAGTTGCGCGTAATTACTTCCTCGAAAATCAATCGCTCCACAAAACTTTAATTGAGTTCGTTTCAACGCAACAAAATCCTGGCACGAATGTTCATCTAAGTTCCATCACAATCCAAAATTACCTCCGGTAAGTTTATCAGTTCTCCAATACTAACTGCGGATTTTTCACTTTTCACCTTTTTTACGCTAACTACCTCGTGGCTACCCGCGTAATGCTTACGGTTCTCTACGAACAAATTCAAAAATAATACCGCCCTGCTGTCCAACGCGTATTGCCCCAAATCTATTTCCGAGCGACTCGTTCCCACCACATTAATTTCTCCCCAAAACTACGTCCATTCCTCCAGCCCATCAAATCATTAGAATTTCGAATTGTCAGCCTCCTCAGACGCACCCTAACGAAAATGTCTCATGAATTCTGCAAAAACCCGCGCTAGATAGCGACGGATCTGATTCAGACGTACTGGCACGTAGTTACTATTAGTTTCGTCTTATAGCGCGATTAGTTGGAGCTCCTAACCTTTCACACGCAATTATGTAGCCAGGGCTGTAATCTAGGACCATTCGCCCAAAAATTTTCTGTAGAAAACATGCGCTTTAATGAGACCACCGCTACAAGAAGTCACTTTTAAGGAGGCTCCGGTTCTTTACACTGATCTTTTAGTAAACAACATCTTCCGTATAATTCCAGTCAACATTTTCCTAAGCTGTGATCTTGTTTCATGTTGGAGACTCCCACGACAGGTGAGGGGGTGGAATTGGCGGCATGTTCAGAATTAAAAATCAAATTTGCTCTGAGCAATGCCACAAAAAACCTCGAAACTCTCGAAACTCAAAATTTGAGTATTTGGACTAAATAGGTTGGACAATTAAGGAAACACAAAATTGACAAACTCAATGCATTTTCATGAGAAAATCCAAAGTGGAACTACGGGATCAGTTCATAACCAATAACAGCGTATAATGGTGGCGCTATCAGGGTGTGAATTTGATAATCACGAAACGAATTAGAATGCTACAATGCCTACAATTTAAGTCAATTGGTTTGGTGTAATCACTGGGTATTGTACACAGTTTCATACTAAAAGGGTCGAACTCTTTTATGCTTTGTTGTCTTACCCTACCCTCGCCTAATACATTGTGCGTATCTCTTACCGCTCCGACACAAACACACTACACATTTTACATTCCTTAAAAGTCTACCATTAGGTAATCGATTTCATCCGAAAAAGGAACCAAACCTCGTAATTTACAGTAAGGGGATGCTTTCCTTAATACCTAAATTGATTTCGAGGATCCTAACCGCGCAATTTATAGCAAAGTGACCATAAAATTTGAATGTAAATCGAAACGATACCTACCTTTATTTGATATGTTAACAAAAAAGTGCTAGGCGCCTTGTCAATAATTCAATTTCCGCTTTCAACACATAATTACCCCTCGCTGCTGCACCGCCTTGAATTTTAAACATATTCAAATTATTCCGGAAATAAATTGAAAAATCGCGTTTGCTCTTAGGAATTTGAACTACTTAAATAATATTGCATGCGAAATAAAAGTATAGGGGCAAAAAAACGATATAGGCATTTTTCTAATCTAGGTACAATTGGGAAATCACAGTCGACCAC
The DNA here is from genome assembly GCF_008802855.1 of Photinus pyralis. Lineage (NCBI taxonomy): Eukaryota > Metazoa > Arthropoda > Insecta > Coleoptera > Lampyridae > Photinus > Photinus pyralis. The sequence continues at coordinate 3,765,880 of NW_022170403.1, forward strand.
AATATAAACTTTCGAATAAAGTTGGATGACGAACTTCTAAGAAATGTCCATAAATACTAAGGGAAACTTAGATGGTTTCTACAAATCCGTGTTATTGTCTTAGGTAACGTAAAGCTTTAGGTAATAATCCTATGTAATGAAAGCTTCTGTCTAGTGAATTAGATTTTTTCGATTTAATTTAATATTTGGGTAATCAAATTGATTATACCGAAGGTAATCGGCTTACATCTTATATTATCCATCAAAAAAGGGATTAAATAAATACGTCCACATGTCTAATCTTGTGGAAATATGCTCTCTCGACATATTTATGCCAGTTGTAACGTTTACAATTCGACTAAAAATCAATACACGGTGTACAGAAATTTGTATAGTCAGGCTATTAGTGGCACCTACTCCTCATCCACTTAAAACTTGAGCCCATTTAGGTAAAACGCTTGACATTCTCCTCTAATTGCTTAATTACAGAGAACGGTGGGGTGAATTTTGTCATAAATAAATAAACGCGGAGGCATTTTCGTGTTAACATGGGGATTTGTGAACGCGAAATCGTACTTTTTGTTTCGAGTACTCAATATGTAAATGTTTTGCGAAGTGAATTGACGAAAAACGCTTTACCTACATTTTGTGAGGAGCGACGCTCAGTTGCGTACTTTATATTCCCGTCGCCCATGTGGAAAATATGCGTTATCAATTTTTCCGTTGTGCGTGACAAAATTGAGATCTATAAAACATCAGCGGTTTTTTCCCAAAAAAACCATAGATTCTCTTTATCTACAGCTTGAGTTCTATTGATTTATGCATCGTAATGCAGCGAAAAAAATTATTCAAAGCGTTCCACAATTTTCCCATTCCCTTTCCGGCTGCTCTTTACATATTTAACTTGCGAATTTTATTCGTTCAACAAAGAGCGTCTTTATTAAGGACAGATTGTACACATTTGAAAATATTGAAGTGAATGATGCACAAGTGACAAATTTTTGTAGTACGTATTTATCAAAATCCAAATTATTTGCGTAACATTGGAACAGTTTATCTCATGTTTTCTCCGGTCGTAGATAAGAGTTGCGCTTTAGTTAACTTGGTAAGCAGATGTTTATCACAGGTGCGCGTTTAGATAAGAGAATTGTTGCTTATTTTAACTAAAACATTAGGAAGATGGGACAAAGGAGGGAAACGGTTTTACATAGCAGAGGAAGTGTTGTAACCGTGCTTCCGGCTACTCGGTTTTCGGATGTATTAGAGACAGTCCGTTTGTGTAATTATGTTTATTGAAGAACGTATTTTAGAGTAGCGTATTCGGAGAAAACTAACAACCTTAACTAATACCTTGAACGACGCACGTAAATTATTTAAATTATTACAATATCAGATTTTATTAAAAATTTTGCTGTAGTAAATGTTCAAAGTGCACTCCTTCTTATTCACGACACATTTTAGCCTGTTGAATTGTTTCTTGAGGCGTTATACATCTAAATGCCTGTATAATTCTTTCTTCTAAGATTTCAAGAGTGGCTGTAGCTGTTGCATAGTCGACTCTTTCTTTAACATACTCTCGAATGAAAAAATCGAGCACAATGAGATCCGGCGAGCGTGCAGGCTGTGGGCTACCGTACAGGACCATTGGTTACAATAACTTGATTATTAAAATGTTCTGTTAAGTAATTAAGAACTTCTCTGGTATTGTGAGGCGGTGCTCCACCTTGTTGGAAGTAAATTCGCCGTAAAACTGCTAAAAGTATTAAGATGATCTTCGATTTCATTTTGAGGAAAACCTAAGTACTCAACCCCTGTTAACTGACCTTGAAACAATATTGGCGCAATTATTCTGTTTCCAACGATACCAATAGACATTGACGCCAAACCTTTCTTGAAGAGTGTCCTCTCTCATTTCGTGTTGATTTTGTAGGGCCCAGTACCGAGTATTTTGTTTATTGAACATACCATTATTTGTAAATTTGGATTCGTACGAAAATAAAATAGAGTTAACTTTGGTGAACTCTATGATTTTAAAGCAACCAATCACAAAACACTAACCGTCTTTCGCCATCGTGATCATACAAAGTTGATGTAACAGTAGAAAACGTTAATTTCAGTCTTTTCCTCTATGATAAACCTCTGTTCCGCATCTCGATTTCCTTCTTGTCTAATACGATTCTCAACATATGGAAAATATTGATGGTATGGATGTTACCGATTGGGATAACTCTCAGCATACAACTGGGCAGCATACCTTGAATTTATATCTCCAAATATTAATAACATTTTGAGTATACTTAATTTTAACAAATAATTAAACTGAAATTTAACAACGCTCACTGTCATTATCAAATAGTAGATTATGCAATGAGCATTTAATGACAGCTATTAAGACACGACTCATGAGTATGAGAATTACGAAATGAGCCTTGGTGAGTTTCGTAATGAATACGAGTATCTTAATAGCCATTAAATGCGAGTTTCATACACTATTTTTTCTACGACTATGATGAGCTGTAAAGAGGTGATGCTACGATGGCTTCAAAAGTGGTCCAAAATTTGAGACTTTTATTGTGTGCAGGTAGCGAAGTTACCGACCTCAAGCATGCGCACTGAGCAGTCATGATAACGCGTCCCAACGGAGTGTCATTGTCAGGTTTATTCAAGATGACCGCCGATTGGAATCTTATGATTAATTCATAAGAAAACCAATTCGCTATGCCCAGCAGTTGTCAAAAGTAATAAATTTTAGACCTGTCATTGTTATGGACACTTTGATTTTCAATGCATCGTGTTCTCGTGATACTGCATTTCTATTGGTGGTAAACTTGTATCTTAATGAAAAATCTGTATCGAAATGACTATCATTTAAGTACAGGTAGCAAATATTTAATATATCAATTAAAGTATATGAGTAGAAAAATGAGTGTTTTGGTTTCCAAGGAAGGCTTGATGAAAACAACTGCAAGATGCATCATGGCTATCCATGGCACACTTGAAAAAAGTAAATAAATTATTATCCAGTATTTTGCTTAGTAATATTTGACTAATGTTCTTATTTTTAATACAATCGTAAATAAATTTAAATTCGTGAAAAAAACCCTCGGAAATTGGTTGTCAAAAAAGGCTTGCCATTTGCAAATAGTAGTTAGACACAAAAATGTAATTTTGCCAATCACTTAAGGTCCTTAGATTAGTTTGGGTACGATCATGGTCACCTAGATGTAATATTAAAAGTGGCTTTAAATAAATCAAATAGGTGTAAAAACTTTTGAAAAAGTCCTGAAAAAGTAATTGTCCCAGAAATCAAAAAATGTCAAAATATGCCGAGTTTAAAAATTCAAAATCTGGGTTATTTCCGGTGAAACTGGAAGTGAGGGTGAAGAGAAAAGTATGCGAAAACTCATCTTTACGTACCATTTACCTGTATCAAATCACAACCTTCTCTAGAAATTATGGCTTGTCATATAGATTCGTTGACACCCTGTATGTACACAGCAACGTGTAGGTCAAGAATTGCCAACTTTTGTAAAAATGATCCACGGAATCGAAACTATGAAGGATTGGAAAATGGAAACCAGTATGAACGCTAGATAATTAGATACTTACTGTTAAACACGCGTTTAATACAGTTAATACAGTTCCGGTAACGTAGATAGAAGAAACCCAAATTTTGGGATTTTAGGTCTATTTGGAAAAATTGTAACGAAGCATCCGTTTACCGCCGAAGTTATGACCACACCGTATATTTGTGGAGCCGACCAGCTTTGCTGAACCCCCGGTATTTAAAAGCGTTTTATGTTGAAGGCTTCGTTACTAAGTCCTTTCTGAATTTACTTATTTGCTCTAAGAGAAAGCGCTTTTGTCAAAGAAGAAGAGGACAAATTAATATTTTAGAATTTCAGACATGAGAAGCCATTACCATTCTATGGTAAAAAAAGGAGCATTAAAAGCCGCAAGGTTGTGTAGTTTGTTTCGTTATCGTACACCTTTTTTGATTACCCATCCGGAAAAAGGTAAAAATGGGCAGTACCTACTGGGCTACTGAATTTGGAAATTTCAAGCGACCACTTGAGTGAGGATAAATACCGGTAACTAATCTTATTGGTTGCAGCAAACGTCGTCTGATTTGATTGGGTCGCGTCATTGCCAGCGCGTTTAATTAATTTGAATTTTCACATCAATTCCAGATTTTTAGGACAGCAACGGGCCGCACAACTGATTAAAACAGTTTGAATTTTCGAGCTTATCGCAACGACACACCGACCGGTTTGGAATTTCCATTTCCCTCTCTGCAAGAGCCGAATTTTATATCAGGTAAAATCATTGTTTAGAGGGGATCTTTTGCTTTTGCCGTTTAACCGAATAGTAAGTAATTAATTAATTACTATTATTTATATTTATTTTATATTAAACTGCAATTATTATTCCGCTAATATTTATTTAATTTCAAAAGCTCACCGCCGTGCGCAAACTATCCCAAGTTCGTCGCAAAATGTTTCTTTTGGTCAACTGTATGTTACCTAATTTCCTCAAAATACTTCATTGTTACACGATGTGTACAAGGTGAATTAAGACAAACGTAAGCCGAGAGAACATTTTCGTCCGCAAGGGTAATGCTCTTTATTCAATTTCACCCGCATACTCGTACATTTCATATTAATATAAGGCCGTTAAAGCCCGTTAAGCCAGGCAGAAATTTCTACCAGAAACCTACAAAATTGTATAAAGAGTATTTCATCCACTTGTAAACACCCATATTCGTTCGCGAAATCCACAAAAAGGACGCAAAATCGTTACTACTGAAGCAACTTCACTAAAAGGGACTGCTTTGCTTTCAGCTTTAATGGAAAACGGAACGTTTACGCAAATTTTGCGGTTGACGGTTACCGTAAGATCTCTGATTCATCTTACCTATGGAAATCTTACTGTCAAGTGCCAACCTCCAATTAAGATTTCCATATAGCGCTATTAGTAAATAAAGGCAGTGAATAAGCACCAAGACATAAACTGAAGCTGGAGCTCAATTAACGATTACAACGACAATTTACTAAAAAATGCCTGAAACATAATTAAATTTAACAACTAAAAACTAGAGAGCAAACGAACTGATACAAAATTTTACCCTTCGACCGTTGTTTCACATTTAGATAAGGTTAAGCACACATACCCTAGTCGATTGCAATTAACATGAATGTCGGAAGATTAATTACGAAACACTTCCAGTGCAAACAGGCGCGACAACTTTGTTGTAAATTTCACCAACTAAATTAGATTTTAGCGCCTTGGACATAACCATGCATGCGCCTAAACCGTAGGTAATCTTATTTAAAATGCCGAAAGCGTTGATCTGATTGAGTGTGAAATGTTCATTCTAGGGACTTTAAACTAATGTGTGCAGTTCACCTAAAATCCATTTTAAACGAAATAGTGCAATAGATTTTCATCAATTCGTGCGGAATGGTTATATAACGCACCGGTTCTTTCGAATTGGAAATAGGAAAATTCATAGGGTGTAAATTTAGGTACACGTCTCCATAAAAGCTCCGTCTTCCTCTCTCATGGAAATCGTCATAAAGCTCTAGTAAAAGGCTTACTTTTCTGATTTGCAACCATTCGAACGTACAACTGATTGAACTTTCGTTTGGAGAAGAAGAGTTTTATTATTTCTTTCAGAATAATATCCCACAGCGCGTTTTCACCCAAATTATTAAATATGAAAAAGATCAACGGTGAAATATTGAGGCGACAGGCGAACGTCTTCTGACAGGTACACACAACTAATATAAATATACAGAGAGCGAGAAACACAAAACGAATTTTGTTGACACATCACTTGTTAAGAAATGAACAGCATATATATGCTTGGCAGACATATATTCTGCAGTTCCATTAGGGTACCTGCATCTCTATCTAAATAAAACCAACGATTCTGGATAAATGCAGGAAACACTGAATGCCTTTGTTTTTAGTTTCTAATCCTTAATTTTATATGGCAGTGAAGAAAAAGGGTACAAACACATTGCGTGCAAAGATCTACTCCATCATTAAGCGTTTAGTAGGTAGCTTTAAAGACTGCATAATTCTAAATCTGGTAGTTAGAGCCTCGTTACTTTAGCTTTTGGCAGGTTGACGCATGCCATTAATTTATTTAATGGATCGGATTATTTACCTTATAAAAAATAAGGTAGGTAGTTCGCCGAAATGCGGTGCGTTGCGTGCATTCAATATAAAACACCAGAACTCTCTGTCTTAGAAAGTTACAGCCTTACAAATAAAATTGACGTAGAAAATGTTGGTAAAATTATTAATTAATATTGCATTTATTTAACAACCATCAGACTACGTGATAAATCAGGAAACAGTTTTGGTCATATCAAACCGGATTTTCGTCTTATAATTTTCATCACTTCAGTGCCTGTCGTCCAAAAAAGGTAATCAAGCTAAGATATCAAAGAAGAAGTAGATGCAAATGCAAAAGCGAAGTAACTATACCATTACAAACATCAGGCGTTGGAAAATACAAAAAACAGTCTTTTTTTACAAGTTTTCGAAGAAATTAATTTTTTGAAAATTGGAAGTGACGCAGACTACATACCTACTTGCTAAAAACATTCATCCTGATTGCAAACAGGGACAAAAGGTAGTATAAAAATCTGTCATCAGGTCGTAGAATGACTGACCTTCCTGTTCCCAAATTAAAGTTTGACGATAGATTATTTATTGAATGTTTCAGTAATATGTTTGGTAGGTAGTCATCAAACGCATACTGCTGTAAAAAATATCAAGATTCCGAATTGGTCTCCCAAACAAACATTGGTTTTTATTCATGTAGATAGAATTTATTACTTTTCTCTTTTTTTTTGGTAGAACCAACTTTTCGTAGATTCACTTTCCAGGCTAGCTCAGGTAAAAATGTGTTAAGAGTAGGAAAGTTTTGAATTGATTTTAGTCCCACTGATAACCTTATGGATAGTCAAAAGTTCGTATTGAATTAACGAATGCCGATGTGTAAAATTAATTTTGTAATTGAAAAATTGTAAATTGACATGACATTAATACTAACTGACTAGCACACGCACACTTTAACTAAACTAAAATAATCTCAACACTCCCACTTTTAGTTACAAGTTGCTAAACCTAAGCCAATAAAAATCATTCTTTTGGCATAAGGCCTATCAATGTACGAAAATATTGATGCTTATTCTTCGGTAAAGCCTTCGTCATTATGTCGGCTGCCTGTTCGTCCGTTGCCACATATTTCAAATCGAAAGTTCCATCATTGTACTCCTCTCGAATGTAATAATATCGTACATCGATATGTTTTGTTCTCTTATGGAATTCCGGATTCTTAATAAGTCGAATTGCGCTTTGATTATCCATAAGAAAAATCGGTTTGTCCAAAACGACCGGCAATAATTCGTATAACAATAGATACAACCATATCAATTCCTTTATCGCATACGCCGCCGCCATATACTCGGACTCAGTTGTTGACAGCGCCACTGATTTTTGACGCTCCGAACCCCAACTAATAATACTGTTACCAAGCATAAAAACATACCCAGATGTAGATCGCCTGGTTTTGATGTCTCCCGCATAATCTGCGTCGCTGTAACCACACAGATTCAAATTGGTGCCACTTTCAAATCGAATGCCCATATGTATTGTTCCTTTGATGTATTTTAAGAAGTGTTTTACCGCATTCACGTGCGCCACTGCCGATTTTTCAAGATGTCGGCTTGCATTACCAACAGCAAAACTGATGTCTGGTCGTGTGGCCACTCCTAAATACATCAAACTACCAACTGCCTCACGATACGAAAAATTCGTTTCTCCATCTGCGTAAAAATATCCAAGATTTTGTGCACTGTCCGATGGTGTCGCCACAGCATTACAGTCTGTCATGCCGAAACGATTAAGTACCTTCTGTACATACGCCTTTTTGTCCTTCGGTTGATTGACCAAATTCCTTGTGGGATTTTTGATGAGCGAATCGTACTCTTCGTTCATTGCCTGCTCCCACTGTATGTGATCGCTCGAATGAATGGCTTGTTCGTAAGTTCTTGGTTCTTCGTCAATTGCCAACATGGCAACACGATCTGTTGATGCGAAATACGTTAACCGCTCTGCTGGTACAATGTTGCTTCGATCGCGCAGACGTCGTTCGATAATATTCCCTCTATCGATATCGCATACTGCACCACGATTGGTTGATTGTTCCGGTATCATTTCTGCATCATCAGCATCCAATTCATCATCCATCACGTTAGCTTTTTTATCGACCCATTTTTCGTTATTGATGTCAAATGTGACCATTGATTCCTCCAAAAGAAAAATCACGTCACGAGCTACCTCGATTTTGTTCGCCATCGGATTCCACACTCGATATAATTTCGAATAATTGTCGAATCCGACAAATACACACTTGACTGCTTTTGGATCCAGCTTCTGTCGCTTCTCCTTTGGAATGTGTACGAAAACCTCAGACCCGAAGATTCGTAAATGCTCGATTTTCGCCTTCTTATCGTACCACAATTCATACGGTGATTTTTCCGAAACAGTGCTCGTTCCAGTTCGATTCAGCACATATACTGCAAAATTTACAGCCTCCGCCCAGAATTTGTAATCCATTTGCTTTGAATGAATCATCGTCCGCGCTGACTTCACGATCGTCCGATTATCGCGTTCGACGCAGCCATTCTGCTCCGGCGTGTACGGTACAGTTCGTTGATGTACAATACCAGAATCGTTGAAAAATTTCTTCAACTCCGCATTAACAAACTCAGTCCCGTTGTCTGATCGAAAATAGCGCACCTTGTGTCCATTCTCTTGTTGCATTCGTATCACCGCTTCCTTAACCTTTGCTGCTACCTCCAATTTTTGCTTCAGAAAATATACAAAACGATAATGTGAAAAATCATCTTTAAGAAGTAAAAAATATTTCGAACCACCAATCGAATTCGTTTGCATTGGTCCACAAACATCCGCATAAATGATTTCCCCGCATTTCTTTGATTTTTCCTCACGAAGTTTGTAGCTTCCTCGATGATGCTTTCCATAGACGCACGCAAAATCTTCGTCTACAAAATCAATATCGTTGCTTTGTAGAAATTTCTTCACATGTGCGACGTTTTGATGTCCCATACGTTCATGCCATGCACGAAGCGAAATTTTCTTAACAGCCACATTTGCAATGGCTCCATCGACTTCAGATGTTGTCTCACATTTGAATAGCATTTGAAACAACCTTTCGCGTCGAACTCCCACTGCAAAAATGTTTCCATTTTTCAGCAATTTGCAAAGTTTGTTATCCGACTGTAATTGATAACCACGATCCATGGCCTTTCCAGACGAAAATAAATTCACGTGAATTTCCGGTACATACAACACATCTACCATCCGTCTGCGAATCCATTGATTACCATCAAACGCAAGAAGATTGATGTCACCTCTTCCTTGAGCCATGATCTTTTCGCCATTTCCAATTATTATATGTGACGATGTCTCCACAAAATTGTAAAACCACTCACGTCGATGACACATGTGGTCACTGGCCCCTGAATCCAACACCCAAGAGTCTTTGTCTTCAGTTAATGTTGTGCCATGACACACAAATGCATCTGCCAATGCACTGTCATGCTTTTTGCTGTTGTCCGAACTGTTCTGCTTTTTCTGTGGACAGTCCCGTTTCCAATGACCAGCTTCGCCGCAAGAAAAACACGAACCTTTTAACTTTCCGCTATTATTCGTACCCTTTTGGTTCTTGTTCTGTCCCGACGAATGACCCTTTTTCGAATTAGAATTGCATTTCTTCGAAAAATTCTGTTTGGCCATTAACGCTTCCACATGTTCTATCTGACCCTGCGATTTTAATCGAAGCTCCTCCGCCATTAATCGCGCACGCAAATTTGACATGGTTTGATTTTCCGCACTCGTCGATTCCCAAGCACTGTGGCAATGGTTATATTCTGCTGGCAAAGCCATCAAAATTTTTGTCATAACCATCGTATCGGAAATATTCTCCTTTTGATCCTTCAATTGCTGCACAATCTCCATGAGTTTCGAAATACACGTTGCAATATCATCGCCCGGCTCCTTTGTGAAACTGTAATATTTTTGTTGCAAAAATAAAACATTTGACTTCAATGTCTGCTCGTATGTACTTTTCAGCGTCGTCCACATCGAATTTGCCGTATCACAATTCATAATTTGCAGCAATGGCTGTTTCTTGCACGCCGTTGAAATTGCACGTTTCGCTTTGGCATCGTTCTTCTTCCACGCCACGATAGCCGTCCTATAATTTTCATCCCTATTTGACGGTGGGGAATCAGTACCATCTACCACGTCGAATAGTTCACTAGCTTCTAGCACTTGACGCATTTGAAATTTCCACGTCAGCCAGTTGCTTCCGCCTTCCAGTTTTTCAATATTAACTCGATCGCTCTCCATTTTGTTTCTCCCGAATTCACTGTGTCTCAAAGAACCGATTGTCCACTTTCATACGATGATGAAATCACGACGAAATTGTTCTTTTCTCGACTGACAGTACAAGTGCAATGACACTTTCTCGAAACAAAAACAACGAACTCTCCTCGTTTTTCAGCTTACTGTCCGTACGTACCGTGCACTACCTCGCGTTTTTTCGTTCTAGAATGTTCTTTCTAAAAATCGCACACAATGCCGTACGATTTCCAAACGTTCACACGAAAATAAAAACGAAATGCACTTACTTATTTGCCACCGAATGTCTTCCCGAAAACGTGCACAATCCTTTGTTGATGTACCACACGATTCTAAACACTTCGACAAACAAGACTGCTTGCACGCACTAATTTACAATTTATATTCTTGTACACACCATTCGCAGGAAGTACCGAAATGATCTTCGTGAACTGGGCCCATAACCTATTGAATTAACGAATACCGATGTGTAAAATTAATTTTGTAATTGAAAAATTGTAAATTGACATGATATTAATTCTAACTGACTAGCACACGCACACTTTTAACTAAACTAAAAAAATCTCAACACAATGACATAGTTGGCGACGCACCCCCTCCACCCCCCTGCGCCCCAGCCACCACAACTTTTAAATCTTAAATAGTGACCCCCCATGTGTGATACGTCGTTGGAAAGCTCTGAAAAAATGCTTTCCAACCATACCAAATGGCATTACATTTAGGTTAGTAATTATCGTGCAAATAAAAAAATTAACTAATATGATATTTGAAATCTGTCGTATTTATAACGCAACCGGCGGACATAGACGAACTAAGACAGAGAATAATTCAAGAATCTCGAAATATTGCAAAATCAACATTTGAAAAGGTTCAACAAGAGTTTGAGAATAGATTAAAACTGGCGATCAAAAATGAGTTGCTGTCGAGTCGGCTTTGGAAGTTCAAGTTAAATACAATTTTCCATGTAAACAAAAATTTCAAAGGGCGACTCGACAGCAACTCATTTTTGATCGCATAGTAATACTGTCTTACCAATAACGGAAAACATTTTGAACATTTATTGAAATAAAGGCCAACTTTAGAAAATGTATCATATTAGTTGATTTTTTAATTTGCACGATAATTACTAACCTAAATGTAATGCTATTTGGTATGGTTGGAAAGCATTTTTTCAGAGCTTTCCAACGACGTATCACACATGGGGGGTTACTATTTAAGATTTAAAAGTTGGGGTGGCTAGGGCGCAGGGGGTGTGAGGGGGTGCGTCGCCAACTATGTCATTTTGATTCTCCCTCCGAATTACCGAAACGGATTTTGATTTTTTTAAATATCTCGTTTATTTAGGTACTAAGATATGGGGGGTGGTAAGTTTTCAAATTGTCACCCTGTATATTATTTCCTGAACTAATTATACGTTGGACAGGCCCGTGTGTTTTTAGTAGATTTTTCAACTACCCTACCTAAAAGTACAGTACCATCGTATAAACCCTGTAAAAAGCTTCAAATTTTACTGCTAGTGACTCTCGTCTGAGCTTTAGACGGACATCATTCGTGTCTTTTTAAGACTTTCGAGATGCAATTAATATTCCCCACCAGAAAATCCTAAATTTGAAAGTCCAAATTATCCACTTGACTGGTTATAAATTCAATTTTATTTAAAAAAACATTAGCTAGTAGAACATTGTTGGCGCATATTAACATTTTAGATACGTTTCAGGATGACACTTCCTTTCATTTGGAAAATATTGAGAGTAACTAAATATTTTTCCCTGAAGTCAGAAATACTCAGGTTGAAAGTTGTGGAAACGTTAGCCACCAGAAAAAATCAAAATCAACTCACCTCATATGCCCACGTACAAGAAATTCCAGTAAATTTCCTGACGCATCTCCCAAGCTCAACATCTTCATGGTTAGAGTAAAGATTCCTAAGACATTCCTCAATATTCGGCACGATGCGTTTTAAGGTGTCCCTACTTAAAATAATACCCGGACCACCCATGCAGTAATTCTCGTTCCTTTTCAGAGCCAAGGACCGAATTTCGTGGGGTTTCCCTCTTCCGGCCTGACCTATAAACCACGGTTTGTTGCTGTCGACGGATCTCAGTAGTTCTTCCAGTCGTTCGGTTCTCACGTAGAGATCGTCGTCGGCTCGAAGAAACCATTCGTACTTGTCAATGTAATTGTCGTGCATGTACTTCAGCATCGCAAACGATTTCCTTTGGGGCGGGTAGTTATCGTCAATGCCGGACAGTGGGATGAGAGGTAATTCGTTGCTTCGCGATTCTTCCGAGCTGAAGAAGAGTATTTTTCCAGGCACATTTTTGCCCCAAGTTTCGTAGACCGCTTTCGCGCGCGTATTTACGTATTTTTTTGCGGTCATTACACCGGCCAGTAAAAATTCATTGGTATCGTTAATTACACTTTGGATATATTCGCCACTATCGTACACGTCATAATTCGCAACACACGAGCTAACGTTCTTCCGCGTCTCGCCGTTTTGTTTAAACAACGACGTCGAGATAAGTCCGACAATTACACCAATAAACAGTTTTAAAATTTTTCTTTTTCTTGCCATAATTTAATATCACTGTTTTAAAACACTCGCTAATTTCCATCGTTAACTTTTATTTAGGTCTATACCATATTTGATTGTCATTAGTTTAATATGTAAATTAGAAGTAGTTCGTATGCGCCTGGTAAGCGTCGTGTTAATACTATAAAATAATCCTTCATTCTGCATCAACCTCTGAACTTTGTGCCATCGCGCATACATGACATTGGGGGATTTCTTTGTAGATTTGCTTCGTTTTGTTATTAACAAATATCTCGGATCGATCTTTCGAAGTGTGTCGCTATTATTCGCCCATTGACAAATTCCAATTCAACGTTGTATCTGTAACGCCACAATTTTAGATAAAATGTATTAGCGGTCGCCGATAATGATAATGAGGTCAATTTTTCCGCATCGATTGTAATCAATTTCTATTTTTAGCTGCGTGTGCAGTTTTTCTGAATAATTTTTGGCTCATTGATAGATATTATACAGGGTGACAATTTGAAAACTTACCACCCCCCATATCTTAGTAAATAAACGAGATATTTAAAAAAATCAAAATCCGTTTCGGTAATTTGGAGGGGGAATCACAATGACATAGTTGGCGACGCACCCCCTCACACCCCCTGCGCCCCAGCCACCCCAACTTTTAAATCTTAAATAGTGACCCCCCATGTGTGATACGTCGTTGGAAAGCTCTGAAAAAATTCTTTCCAACCATACCAAATAGCATTACATTTAGGTTAGTAATTATCGTGCAAATAAAAAAATAAACTAATATGATACATTTGAAATCTGTCGTATTTAAAACGCAACCGGCGAACATTAGACGAACTAAGACAGAGAATAATTCAAGAATGTCGAAATATTGCAAAACCAACATTTGAAAAGGTTCGACAAGAGTTTGAGAATAGATTATAACTGGCGATCAAAAATGAGTTGCTGTCAAGTCGGCTTTGGAAGTTCAAGTTAAATACGATTTTCCATGTTTATTTTTTGATTTGCACGATAATTACTAACCTAAATGTAATGCTATTTGGTATGGTTGAAAAGCATTTTTTCAGAGCTTTCCAACGACGTATCACACATGGGGGTCACTATTTAAGATTTAAAAGTTGGGGTGGCTGGGGCGCAGGGGGTTGGAGGGGGTGCGTCGCCAACTATGTTATTGTGATTCCCCCTCCGAATTACCGAAACGGATTTTGATTTTTTTAAATATCTCGTTTATTTACTAAGATATGAGGGGTGGTAAGTTTTCAAATTGTCACCCTGTATATATATATAGTACATAAAACCGAGTTTTTCCATGTGAACAATTGGAGAGATACGCGTTGCTTATTGAATTATTCAAAATTAATAACAAAATAAAGGTTTTTTTCGAAAAATACCTCCCACTTTGACTTGCAGTATAATGGTTTTTAATTTACTTTGAAAAAGAGAAGTGCAAAGCGGCATTTTCTTATAAGATAAAAGGGTAGTTATCCTCCATTTAAGGTTTGAAAAATATTTCACTTACTTCTAAATCCATATTATGAATACATGGAATGAAAATATAATATGTGTGATTTTGTTTTTTTCTTTCATATGTACAGGGTGGTTCAAATTCGTGGCTCACCATTGCGATCTCCGTAACGGTGAGAGAATGCAGTGTAAGTAATATTTTTGAAAAATCTTTGGTCATCATTCATCAACATCGGCAAGAGAAAACATCATAGGTGGTATCGTCGCAGCAGCAGTAGTAGCAGTTTCGAGGGTTCGAGAAAGAAGAGTTGGCATTGTTTCCACCCTATGAATTTGATTAACAGAGCAAGTACAACGTTAAAAGGCACGTTGTAGATACGTGGCGAAAATCAATTATTTTATTATCAGTTTATTAACGTTCATTTATTGATAAGTATTAAATTTCATGTATGTAAAAAAGAGAAGTGCATCGGGATTAAAAAGCGCCAAAGGTCATACACCTAACCTACTATAAATGAGCCATATAATGAGCGGCTGATTACGCATTTGAAATTTTTTTGTACCGTATCTTTCCAAACCTTGCGTATTCAGTGATTGGTTTCAAAACTCTAAAATTCACGAAATGATTACAGGGTGTATAATCAGGAATGGAAGAATTTATATAAGTATGAAAAAGTACAGCATCTTCAATTGTATAAATATGATCTTTTGGCAATAAAAATGTTGTTCATGGTAAAATAAAATAGAAAACTTCAAGATCAGCCTATTGCTTGCTTTGTGAATCCCAAAAACATCTTAGAGAATTTCTATATTGCCATATTTAAGATTTCGCAAGTGACTGAGAGGTGGATATCATCTTGAACCTTATTCTATCTTTCTCACAGTCTATGAATGAGAATTCTGACTTAAAATCTCGAAATTTCGGATTTTATCTCAAAATTTTCGAGTTGGCACATTAGCTAGAAGGAGATACATTTATTAAACGTGTTATTGCTTTAAAAGTTATGGTTGACCAGTTATCTGGCAGTGACACATCCCGTTTACTGTCCATTTGTTCCGTCTCCCAGACGTTTTGTTTGATTAAACCTCCACAGTTACGCTCAGAATGTATTCTTCGCAGTCCAACTGTATAGCCTTAAGGGCCCTCTACATTTTTAGAGTCTGCTTGCACTCGCAAGCTTACTTAACTAAAATACAAGACTGCGAAAAATTAAGTCACAATCTTGGAAAAAATTTGGAATTGTTGTGTATCGAGAAACTTCAACATTATTTTTAAACCAAGCTACGGAAAACAAAAAAAGTGAGTTAGGATACCGTTAAGAGAAAATAGATACATGCAACAGTTTACCGTAATTTGGAACCAAACAGCCTGTTCTTAGAGTTACGAAGCAAAAGTAGACCAGCCTGTATATCAAAAGGTATCATACAACAAAATCAAAATAAAAAATTAAAATAATAAAAAAAACAGAAACCTATCTTTCAGAACCAAAAGTTAAAAAAAGTGACACAGGATTAAGGATTCGTGGGATCCCCCTCCCTGTATCTAGATAAGAGTGCTACATTCTAGCCCGTTAGAAAAACTTATTAGGTCAATGAAGCTGCTACAACATAAAACGCTGTCGGGCAGAAAAATCTATTGACAAAATACAAAAATATTTTGCAATGTTGAAAATCAAACTATTGATGTTTCTTCTTGCAATATCTTGAATTATGACGAGATAAATCTCTCTAGAAGAGGAATTAAATACCCACAGCAAGTTATGAATACGTTTAAAGCATCCATACCTATCTACAGGGTGTTCTTTTGGGAGCTCTAGTTAAACGTTACTGGGAATGTGAAATAGATAGCTTTTTGAAAATTTGTACTTAGGAGTTAGGTACTCTGAAGGACGAATCGATGTAAAAGCACTTCCGAAAATACTGGAAGCAGCTAGTATCTTTTTATATTATTTTGACTTTAAACAAAAATGTCGGATGCAGTCGGTAACTCGAAAGTTAATTACTTGAAAGTGCGCTTCAAGTTTTCTTTTAGTGTACTTTAATTTCACTTCAATTAATTTTCACTCGATCAATTGAAGAGTCGCAGCAAAGGTGAATATCACACCGATTCAAGAACAATTAAAATCCTGCCTACTGGAGAAGTTCGGTGAAGATACTCTAATTATTGTCGGCACTCCTTAAGAAACGAAGATCTGTTTCAAAAATACAGTATATATAAAATACCCACTGACAACCGGTACAGTACAATGAAATCTGATCGCGAAGAAAGAGACAGAGACAGAGTAGCAGAAGCCATAATTTAAAAAGATATTCGACCTCAGGCGAGACCTCAGGTGTAAAATAGGACTGAATATCCGCCCACTAACAAATTTTTGATGTTGAAACGGTAATTCCACAAACTTGTTCGCTCTCTTGGCCACCGTTGTAACAAAGAACAAGAAAGAGACAGAGACAGAGTAGCAGAAGCCATAATTTAAAAAGATATTCGACCTCAGGCCAGGCGAGACCTCAGGTGTAAAATAGGACTGAATATCCGCCCACTAACAAATTTTTGATGTTGAAACGGTAATTCCACAAACTTGTTCGCTCTCTTGGCCACCGTTGTAACAAAGAACAAGAAAGAGACAGAGACAGAGTAGCAGAAGCCATAATTTAAAAAGATATTCGACCTCAGGCCAGGCGAGACCTCAGGTGTAAAATAGGACTGAATATCCGCCCACTAACAAATTTTTGATGTTGAAACGGTAATTCCACAAACTTGTGCGCTCTCTTGGCCACCGAATTTTGTCAAATTTCTTGAAAATGCGTTTTTTTTTAAATTTTTTTAAGTGCTCATCTCGACAACTGCCAGTCCAAGAAACAAAATTTAAAAACGTACATTATATGAAATTTAATTCTCTGCAACTTTTTTAGGTGAAATGCACAGAAACGAAGATATAAGCGAAAATTTGAAGAAAGTTCCGATTTTTTTTGGTTTTCTTTTGTGTCGGCGGGGGCGGAGGGGGGGAATTATGCATTTTGTATTTTAAAAACTTATTAACCATCCTAGACACCACAAAAATGTGGAACTCTTTTTGTCTCTGTTGGTTGGATGATAAAGGGGTTTCAAAAGCTTTATGAGAACTGTACTAGCACATGTTCCGGGAGCTTATTGATTTTATGACAAACACCTGCTCTTAAGATCAAAAGCATCTAACATCTACAGAAGTTTTTACGGGGAATCATTATTACCGAGCAAATTGGAAAGACTATTCTTTATACTCTAAAATCGTTCAATGAAGAAAATGTTACAAAAAGAAAAGCCCCAACAATCGCACATTCAATAGTTGTTGATTGTTTCAGTTTTAAATATTGTTGAAGAAACCGGGCATTAAGAGCACACCAAATTGGTGAACGTGTAAACGACACCTTAGTCTAGTATATAAAAAACACTAGAAACCCATGAACATCTGGGGAAGGTATAGCAGAACAAAGGAAAGACGCTGAAGAGCACCAGGAAAATGGGTGTCATGTGAAAATTTTTTGCGTAGATGAAGCAAATAAGGAGGATGAGTAACTACAATACTGACGCTGAACAAAATGAGAATGATGCAAGCGAAAGTGAAGATCAAGAATCATCAGATACCGGAACTACAGCGTCGTATAAAGGAATCTTTGCAGGTCTACCACAAAAACCCAATTGAACATTGCATAGGCAGGACTGAAGTGAATATGTAAAGTCGTTTAGAACGATGGTGCCATTACACAAATTTCCAAGAAAATAAAATCTTAGATTTAGTAATGTATAGAAGTTCGGCTACAAATGTTACTAGATAAATAACTTAATGTTGATCACAAAACTTGACACCTCCCCTTTAAAGTAATATACTTACAGTATGGCTTTTACACGAAAATATACAAAAAATCCTTTGCAAAAGTACCACGGTAATCTCGACGGTAATTTAAACGTTTAGGTATTCCCTACTGAGGGTGGATTTTGTGCAAAAACCTTTTGGTATCTTTTAAAGCAAATTACTAATTATCTCCTTCTTTTTGTGTTTGTATCTTGGGATTATTACATTTAACTTTGGACATTTATTTCATAATAATCGCTCTTCTTGTTTTACCACCCTTTGCACTGTGATTCGTCTGGAAAATTAACTGCTTTTTCTTTCTGTTTTGAATTACCGTTCTCTGTTATCTCCCCCTTGAAAGCCACCCGTCCAGATATTATTTAGACCGGAACCTCTATTCTGTGCCAATCCTGGTGCCAATACCATGGAAATTCAGTTACAGTCACAGCTGCCTTTAGTCGAAGAACAGGTAAGGTGCCGCCCGACTGCTCGTTTGGCATACAGAAAGTTCCAGAAGAGGTTTACCCGTAAATCAAACCCTTTTTTATAGCACGTTACAGCAAATTTTCGATTAAAATATGGAAGACAATTGAAAAAATTCGCACCCCCTTATTTTTGTTGTAAGGTAAAACAAAGTAAAGTGATTTTTGTAGGTTTATAGAATAGTGCTTATTCTATTACAATAATATTGCATTACGTTCAGTTCTTCTGTTTTCCTTCCGTAATCAAGCTCCTTCAGTCTCTAATTTACGACCTGCTTTAATGCGTTTGTCCACAGTACGTGCTTTTCTTATATATTATTATAGAATTTGTCTTAAGAGGCTATACCATCATAAACATACACGCATGACGCCGCCGCCTACGATGTTTGGAATGCAATGCCTGTATATTTCATAAGTCTCTTCCCTTCCCTATGGTTCAGAATACAGTAATGATCATAAAACCATTTTTGTAATGAAGATTTTTTGCCTATGGCTGATGAAAAGAAATGAAATGAAAAAGCAGGAAATTTGATTTCAAAATTAAGAGTGTTAGTGTACAACGAAAATGTGCAGAACTATCGCCGAATCCCGATGAACCATCCCTGAGGTCTTGAGAAATGTAATTTGAAATATGAATCTGAATCAAGATGGTAATTTGTATTATTAGTGAAAGCCATTTCGAGTAACGAGCGATCTTTAAGAAAATCGTGAATGAAAACTCCTCGTCCCATTTACAAATTTGTTGGGGGTTGCAACTAGAACAGGGTTAAAGCTACAAGAGCTTCTTTTGTATAAAAGTCGACCGGTTTTCGGATTTTTGTAAAAGTGTTTATTTTGCCGAATATTAGCTGTGCACAAATTTTTGTTGGAGTACCTTGTATTAATGTAAAGCTCAATATGCACTAGTACAAAGTATTTTACATTAAAAAGGGAGTACATTTCATTTTTGTTAACTTGTGTTGTGACACCCCATCTCTTGCCAAAATTGTAAAATAATTTAGTTAAAATTCTATGTTTCCAGGTGTCTAATAATTTGGAATTTACACAAAAAATTGTACGTTAATCGGTGGGTCAAAATCTAGACCATCCTTGATTAAAGTCCAATGTTAATTTAATGAATAGGTAGTAACTTGTAAAAAAAGGTTATCCAATAAAAAAAAGCGTACCAACATCACTTAATTCTTTGCACAAAATCACAAGTAATAACTACACATTTACGACGGACGTCCTTAATTAATGTTAAGGATTTCCGAAAAAAGTGCCTAAACCTGTAATGGAACTACACGTTTATTTTTATAAGACAACGCGAACAAACAGCATGATTTATGACAAGTGTGACATTCCACTCACTACTTTTCACATATTTATGTTAGATATTATTATGCAACATCAATGTCCTTTAACCTTGAAGGTACAGGTGTAATGTTTATTTATCTGGAAGGTAGATGAATAGTCATTGCCTATTGAATTTCTGTTTGTTGACTTACTTAGAACACAGCTTTAATTAACGATCATTCAAATATGAGGACGTTATTCGGAATGAATTCATGACTAATACGTTAAATGTATGTCGGCAGTCAAAACGTTAAATAATGTCACTTAACTGTAATTTAATATGAAAATTGTAACGAGCACCCAACTTGTAATTACATCTATTCGTCTGAAATAAGTAGGATAATTTGACGTTTTACACCTTTTTGTATTTAAATTTCTAATTTTCAACATTCTGTGCAGCTGTTATTTTGTCAACTTTGTTCATAAAAGTCTCGCTATCAACGTTTCAGTCGTCCGTTCCGAAATTTCAACCATAATTATCAAGAAATGTATGCGAAATTTTGAAATCTCACCTAAAAATTCATCTATGAACAAAACTTATTATAAAAAGTGATAGCAGTTTGAGAAATATTTACACATTAGAAATAGGGTGACTAAAACCAGTAGAAGAAGTTTGGTCTTCATCAAAGTACCTATACGTAGTTATCGAGTACTAACTAAAATAGCGCCAAGGGATAAAATAGAGGCCATGCAAATACGGGAGAATAATCCCTGGATTGAACATATCAAACTGTCGTATATTTACGTGAGGTATCTATTGTTCAAGTGTTAAACGAGTACTGAATGGGGACTCAACATAAAAAATCATCAACAACAAAATTAATACGCACAATAATTGATAAAGACCATTCATAAAAGTCACTTCTCAGTTGATTGCTTATGATTACAGCTGTGTTATTTTTATAATTTTGAAAAATACAGATTCTAATAGTTTTACTGATTTTATAGCAATTATAAAAGGACTCTGAAAGAAGAATTTACAATCCTCAGGGACACAAGCCAATAACAAAAATAAAACGTACTTCTGGTAATGCCATTTTCAAATTTTCACAATAATTAAACTATATGACGAATATGTAATGCCGAAGGATTTTAACACAATTTTTCACTTAAAAAAACTCAAGGTATACACGTACGAATATTATTTAATAGTATACGTAATTTGACGACTGAAAAACTAAATATGTTAACTCTAGAATAATGCATAAAAATTAGCCATAAAATGCTAAGTACACGAAAAGTCCGTCACAAGCCCACATTTACATAGTAATAATAATTTTCCCATATAAATGTACCTACAAATACTATAAAGGTACCTAATCTACATAATCGAATTTTCTACAAAATTCTGCACGGGATTGAGCTTTGATCACTTCCGCCTGTACCTTAACGACCCACAGTATTACTACCTGAAGAACTTGTTCAATTTTTACTTTTTCAAGTCTTCCAATTTTATATAAAAACATCGCGCGCACCGTTCCACTAAATTAATAATAATTAAATGTGTCCCTGTTTCTTCATACCTTCTACTTTAAACAATTTAAATTCATACTGTCTAGGATGGGGTGATCAGTAATTTTACGCGATTATCTTCATTCAGTTTAAATTGGTTACAAACCTTTCTTAATGCATAAATTGTAGACCGCGCGATCTTTTCGTCTAATATAAATTGGCACTCTTTTTACGCGCTTGCCACTGAAAGTATGTGACCTTTTTTTTTGTATTAACCAAAACTGAACTTGAATCACTAGTTTAGAAACTCGCAGAACTGTACACGGTCGGTGGCCTCAACAAACTGCCGGCATTGTGTATAAGAGAGGCTTCCAGTGGAAGCTGTCAGGCCCCGTAGAAACTACTTTAGATGAACTAAAACCAGATCAAGATCGGCATGAATGCAACAAAAAAATTTTAGATTTGAATGATCTTTGGTTAGGGGGACTCTAAAACGGAGACAATTTTTTTCGTGGGCTCGTTTCGTTTTGTTCTTTTACTGTCTGTCTGTCATCTGGGCACGAGAACGGTGATTGGTGCATTGTAAAATTTGGCGATCGTCACGTGCCTTTAATTAGTGCTTTACGCTCACTTACGTAAGCTGATGGAACCTTCAATTTTTATCGTAAAAACAACGTTCGACAATTAGTTTTTTACATACGTTACTTACGATTAAATTTGATTAAGCAGAAATATTAAGTACGTGCTTATCTTCCTACTTCTTTGTCGGCTTTGTTAATATTGTTAATGAACCTAGCGCAATTTTGTATTGACCTTGATTATTGATTGTTTCGGTTTGCCACCGCTTAATATCTATGGATATAAACATAAAACATTAATTTACAATTTATGTGCAGTAAATTTGAAGATTTTTTAAGCAGTTTTGCATAAGAGTATCGCCTATTTACCCCATCAAATATTATGGCAATCGGAGCAGGTGAAAATCAGGTCATGGCAATTTTATTAGTGCATAATGGAAAACCCTAAATCAATCAAGAGGTCATTTCATTACGATTAATTTGTTGATATAATATTTATGCATTTATCATAAATATAAACTGCAGAGTGTAATGCTTTTTTTTTAGCTTAATTAAATTAAATAATGATCATATTCACATGCGGTGGAAGATTTTTTTATTTTATTTGGTGGAATAACGCCATCGCCTGTCGGCTTGGTGCATAATGAGCAATTAACAACCAACAAGGTTCATGTTATCTCAGTACTGAATATTAAACAAATCGTGGAGATGTTTCGCTGTGCCATATTCGAAATTTCCATTAAAAAGTCTCTAAGTGATGTGTTATTTAGAAATGCCTAGTACGATTAGTTTACCATGAAAAAATTAAAAACGAAAATCAGAAATTTTTCGGGGCTCAAAAAAGGCAGTGTATAACCTTCCTTTTTTTTACCAAAAATCGACTACACCAAAATTTCTCGGGAAAACACTTTTTCTTATTAATTTTGGTGCGTAGAATCCAAAACAATTGGTACTTTTTCGATCAGACTTCTCAATCAAAAGTTATAGACTAGAAACCAATTTCGAAAGAAAATTCAAAGGGCTGTAACTTTTGAACTAGAAGCCCAATCTTGGAACTGTTTGAAATTATGGATTCTACAGGCCACATTCTATAAGAAAATTTTTTTCCGGGTCGATCTGAGACAATTTTTTCTTCGGGGCTCAAAAAAAGGCAGTTATTACCTTCCTTTTTTACCAAAAATCGACTGCACCAAAATTTCTCGGGAAAACACTTTTTCTTATTAATTTTGGTGCGTAGAATCCAAAACAATTCGAACTTTTTCGATCAGACTTCTCAATCAAAAGTTATAGACTAGAAACCAATTTCGAAAGAAAATTCAAAGGGCTGTAACTTTTGAACTGGTAGCCCAATCTTGGAACTGTTTGAAATTATGGATTCTACAGGCCACATTCTATAAGAAAATTTTTTTCCGGGTCGATCTGGGACAATTTTTTTTTCGGGGCTCAAAAAAAGGCAGTGTATAACCTTCCTTTTTTACCAAAAATCGACTACACCAAAATTTCTCGGGAAAACACTTTTTCTTATTAATTTGGCTGCGTAGAATCCAAATCAATTCGTACTTTTTCGATCAGACTTCTCAATCAAAAGTTATAGACTAGAAACCAATTTCGAAAAAAAAATTCAAAGGGCTGTAACTTTTGAACTAGTAGCCCAATCTTGGAACTGTTTGAAATTATGGATTCTACAGGCCACATTCTATAAGAAAATTTTTTTTTCGGGTCGATCTGAGACAATTTTTTTTTCGGGGCTCAAAAAAAGGCAGTGTATAACCTTCCTTTTTTACCAAAAATCGACTACACTAAAATTTCTCGGGAAAACACTTTTTCTTATTAATTTGGGTGCGTAGAATCCAAATCAATTCGTACTTTTTCGATCAGACTTCTCAATCAAAAGTTATAGACTAGAAACCAATTTCGAAAAAAAATTTAAAGGGCTGTAACTTTTGAACTAGTAGCCCAATCTTGGAACTGTTTGAAATTATGGATTCTACAGGCCACATTCTATAAGAAAATTTTTTTTCCGGGTCGATCTGAGACAATTTTTTTTTCGGGGTTCAAAAAAAGGCAGTGTATAATCTTCCTTTTTTACCAAAAATCGACTACACCAAAATTTCTCGGGAAAACACTTTTTCTTATTAATTTGGGTGCGTAGAATCCAAATCAATTCCTACTTTTTCGATCAGACTTCTCAATCAAAAGTTATAGACTAGAAACCAATTTCGAAAAAAAATTCAAAGGGCTGTAACTTTTGAACTAGTAGCCCAATCTTGGAGCTGTTTGAAATTATGGATTCTACAGGCCACATTCTATAAGAAAATTTTTTTTCCGGGTCGATCTGAGACAATTTTTTTTTCGGGGCTCAAAATTATTAACACGTTTCTCTAATTGGGGTTGATGTTAGGTTGTTAAAAAATTCTGTTTTAATTGAAGTGTTTTACAATGAATTTATCGTTTTTTGTCGTAGCATGAAAGTGCTGAAATACAATGATAGGCGACGCACCTCGTGTGGATTGTATATTTTGTTACTTTTAATTATCAGCTGCAATTTAAAAAAAAAGCTATATGGTAATTGATTTTCGAGAGAGAAGTACTGTT
The DNA here is from genome assembly GCF_008802855.1 of Photinus pyralis. Classification (NCBI taxonomy): domain Eukaryota; kingdom Metazoa; phylum Arthropoda; class Insecta; order Coleoptera; family Lampyridae; genus Photinus; species Photinus pyralis. The sequence goes on from NW_022170403.1 coordinate 3,790,613, forward strand.
TTTGTGGTGCACCTCAGAGCTAACCGGGCATACACGCTTTGTACCTATCTTGTGATATAATATGGCATCATTCCGCGCTATAATTCTCAAAATTAAGCGTAGGTACTGGAATAAAAGTAGCTGCAACATTTACCTACTAGAATAATGGACTAGTGGGGGAGGATTGAGAAATAATAGAATATCGTTCTAAATTTGTAAGAGCCTAGCTAATTATCAGAGAAAATGAAAACAAGGTTATTAAAATTCCGTAGAAAATTGGCATCTTAATTATCCTTCGAGTTCATATACAACGCGCAAATCCCCCTTAGGCTACCAAATCTCGACTTCATATACCTATAATTTCCAAATAAAATAGGTACTGGTTCACTTTGGTCATAAATCTTATGGAAATGAGAAAATAATATCATGCTATTCCTATAATTACACCTAACGCACCTGTCGTCTTTTCGCCACCTTTCCCTTCAGTTTTCCAAATTACTTTTTGCTGAAAAGGGTTATTGATTTAAAATTGTTTGTCAAAGGTTCGTTTGGGTTTGGGGTTTTTAGCATTTGTAGAGGAGCATCCATGAAGTTATCCTGAATACATAAACGCTCTGGAAATGACTGAGAGTTCTCTCTGCTCTGTAATATTTACAGGAGAGGTTGTCTAAGCAGCACTTAGGCACATCAAAGGCTCAAAGTTTTTCGACAGCTTTATAGCATCTTGACAGTGCAAGAGAACTTTTCAAAAAAATCACTAAGTATATGAGTGGTATTGGAAAGCTTATGCAAGCTCTGTAGCAGAGGCTGGAATTCATATGAAATATTGGTTACCAGTTTTGCACTACTCCGATAGAATTATTTTTTAAAAGTTCTGGTTCTACGACTACAACTATTTTGAGGTCTTGCTTCATTTCCAGATTTTTTCGGCTTTTCAACTGGAGTAAATAAAAAAAGAGTCTTCGTTATTATTACTTCGCTCTTAAGTTTAGTTAATTATTGTTAGCCTGAATATTCGTCTAACTGCCAACCTTTCCAAACCATTCTAGCCTCTAAAGCTGTGCAAAAGATAGCAGCCGCTCTAGAAATGGTCTGGTAGAGCAGGAGTGCATGGACGAAAAATGCAAAGGGGCGTAACCCCGGGAAATTATTATTATTATATTTATTAAAAAGCAGTATTCCTCATCACCCTTGATTTAAAAGCTGTTCTGTTTGAGAAACTTTTAAAGTTAAAGCAGATTTTATTGAAAATATATTAATTATAAGACCATTTTGTATTCCAAGTTTTATTTACTTTCTTATGTTTTCTCAGTCCATTTATGTTGCCCCAAGAGGTATATGTCAGTGTAATGTAACCAAAAGAGCAGTTGCTTGAACGCGAACATTTCGTGGTACAAAAATTTGGCAACAACGCCAAGTAATTGATTCTAACCTCAATTTTTAGTTTTCAATTTTGTTTGAATTTTAATTATTAATAATTACAATGTTATTAAACAGATGTAATTTTACATACATGTGTAAATTGTTTAATTTTGTACTTATTTTTAGGTCAATATCTGTTACCGTTCCTTACTGAAAGTACTTTACCATACAAACCCTTAGTTACAGTTCGTTATGCAGCGAGAAAGGGTACACGTGAGAGAAGGGAGAAGAAGAAAGTTAAAGTAGTTAAGGAAAAAGTTGCGTTTATTCCACATAATCAGCGTGATAAGGAGAAGTAGGTATATTATGCTCGTAGGTACCGTTATATTCATATACAAATTAGGTTGCTTAAAAATCGTCCCAAATTGAAGTTTGATGATTCAGCGAAGCCCACGCCTATTGATAACGTTTATATAATGCGCAAGTATAAAATGATCACGTATCCGTTCGTCGAAGCCCTACAATGTCACAGGGAGACGCATCATCCTGACATGTATAACAAACCAAACGCTGATGTACAAATTAAGATAGAGCTCAATATGGTTGCAGAGAGAAAGGTAATAACATAGCACAATTCTTTCCATGTAGTATAATCTTATTTTAGACACGTCTCCTCGACAACTTTACACGCATGGCACCTATGCCTCATAAAATAAATCACGGAGAAGAGCGATCAATTCTTGCATTTGTTAAGGAAGCCGAATTACAGGAGGCCGCCAGAAAGGCAGGTGCCAGTTTGGCCGGTGGCGTGGAGTTAATCAAAGAGATTCAAAGTGGATCACTATCTCTGCAAAACTTTCACTTCATAGTAGCTCATCCGAGTATACTCCCAGAGCTGGTTTCGATACGAGGGTTGCTAAAGAAAAAGTTTCCAAATCCGAAGAATGGGACTTTGAATGCCAATTTGCATGACAGTGTAACAAAATTTATGAACGGTATCACGTACAGCGCTATTAAAGACGAGTATGAAAAAGATTTTGGTTTAATCGAAACTGTAATTGGCACAGTAAGTGTATTTTTGTTTAGGTGAGGTTTAGTTTAGTAATTCTTGTAGTTGGGTATGGATGATGCTCATTTGGAAGAGAATTTCGCTAGTCTTCTCCTGGATGTTTATGAGATGAAACCCAAACGTTCAGGTACTTTTATTTCAAGGTAGGTTCGCCTTGTGTGTCATTACTTTTTGAATTTATTGCGAACTGTAGGTGCTTGATGATTAGTCCGCCTTCTCGTGAGAAATTCAAAGTGGACCATTCTGTTTATCTTCCTGTTGAACAAGTAGAAGTTGCACAACCTGAAGAGGAGGAGGAAGAACCTGTAGCTGAAGCAGCTGCATCATAGATTTAGTTGTAAATTGAATGTTCAGTAGATAATAAACTTAATTAGTATATTTCATGTGTTCTTGAATTTTTCTAAGAGCCATTTTGTGTACTTACAAGATGATTGAAGTCTCCTTTTAGCAAATTTTGGATTCATTTCTGAATTCATTTTATATAAACCAAATTGTGGATGAAAGTACATTGCTCAGATGTAGTTCCCTTCATTGCATTCTTTCTGAACCCATAATCTATGAAAATTTAACGTAGGTAGGCAGCATTTCAGCATAGGTGAAAGGAAAAAATAAAACTAGTCATTTTTAGACGAAAGTAGTCAGAGTAGGTGGAAGCTCTATAAGATTTACGGAGTATTCTAATTGCTTTTCAGTGCAAGGGAAACTCCTAGATTCCAATTGGTGCTTGAAATCTGTAGAACTGAACTTGGATGGTGAATAAATGTATTCTAATCTAAGACGATTTCTGAGGACTTATCTATGTTTAGAGCACCTGTGTACCCTTCTGGAGCAGGCGAATCTTGACCAGAGCCTTCCTGCCACTATGGCTGGTGGAGCGTGGCGCGAGGTCGAGCATGGCAAGGCCAACTGGTTCTGCAGATGTAGAGATGGTTGTTTCTTGAAGCGCCATCGAAGCAGGAATTGCCTTTGCAGAAACAAGGGAAAATATCAACGTGTTTCATTCCTCCCACGAAGGATACCGCGGAGGCGGGCTGCTCAAGTTTTCGTGGCCCTCTTCAGTCCGAGAAAGAGAATGCAAAGATGAGTAAAGTTAAGGATTGAAACGGAGTTAGGATGCTGAGGGGGAAAAGTGCTGCTCCAGCATTCGCCTCGTAGATTTCAACATAATGCTAGCAATCACTGCGCCGCCGGTTTCATTCCGGAGCTCTGCCTTTAAACATTTTTGCGGCCAGGAACACTACTCTCTCATCGGTTGACCGTTTTAACCAATGAGGGTGCAGCACGGATATATGCATGTGCGTCGCCCCCTCCAGCTCAGAGTTATTGAACTTGAGGAAATTCACGTGTCTAATGTCAATTGTGTAATGTAAGACTATCAAAAACTTTTTTAGCTTCCTAGCACGATCTAGCTCTTGCGATAGCCGTTTTTTGGACATGTCAGGAACAGGTAGATTGTCAGGCTAAAACTGAAGGTACCTTGTTATATATGTCGGTTGTTTTGGTTGCTTAGCAGTGTTACTTAGTTACATATTTATTATTTTTCAATTAGATTGTCATTAGAGATTCTGCTCTGTTCGAAATAAATAAATTGAATCAATTTATGTACAACTGAGGTACCATGAACCCAAAACATACAATACAAAGATTAACATTTGGCGACGAGGATTAGGCCCAAGTACAATTTACAAAAGGTGAGATTATACACGCACGGATTCACATGGCCGAAGCAATACAAGATCATATTACTTCAATCAATACCACATTCAATGTGGAAAGTTATAATACGTCGATGAAATGGACCAGATGGGTTAAACGTTTGGAGGTAGCATTTAAAGTTTTTTGCACCGCACACCACATGAAGACGTATAGGTACTAGAGGTACTTACTTCATTACCTGGGAAGTGAGTCATACGATACCTACACTGTGTAACAAAGTAGCGCCAGCATTACCAGAGGAGATGAAATACGAGCAGATTGTTAACTTAATGGATAAATATTACAATCCCGCACCATTGGAAATTGCGGAAGCATTCCGGTTTCATTCGAGGAAACAAAACGATGGTGAAACAATACAGGAGTATTTACATGGACTACAGAAGTTTGCGATAAATTGCAATTTTGGAAGTTTTCTGAAGACAGCGTTACGGAATCAGTTTGTTTATGGATTGAGTTCCAAGAGAATAGCAGACTACTTGAAACTAAGAATCTGGGCCTGGACAAAGCTGTGGAGATTTCGACAGGAATGAAACTGAGTGAAAAAGATGCACAACAACTACAATTACAAAGAGGAGTGAGAGTCAACGCGATAGATACTTAGTAAGACTAGATATAATAATAATTCAAAGAATTTTAATTATATTAATAATATTAATAATAAAGCATGTTGAAACTACTAGCAAATTAAATCACTACAAATTTAAAAATTCAAACAGGAAAGGAGTTACAAATACTAATTTAAGATGTTACAGGTGTGGTTCTGATACACATTTTGCAGACAAATGTACTACCAAGGAATTTATATTGTAATTTTTGTAAAGCAAAGGGACATTTGCAAAAGGTATGTATAAAAGCCAAGGATGTGCAAGGTAAATCCAGTGATTCAATAAATGAAATTGAGGAAATTTTACAAATACGATCTTCAGATAATACTGAGTTAAGGGATAAGTTTTTTATTGATTTATGTGTTTACAATACGATGATTAATTTTGAAATTGACAGTGGAAGTCCTGTCACAATAATAAATTATACTACATTCTTAGAATTTTTCCAACATTTTGAGATAATTCCAACTAAATTGAAACTAATATCTTACTGCAACCAAGCTTTAAAAGTATTGGGATAATATGTTAAAGTTGATGTATTTAAGGATTTCAAGGGAGATTTAGATGCTTACATAGTTACGGGAAATAAACATTCATTGCTAGGTAGAGAATGGATTAGAAAACTAAAAATACTGTTATTAGAAGTGGGAGAGTTAGATATAGTTAATAATAATGGACAAACAGAAATTTCAGCATTATTAAATAAATACAAGGGAATTTTAGGTTCAAGTATAGGTAAAATACAAGGTATAGGTACAAGCTGCAATACATATAAAACCTAATGTTAAACCAAGATATATAAAAGCACGCACAGTACCATTTGCTTTGTTAGGCAAAGTAGATAAAGAGATTGAAAATTTAGTAGAACAAGGGGTGTTAGAAAAAGTTGACCACTCTGAATGGGCTACCGCAGTAGTACCAGTACTTAAAGCAAATGGAGAGGTTCGATTGTGTGGGGATTACAAAGGTACAGTCAATCCTAATATTTTAGTGGATGATCACCCTTTACCAACTATTGATGAACTTTTTGCAGAAATGGCAAATGGGGAGAAATTTACAAAAATAGACCTAAATAAAGCATATTTACATTTAGAGGTGAAGGAAGAGATGAGAGATATTCTTACTTTAAGTACACATAAGGGATTATATCGTCCAACTAGATTAATGTTTGGTTTGGCAAATGCACCAGCAGTGTGGCAAAGAACAATAGAACAAATTTTACAAGGTATTCCTGGTGTGCCAGTTTTTATTGATGATATCAAGATTACAGCAAGAAATACAAAATTACACTTACAAATTTTAGAGGAGGTTTTAAAAAGATTACAGCTCCATAATTTAAAAATAAATTTGGGTAAGAGTAAATTCTTAGCCGAAGATATCGATTATTGTGGTTACTTAATAAATAAACAAGGCATACATAAAATAAAATCAAAAACGGAGGCGATAGAAAAGGCACCAAGGCTAGTAAATATACAGCAAGTACGAGCTTTTATTGGACTGGTAGATTTTTTAAGAATCTTAGTACAATTTTATTTCCCTTAAACAAACTTCTATATAAAGATACAAAATTTTACTGGTCTGAAGATTGTGAAAAGTCATTTAAATTATTGAAAAGAGAAATGCAAGCAGGTTCATTTTTGGTACATTTTGTTTACCAATTGTGCTAGCTACAGATGCGAGTCAATATGGTGTAGGGGCTGTACTTAGTCATATTTACCCAGATAGATCTGAAAAACCAATACAATTTGCGTCACATACCTACATTAACCAATACACAATGTAAATATTCACAGATAGACAAAGAGGCATATGGAATAATATTTGGCGTAAAGAAATTCTATAAGTATTTATATGGTAGGCATTTTATTTTGTATACGGATCATGCTCCATTAGTACAAATTTTCCACTAGAATGCAACATTATGCATTGTATCTACAAACATTCGATTACGAAATACGTTACAAACGTTCTCATTTAAATGCAAATGCAGACGCGATGTCAAGACTGCCAGTAAAAAATGAAAACCCTAATAGATTGGATGTTCCCGATGTTTTTGAATTAAATCAAATACAAACATTACCAGTTACAGTGAAACGATTAGCGGAGGAGGCTTATAATGATGATACATTACGACCTTTACTACATGGTTTAAATTAGGGGAAGGTAGTTGACAAACAATTAAGATTTAATTTAGATCAAAGTGAATTTACGGTGCAAAAAGGGTGTATTTTAAGAGGATCTAGAGTAGTTATACCAATTGTTTTACGCAGGGAAGTATTGGAAGAGCTTCACACTTCACATTTTGGTGTTGTGAAAATGAAAGGGTTGGCACGCAGTTATTGTTGGTGGCCAAATATAGACAATTCTATTGAAGAATTAGTAAAAAATTGTTACGAATGTAATAAAGTCAAGAATAATGTAAAAAAAGTCGAAGTTCACCCATGGGAAGTTTCAAAAGCACCATTTGACAGGGTACATGCCGATTTTGCGGGACCGTTAAATGGGGGCTATTATTTTATATTAGTGGATTCATATTCACATTGGCCCGAAATTCATTTTACCAAAGTCATTACTAGTGAAGGTACAATTGAAATTTGTAGGAAAATATTTTCGACTTTTGGAATACCGAAAGTTTTTGTAAGTGACAATGGTAGCCAATTTACTTCATTAAAATTCAAAACATTTCTAAAACAAAATGGGATTTTACAAAAACTTTCAGCTCCATACCATCCAGCAACCAATGGGTTGGCGGAGAGATTATGTTCAGACTATGACACAAGCACTAAAAACTATGAAGTGTGAGGGAAATACTCGAAATTTTGAATTGGGTAAATTTCTACTTCAGTAGGTATAGGAAAATGCCACATTCAACCACTGGACATTCACCTTCTTATTTAATGTTTAATCGGGAGATACGATCTAGAATAGATTTGATAAGACCCGAGTCGAAAGTTACAAGTTCAGAGGAACATTACATAAAATCTCGTAGAATTAATGTTGGTACGAGAGTAGCAGTAAGAGATTACTTTCATGAGAAATGGAAGTTTGGGACAGTAATACAAACTTTTGGGAAATTACATTATACGGTAAAATTAGACGATGGTAGACAGTGGCGTAGAAAATGAGAGAAATTGGGGAAAATACTCCTTCTGAGCGATTTTTACCATATAATATTCAAGAGATCCCAGAAGATGATATCAACGTAGTACCTGAAGTTGATAGTAATAGAACTTTGCAATCAGGAAGTACAACCGATAAGGAATTATCTATGCAAGATTCTGCGCACGATAAAAATGATCATATTCAGCCAACAATGACCGATAATGCAAATGTTCCGGTGTTTAAGACGCTCTATAAGGACTAGAAAAGCACCGGTTAGATTTGATTTATAAGAAATGTTAAGTATTATTTTATTTAGGAAGAGGGGAGTTGTTATATACAGGGTGACAATTTGAAAACTTACCACCCCCCATATCTTAGTAAATAAACGAGATATTTAAAAAAATCAAAATCCGTTTCGGTAATTCGGAGAGGGAATCACAATGACATAGTTGGCGACGCACCCCCTCAACCCCCTGCGCCCCAGCCACCCCAACTTTTAAATCTTAAATAGTGACCCCCCATGTGTGATACGTCGTTGGAAAGCTCTGAAAAAATGCTTTCCAACCATGCCAAATAGCATTACATTTAGGTTAGTAATTATCGTGCAAATAAAAAAATAAACTAATATGATACATTTGAAATCTGTCGTATTTAAAACGCAATCGGCGAACATAGACGAACTAAGACAGAGAATAATTCAAGAATGTCGAAATATTGCAAAACCAACATTTGAAAAGGTTCGACAAGAGTTTGAGAATCGATTATAACTGGCGATCAAAAATGAGTTGCTGTCGAGTCGGCTTTGGAAGTTCAAGTTAAATACGATTTTCCATGTTTATTTTTTGATTTGCACGATAATAATTACTAACCTAAATGTAATGCTATTTAGTATGGTTGGAAAGCATTTTTTCAGAGCTTTCCAACGACATATCACACATGGGGGGTCACTATTTAAGATTTAAAAGTTGGGGTGGCTGGGGCGCAGGGGGTTGGAGGGGGTGCGTCGCCAACTATGTCATTGTGATTCCCCCTCCGAATTACCAAAACGGATTTTGATTTTTTTAAATATCTCGTTTATTTACTAAGATATGGGGGGTGGTAAGTTTTCAAATTGTCACCCTGTATGTCGGTTGTTTTGGTTGCTTAGCAGTGATACTTAGTTACATATTTATTATTTTTCAATTAGATTGTCATTAGAGATTCTGCTCTGTTCCAAATAAATAAATTGAATTAATTTATGTACAATTGAGGTACCACGAACCCAAAACATACAATACAAAGATTAACATACCTTCCATTCTTTACAAGAAATGGGGCAGATTTTTCTGTAACTGTTCAGTGTGGAGTTTATTATTAATTTAAATTAGAGCAGAAAAAGAACAGTGAAAGAATGCGATACGCCTACCCGCGTTTAAAATTTATACAGACGGTGTCTATCTAGTGTACTATTATCTTTGCCTGGACAAAAGGACGAATGCTAGTTTGGGATGCCATCTGCACTGACACCCGAGTGGTGTAGTTGTTGAATCTGGAGAGCTCAGTAACGTATGTAAATTATATTTTGTTGTTCTCTTTATAACTATTAATTCACTGGGGAACAGTAATTTTGCGGCATGGCAGATTGAAGTCAATTCTGTATCAGACTAGTGTGCTGAATACTGGAAAAATATCAGATTTGTAAAATTGGCTCCAGTGTTTGAGATAAAAACTATTAACTATTTAAATCAATAATTTTAGTAAAAATACCAATTTGCACTGAAAAAGTACTTTTATTAAGTTGATCTTTAGGAATGAAACAAAAACCAATATATCTATGCAGTTCACTGACGAAATTTAAAAAAAAATCACAAAAAACTTTTTCTGTAGGCTTTTCTGCCATGGTTCTGCTCAAGACAATCCCTTACTAAGGTCCAGCAGTAGTCTACCATCATGTGGCGGTTCCATCGACCTTGGTATCTTTCTTCCATGACCCTAATGTCTTGGTGGAACCGTTCTCCTTGTTCCTCGCTGTAATCGCCCACATTATCCGGGAATCTATTTAAATGACAATGCAAAAAGTGCACTTTAATGCTCATATTAGCTCCTAATTTGTTAAAATTTTGAAGCATTTTAGTGACTAGTTTTGCATAGTCTGGAGCTTTATGATTCCCTAAGAAATTTTTGATTACTAAAACAAAGCTTAACCATGCCTCAGATTCAATTTGTGTCATCTAGTTCACGAATTCAGTGTCTTTTATAAGTGTTCGGATTTGAGGTCCATCGAAGATGCCCGCTTTCAACTTTTCCATACTTAGCGCTGGAAATTTTTTACACACATACTTAAAACAGTTACCCGTCTTATCAAGGGCTTTGATGAACTGTTTCATTAGCCCGAGCTTGATGTGAAGTGGTGGAAGAAGGATATTTTTTCGGTTTAGCAGTGGTTCATGAATCACATTTGATTTTCCTACCTCCATATTTTCGCGCAAAGGCCAATCCTTTTTACTCCAATGCAAATAAGACGAACTGATAATTTCGGTCTAATAGCTGATCAGTGAAATGTTTACTAGTACTACTAAATCCATAAATAGATAACCAAACTTAGTTGGAAATATTCAAATAAATACAACTTTAGAAGGGTAGTTTAAAATTTTGCATTGATTTGTTACGTTTCGTTTATCCCAAGAACCAGAATCAATCCAAAAAAACTAAATGCATATAGTGTATATAAAATACCAGTGTTTATAAAATTCATTAATAAAATTAGTGCCGCAGACATTTTTATTTTTTTTGTTCCGCTGTGTTATAAATTTATAATATCAGTTATAGATTGAGTAATGGTATATGTATTTTGACCAATGGCACTCTACCCCTAATTAGCACTAATTAGAGTTCATTTGTCATTTGTATTATTCAACATTTTGAAAATTTATTGGAAACTCCAGAAGGTACAGTAAATGTTCGCGAACCCTGAACAGTTCTCCGAGTTACCTTGCATAGGTAATATACGGAAGGGTATGTTAGGAACTAAATTCGTATAATGGCGTATGTATTGCTTTTGTAACAAAGCATGCAAGCAACTTGTGTAACAATACGTGCTTAAATGTACAATACGACTGAAGGGAAAAGATTTGATTTCAACCCTTTTTGTTTATGGCAGCAGTTACCTTTACTTACGTTTATAAGAAATTATGTCTCAAATTGGTGTCATTAGTCGTAGGACTCGTAGGCAACGATCTCCCTCTACAACCACAATTATAATTTTTTCATGGACCGACCTCTGAAACATAAATCCACTTTCAAACACTAATCATTTTATTTGGATTTAATTTTCAAGAGTAGGTGAATTTTTGTAAATCATATTTTGCACTCTCATCCCTTTGTTGGTTCATTAAATGCTGATTAATAGCGTCATGATGATTTAAATCGTAAACGTGCCGGTAGATACGGCGTGTAAATTTTAGTTTAATTAATGCACGGCCACATCACACAAAATTCAACAAAATCTATTAAAGTTATCCCATGCGATTTCCCAAATTTCACCGCGTTTCTAAACAGTTTGTGCATGTTTGATGTATGATGACGTATACGTGATTTTCCGCATCCTTGTACGAACGTATTTAATGTTGATGAATTACTGTTATGTAAATTACGCGGCTTAAATTTGGGCAACGTTCGTTATATTGGAACGTGTCCTCCATAACCGATTTTTTAACTAAAAATTAATCATGTTTATATTGCGTCTGTGGGTCCTTATGAATTCGTGTTCACTACCTGACTGGACGTTTAATTAATACTGATATGCAGCTACTAGGCAGTTTTGATGAATAATAATCACAAATCGTTACTTGATTTTAATCCGTGCGATTAGTTAACCAGGCTAGACCTGAGTTCTCACAAGAAACACCGACAATAATAATAATAATTTCATTTCATTTATTTTTTTTTACAAATACAATTTAATACGCGGTCCTACTAAGTCATAGACTTATCAGCAGGTGCCGATTCTATTTATATTACATTTTGAAATAACATGGTTTTATCTTAAGCAAATGTTAAGGCGCTAATGAGGTATTAGTGCAGTTATTGTATTCATATATAATTAAAGTATTTGATGCTAATAGCATTTATCTTAGATGTAGGTTATCCTAGTTAACTATCATTTCTAATGAATATTTTTAGTTGCTCACTAAACTCTGTTTTCTTTAAGTGTGAATATTCAAAAGCAAGCTGATTATACAATTTTGGTATCACACATTTCAGTGTACGTTCACCGTGTTTATTATACAGTGAATTTTTTTTAATGCGAACATAGGAGTTTGCATGCAATGTAATTTCCCTATGTTCGATTTTTAAAAAAAACACATCAATCTATGAGGTGTGCGCGGTTCACATTCCCAAAACGCTCAACTTGTGCGACTATGAACAGCAACTCTATAGTTTTTATGATGAAAAGCACTCGGTAAGATTTTTTAAAGAAGCCATGTGAGGTCATAGCAACTTTAGGATACATTTTTCTTAAACTGACGATAACTTGACTTCACATGGCACGCGCTGACATCACAATTCATTGTGAACCAACCTTCAATTATTTGTAGGTCATGTGCACCTGGTATTCTACTAATTTGATCTATTCAATACATAAATGAAGAAAATAAGAAAATAAATACCGAAATCAATTACAATAAATGTTCGAAGTGTCCTCCTTGACATTCTAAGCAATAACCTAACCGATTTCGTAATTAAATTGGACGGCGGTATTTTTAAAAATGTGACAGCTGTCAATTGTATCTATTACTCATTTGAACTACTCAATAGATTGATGTGTTTTTTTTAAAATCGAACATAGGGAAATTACATTGCATGCAAACTCCTATGTTCGCATTTAAAAAAAATTCACTGTAGAAGTGAGGTACTATGTACTTGGTATTCCTAGTTTGATAATTATGCCCTACTACTACTTTAAGATGGTCGTTATTATAATGGTTCATAATGTTACAATATTTATAGTATCCAAAAGGTGTTAAGGTATTGATTTCGTTTAAAAGTTCGTTTTTGTCCATACTACTATTTATCATTTTTAGCACTTTGTGTTGTAGTTTATTTATTTTATCAATATAACTATTCTCTACACATCCCCAGTTTTGCACACCATATCTTATTAAAGATTCAAACAAAGCTCTGTATACAATAGTCAATATTCTGTGGTTAGTAGTCCTTTTCAACATGTAAAAGCAACCCGTTATTCTCTTTAGCTTTGCAAATAAATAGTCTATGTGCTTATTATATTTTAAATTACTGTCAATGTTAAGTCATAGATACATAGTTTGATGTACTTGTTGAACTATCGTACATTGGCAATTATTGACAGAACCTTTGACTAGACAATAACAAGTATGTAGCTTAATTTTAGTTTACCTAGCTAAAGACATGTGCGCAGTTTTGAAAGTCATAGAAACAGTCTTATTCGTATTAACAAATATACTTCTACCAACAACAACAATTTGATTTATTAATACCGACAATACATATCATGTATATAGCCGGGATCTCCCTTAATTACTTGATTTTAAGTATAATATAATTTTAACATAACTTTTGATCTGAAGGTAAGATATAAGTGAAAGTTAAAGTTTTCTTAATAATATACAGGGTGATTCCTATAGTACCTGCCACCGTTTGGGAGCGTATAGGGGGTGCCTAGGGGAGTATTTTGATATAGGACACTTGGGGTCGGAAATCTAAAATAAGGGCGCCAGAACCAAATTTATCTTCTGGAATTTCACGCCTGTATGTAGGCAACCCAACCGACCGACGTTTCGCGCGGAGCGATGCAGAGCGAGTTAGCGCGAGGAAGCGACATGGGAGGGAAGGAGGGAAAACGACAGTCAAAAGCAATAACGTTTACAAGTGTTCAACGTGGCCACCGTTGTTCTCAATGCACTTCCTACATCTAGCCAACTATTATTATACTATTGCCATAGTGTTTATTCACTTGATACGCGTCGTTGCAGACGGGATTTCGTGGGTTTAAACAAAATTCTGATCAAGTGTCAGCCACACATCGCCGCCTGAGATCGCTCCGTGTGCACCGCCGGCCGGTTGGGTTGCCTACCTACAGGCGCGAAATTCCAGAAGGTAAATTTGGCTCTGGCACCCTTATTTTAGATTTCCGACCCCAAGTGTCCTATATCAAAATACTCCCCTACGCACCACCTACACGCTCCCAAACGGTGGCAGGTACTATAGGAATCACCCTGTATATGTAACAAGCTTTGATTATCAAAACAAAAATATATAATAACAATAATAATTTTTTTTAATTGTAATAAAATAGTCCAAATTTTTAAATGTTCTTTTAAAAAATTTTAAATTAAATATCAATTTTAAATTTAGTACTTTTCATTGCAAATTCGCTTAAACAGGACCACCAATCCCTCTCCTCCTCCAAATTTGAGACGCCACCAAAATCTGTCGGCCATCTCATACCCAATCTTGCTAATTTCATGTCTTGTAATTTTCTATTTTCTTCCTCCAATGGACAATCAAACAAAATGTGCTCCACATCGTCTACCCCTCCACAATCACATAAATCACTTTCTTTCTTACCAAATCTTTTAAGGTATTTTCCAAAATTTCCATGACCAGTTAGTAATTGTACTAATGAATAATTTATATCTTCCGGAACAATTTTCTTTCTTTTTTGAATTGACGTAATAAATTTAAATGTTAATCTTCCTTTATCTGTTGAAATCCATCTTCTATTCCATAAATCTAATGAATTTTGATGCAATACATTCTTAACATATGATACAGGAATTTCGTTAAATACACATTCTACATTGTTTTTTGCTGCTTCTTTTGCTAATTGGTCAGCCCTTTCATTTCCAGGATTTCCAATATGACTTTTTGTCCAATAAAATTTTATATTAATATTATTTTCCTTTAAATTTTCCAAACTTTTCCTTATATTTAATTTTAAATTATTTGGTCTTTTCGATGATGTTATATAATTTAATGCAGATAATGAATCAGAATATATCGAAATATTTTGATTGTAATAATTTTGTTCTAAAAATTGTAATGCTTTTTGTATTGCGAAATTTTCACTTTGAAATACAGAACATTCATTTCCTAATTTAAATGTTTCTTGATAAATTTCCAAATTATTGTTAAATAATACAAAAGCAGCTCCTATTCCATCTTCTAATTTAGATCCATCTGTATAAATTTTTATAGTATTATTATCTTAAGTAAATAATTTGTAACGTTGCAGAAGTAACCTAATACGAATGATTTCCAGCGTGTAATTCGAAACCAAAACCAGACAATGGGGCTACAAACACAATTTAGAACAACCAATTCATTGACGAACATGTGAGAAGATTACGAAAACTCTTTTTAAAATTCGAAATCGATCTCTTGAGAAAACCACTATAAAAAAATACGCGGGTGACCCATTCATGGTACCTACTTTCACGAATTCAGGAAGTTGTTGTTTCATTTTGCATCAGTATTCTATCGTGCCTTGTGTAATTTAGCCATTAACAAGTTTTATCTTAAATAATAAACGCAACGTAAATGTGCAACTTCAGGAATTTAATTTGTGCCCCACACTTCCTCGGAAAGTAGAACTCAAAAGAACGCAACTTTCGTTCATAATGAAATTTCCATCAAATTATTTGGAAATATTCCAAAAGTTTGGCAATTCAAATTATTACTAGCGGATGTGAGCTAAATTTACTTTCGCCAGCTATTATGGAGAGACTTAAAATTTCTTAGGGATGTGCAAATTAAAATTAAATTATCCCGCAACACGACACAGAAATGATCTACACTAAAACGTATATACCTTAAAATATTGTCAATGCAGTAACTCGAATATATGCAAATTAGAGCTGCTAAAATTTTGAAATTAGGATAGATACGTCTAAAATGAAGCGTCATGGAGATTAGATTATAGTAATTAAATAGAAACCGCCGCCGTATAACATTAGCGTGCAGGTTTGCAGTGCAAATTTGTAATAAATTGTAATGCGCGTCCTTAAACGAAAGCCGAACACCGGAAACGTTACAATTTAAATAAAACGTACGTTACACTAAAACCGTTGAGTGAAGGATCTAGGTAGAGTGGTAATGCCTATATGAAAAGCGGTCATCCTTTCCGATCTTTTACTAAGGTAGTCCCTTCTCTATTGCACATCGCGTCTCTGCCCCTCCGAGTCCACGTTTTGCAACACCGACAGCTAACGCCACCGACAATTTCGACGGCGCTTTCCTTCTTTACAATTTACAAGTATTAAGTATTTTCGCCCAGCCGCCCTCTCCAACGAATTCAGTCTTTAGCGTAACTCCAATTGCAACTATCGAAAACCGTTGTAACACACGTAAACAAAATGAGTCATTCTATTTTCATGCAATTGTATACCTGCAAAATATCAGTCCCTTATCATAATTATTGGATCAGATACCTAATTAAGAGCAGTTCTAAAAGCAGCAGGTACGTACGGACGAAATTCAAAAAAGTATACCTACCTAATCACAAAGAAAAGTATCTCATATCATTTATGTTTATGTATTTTGCGATTGTGCGAGTAAAGTAGGTATTATTTAGAAATTTAAAGAAACTTATCCCATCACTATGTTTATTGCTGATGTAGCAATTTGCATAAATGCAAATATGATTTGCAACACTCATCCTACAATTTTAGCACACTACCGACTTATTTTAAACCGATAACGCTAGGTATAGGTACTCTCTCGCAATTAACGTGACAATTTGAAAAAAAGACGGTACCTACTGAATTTTATAATGATAAGTACCTGTGACTATGTATATTATCATTTATTTTATGTGTTTCTCTTTATCATAACCGGGAAGGTCAAAGACAACTTGTTTAATTGGCGAATCTGCTGGTAACTTTATCTAGCTATTCTGCTATCATGATTAAAGGCTTGCTTTTGATGCGGCCGCTTGTTTTATATAGAATATACCTAGATATAAAATGTGCATTATAATACTTTTAAATAATATGTTTCGGTCACCGTAAACATACTGTTTCGATCATCGATCACAAATTAATTTTACAAGGGCCACATGCAGCCTCTGATACGGACCTACCGTAACCGTATATTTCGCCTGTTGCCCTCGCTTTGGCTCAACGCTGCTGTGCGCAAATTTAATAAAGCGATAATGTAATTGTAAGGTTAATATTGTGGTAGCGAAAATATGAAAATAAAATAATGCAATCCGGATCTGGATCGCCGACTTGGTTGTTGCCGTCGGGATCTGAGATCACTCTTGGCCGCCTATATCTCAAACCCCACGTTCACTATACTTTTAACATAAGCATTGCCTCTCTACCTAGATCCTTCACTCAACGCTAAAACCCATTGCTATCTGATTGAGTATTAGGCATTAGTTGAAAGAGCAAAATGTAAAAAGAGTAGCAAATGTGGTTAAAAGAAACGGAAAGCTTAAGTGCTGTAGCACATACATCAGTGTCAAATGCCGACCCTTTGAATAGACTGAATGCATTTGTTCCATTTTCAGTAATTAATGGGCAGTGATCGAAAACTGATTATAAAATAAAATCTGTTTTGCATGGCTCCATAAAAAAATATAACGTGTTCTAAAAATAGCATCTAACAAATACTCGAATCAGTAATTCTACTGCAAAATCTACCCTATATTGAATTACAGTTTCTTAGCGATGTTGGAAGGCGCTATTATGACCACTTTCTCCTTCCGTTCGTCCGAGGCGTTAACTACTCCTACAGTTTTCAAGATATTTAGTTTGGTCCTTTTTGCATTCGGTAGCTTATAGCTCTGGCACCAGCACCACAACCGAGAAAAATGACGATGAATGTGCGCATGTGCAATGCCAACTTTATTATTTATTGAGATATATTTTTTTAAATTTGAACCACAGATGATTCTAATAAATAACAATAAATAAATAACACTACAAGAGGTTAAGGACCCGTTCTGTCAACGTTTCAAGTTGGGTCGCATTCAGCCATTATAATTTAGTTTTTGAATTGCACTTGTAAATGTTTAGTTAAGTTGTATATATATTTTCTAATCATTATTATTACTTATATTCTACCAAGTTTTAGTTAATTAATTAGCGGTGGACCTGGATCTCCGATATCGAGCTACCCAGAACAGCTAACAGCTCAATGTGTTCCTGAACCAAACATACACAGGTTGTCTTGACGAACAAGGGGTGGTGTAGAAGGAAGACTTGAAAGGTCCTTAGGTTACGAAGAGGCTAAGGGTAGCCTATAACCGCTAGGACCGTTACACGTAAAAAGACCCAACGACCTTAAACAATTTTTTTAATGAACATTAATTAAATAAACCCCCAAGTCCGTTAGTGAGGTTAGGTTAGAGTGCTAGTTAGGTTAGGTCAGACATCTTGTATCAGAATAATATTTTATCCTAACCTTCAATCTTCTCGCACATTATATTCTCCTGATACAAGATTTTTAACCTAACCTAACCTCACTAATAGCCAAACCCTGAATCACCTCGTGCGAGAACTACCATTCCGCTGAGTGATTGAAGGAGGTGGTTGGTAACCTCCCACAATTGTGGAAGGCTACACACCTAAAGGTAGTACAAGAAGACTGCTTCTTAGGCTCCTCAAGGCTGCCATCTAGGTGGGAACCTGACGACTTGGTGGCGGTTAAACGGCGCTTGGAAGTCCAGAATTCCTAAGCAAAAGTAGGCAGCTGGTGTCTCTTCCACACAGCCGTGAAGAATCAACCACAAGAGGGAGGCTGATAGTTTTCGGCATTAAGGAAAAGGACCAGGTTAACCTAATCGCCGAGGGAGAAGGCTCAGTGATGGGGTTTTCTCTCTCTAAAGGCGAGTGTCAGTAACCCTGCTGAAGGTGAGTAAGTCAGTACAACTCCCACAACAGCACTAACAGCTGCTACAGGGGCAACTGCAAGAAACTACGGAATAAAAAAAATACCTGAAATTATAATTGATATTTTTTAACATTTTTAAATCTAGGGGAACACCGAGGCAGGTTTTTCTAAATCGTATATGAAATTACTGTCAGGTACCAAGACGCTTAATTTAAAAAAAGAAAGCCCAACAGAAAGTCTGAAAATTCAAATTGACAACCTGGTGTTCTCTGAAAAGTCAAGGCATCTTTAGAAGCTTGGAAAGTCAAAACGAAAATTAGGGAGGGAGTGCAGCCAAGATCAAGTAAAGAAGCGACAATGAGGATCGGTGAAGACAACAAACCGGTCAGACACCACGTGAATTGCAGCAATTGACTGACATGCTCGCGAGGCTTATCCAAATCCAAGAAAAACGGAGAAGGCCATGATAAAATGGAGAAGAAATACGACAGTCAGGATGGAACTATAGGAGAAGCACAAGTTCAGGAGAAAATTACATTAGAGCGGATCGAGGTAAACGGTTAGAATTATTATTATCGAATCAACCTAAAGAAGTGAATCAGAAAATTAGAATGATGCAAGAATGTACCAAGATTTTTTACCAAGTTTGAATAAGTGATAGAGAGGAATCGGAGACCGGAACTTAAAGAAATGTTGTAGGAATTGTACTGCTGTAGTGTAATAGTTTGTAAAATATGTCAGAAACTCGAATTTAATTGGGAAAGAAAATATCACAATTTCCAAAAAAGTTGTACCAGAACAGTAGCTCAGTAAAGGCGAGAGCTAATGAAATTGAAAGTAGAAAATCAATCTCTTGGTGTAGATTATACAATTTATTTTCCTGCGGAAAAAACACGACCAAGTAACTTGTAAGCGACACCGATACGGCAACAATATTAAACGTCACATAAAATAAAATAAAATAAAATAAAATAAAATAAAATGAATTGTTGATTATATAAAAAGCATTAAAACGTCAACGAGTGTATATCTTAATTTTCTATAGCGTACACGATGAGCACGGGTTTGCAATGCAAATTTATGCCTTATTAGAATGTACAACATTTTCCGGGCGTCATTGAAAATTCGTTTCCCCAAACGCAAAAATTCACATTTTCCATTGCGAGTTATTCTTGGCATGACACATAGGGTGAATTATTTCGTATAAATAAATATACTAAAACAATGGCTGCAACCAAAGTTTTAAAATTAATTCGAAAACGAAGTTATTTTTGTAATATTCATTTATTCAAACCCAAACATACAATATTATATCAAAACCATAATCCATGAGTGCAGTCTGGCGCGATAACTTACAATCATGCGTACAATTACTACACCTCCACCCTTAAAAAAAACTATTGGTAATTCTTAAAACTTAAAACGTTCTGGAGGTCGTCTTACCCTTGGTGGAAGCTGTACCTCAGCACGTTTGTCAACTTCTGCAACTGTCATTTTGTTACCATTACGGACATTTTCACTTTCCTGATCAGGTTTAATATTACTTGAAACATCTTGAACATTTGTTCCGTAATGGTAACTAATGACTTGATTGAGATGTCGGCGCCATTGCTTGTGAATTTCAGGAATGGAAACTAGGTAAGTTCTACTACCTAATCTCTTTTTTATAATACCCTTAATCCAACTTGGTTTAGCATAACGATAATCCCTAACTGCTACCGTTTCCCCTTCCTGAAACTCTTTAGTCCTAGAACCTTTATAATATTTTTGCTGGTTGGCTAGTTTTAGCGCAACTTGCTTATTAAGGTTTTCCTGAAATTTATTGTCAGACTTGATTGTTACTTCTGGCCTTAGCAGATCAAATCTTGTTCTAATATTTCTACCAAACATAAGAAATGCTGGTGATTTATTTGTAGTGCAATGGACCGTGCATCTATAGTCTAAAAGGAATTTAACTAATTTTAATTGAATGTGATGCGGTCCTTCCCCAGCTACTGCTTTCAAAAGAGCCTTTTTGATAGTTTTTACCATATTCTCCGCCGCACCATTAGTACTTGGGTGATACGGAGGAATCGGTTTAAATTGAATTCCATTTTTTCTTAAAAAATTTTGGAACATTTCCGACGTAAAATTAGCAGCATTATCGGAAACGATAAATTTTGGTAAGCCAAAACGTGCAAACAAGCTTCGTAGGATGTCTATTACACTTTCAGATCTCATGCTACTTACACAAAATGCTTCAACCCATTTAGTATACGCATCTACAATTATTAAAATATTTTTACCCACAATAGGCCCTAAAAAATCTATATGTAGACGTTCCCACGGAGCTTGCGGATAAGCCCAATTAATTAATTTAGCAGCAGGAGGAGAATCTCTGAATTGCAAACATATCTGGCACTGCTGAGTCATATTTGTAATGTCCTGATTCATGGTCGGCCACCAAACAAAAGATCGTGCCAGACTCTTAGTCTTCACAATGCCCATGTGCGAGGAGTGTAAATCACTGAGAATATTAGATCTAAGAGCTTGAGGAACTATTACCCTATAGCCAAACATTAAGCAATCGTCGTTGCAACATAAATAATTTTTATGCTTAAAATATGGTTTTAACTCCTCTCTCACCTTCGAAGGCCAACCTCGATTTACAAATGTTTTAACCTCCCTTAGTATAGAGTCATTATTTGTCTCCTCTCGGATTCGATTCACATCCACTGTAAAATTATCATTGACATAGTTTAAATAGTTATAGTCGTCTTGATATTCACTAATTTCGTTAATTGGAAGTCGCGATAGACCATCGGCAACATTTTGGTCCGACTTCACATATACGATATTATAATTAAATCGCGAAAGAATTAATGCCCAACGTTGCAACCTATTTGCCGTCATAATGGGAATTCCGTTTTTTGGCCCAAATATAGTAACTAACGGTTTATGGTCTGTCACAAGTGTGAACTTTTGCCCATACAAATATTGAAAAAATTTTTGAACCCCGAATATTATAGCGTATGCTTCCTTTTCCATTTGCGAATATCGAATTTGATGTTCTGATAAAGTTTGGGAAGCATATGCTATTGGTCTTTCGACATTACCCTCAGTAACATGTGAAATTACGGCTCCCACTCCATATTGAGAGGCATCCACCGTTAACCTGATGGGTAAGCTTGAATCAAAATGTATCAGTACCTCCGCAGAAGTTAAAATGTCTTTAACCCTTTTAAATGCATCTTCACATGCGGCATTCCACTGAAAAATGACCCCCTTTTTTAATAGATCGTATAACGGTCTTAATACCGTTGCCGCACTCGGTATAAATTTATTATAATAGTTTATCATCCCGAGAAAACCCTGTAATTGCGTCACATTTATAGGACGTGGCGCTTCCTGAATAGCTTTAATATTTTTAGGACACGTATGCAACCCGTGTTTATCTATACGATATCCTAAATATTCAATACTCTCCTGAAAAAAACTACATTTGTCTTTTCGTACGGTTAAACCGCAATCTCCTAAACGCTTTAAAGTATCTTTTAATCTCCGAACATGTTCCTCTTTTGTAGACCCAGTGACTAGTACATCATCATAAAAACATACTACCCCATCTGTACCTTGCAAAACTCTCTCCATAATTTTTTGAAACTTTTTGGGAGCGGAACTGACTCCAAATGGCAACCTTGTATATTTAAATAATCCCTTATGGGTACTAATGGTTGTTAACATTTGAGATTCTGAATCTAACTCGATTTGAGAGTAGGCCTGCGAAAGATCAATTTTTGAAAATTGCACATGGCCATTAAATGACCTTTCACCCCACATTTGTTACAGGTATAATAACGATAACGACACTTACTTTGACCGTGATTTTTACCACATACAGCACATTGAGCGTCCTGACCAACTTTCCCTTGTGGACCGCTGCTGCGCCCTCCTCTTCTGGACGCCGCACGGGATGCTCCTGCAGATCCAGCCTCTGCTCTCTGGTTACTGCTGCTCCCCTTACGCTTGTCGGTCGCCCATTGCTGAGAAGTTTTGTACACCTCCATGGGTTCTTGTTTAATTACCGTATTAGCACTTGCCTCATAGTTCTTTAATACTGCTTCCTTACTTAACGCGATATCAATTGCTTTATCTAACGTTAATGTACTCACGTCTTCCTCAAATAGACGATTCAAAATTGCTTTATCCTCCATGCCAACTATAAACTTATCACGCATCGCAACACTTAATTCAGATCCAAATTTACATTTGGACGCTAAGTTTTTTACCCTAGCCGCCCAGTCCATGATGGTTTCGTTCACGTTTCGATTTGCGTGATAAAACTTAAAACGTTCTGGAAACAACGCTTTTTGTGGTGCGAAATGTTTATCACACAATTCAATTAAAGCCTTGAAGTCCGTTGCATCGGGAGAATTTGGCACACACAGATTACTTATTAACTGATAACTCTCTTCGTTGCAGGCGTTTAACAATAACGCCCTTTTTATCTCTTGTTTGTCCACATTGTTTACAATGAAAAACTGAAACAGCCTCTCTTTGTAAATGGTCCAGTTACACTCTTTAGGGTTAAACTCCCTAATGTAGCCATTGTACGTAGATGCCGCCATAACTAAACACCTCACGCACTTTTTTGGGTACCCTAAGACCTTTTTACTTTGCTAATACGGTTTCTCGTCGCCAACTGTAGTATTCATTTATTCAAACCCAAACATACAATATTATACCATAATCCATGAGTGCAGTCTGGCGCGATAACTTACAATCATGCGTACAATTACTACATTTTTAATTTCTGGTAGAATCGCCAAAACACACACATTGAAACAAAGCCAATTACAGTTTTTGAGTACCTAGATAATCTAATACCACCAATTTTAATTTGAAGTGAAATTTATTACGAACATAATATATACTTATTCTGTTTGTGCTTGATAATGGAATGGAGAAATAATAGTAAACAATATGTATAATATAAATAAATAATTATGCTAGTAAGATGAGAACATGAGAATTTATTGGTCAAATGTTGTTCCTCTAATAACCAAAAACCATGGGATGGTGGACCATTGCAAAAAAACAAAAAAAAAGAAAGATCAAAATTTTTGGACTTTATAAGGTTTCTTGATAGTGAAATTTTTGTTTCTCACCAATTAAATTCTCTAGAAAAGTTATTTGGTATAGACATGTCCTTATCCCGAAGAGCTAAAAATTTCACCTTTTCAAAAGCTTTAAATGTTGCCGTCCATAAGCAACTGCAAGACGTACAGATACAAGTTTACCTGTTAGTATGGCAGACTCTCTAATTTTGCACTTTCTGAATCCTTTAAAATTTGGCAACATAGCAACATAAGTAAAAGAGAGTTTGTTTTACTCTGAGGCAAGGATAAAAAGAAGTCTAGAGAGTTATAAATAAATCTGAAAAATTTCAGTTTGTTTCGGAGAAATTTCACTGTTACTATAATTAATTAAAAAACCTAATTTTTCCAGAGTCCATGGTAAAAGAAAGATTATCTAAACAGTTAATCATTGTAACTGTTTTCTGATTTTCTAACTTGAAGTGATCAAAATTACTTAAATATTTAAGGTTTTCAACAAATCTAAAAGAACCATCAGGTTTAAGTACAATAAAAATTTTCGATAGAAATTAATTAGAACAGGTTTGAGCACCTGAATATGAAAGTTTTGAAACAGAATCCTTTAATATGACGGTTTCCTTCGGGGACCACATTTGCCTTTTTGAAAAACAACTTTGAAATGGCCTCTTTATAAATGGGATTTCAAATTCCCTAATCCAGGATGAAATGGTCTTATCTTGAGTAATTTTTGATCATTCCTGGATCAAATATTTTAACCGACCAGACGAGACCAGACTGACCTCACTAATTATTATTTCCAAGTCCTCTTGCTAACTTTGATTTGGTTGAGAATGCTGTGGAATTGTCCTCCGGTCTGAAAGAAAGCCTGAGCTGCTGGGATAAAATCTTATTTACGAGACGAGGACCAATATCATACACTTATTTGCGTAGAAAGAGGGTTAAAGAGCCACACTGATGAGGGACACCTACCGTGTAATTTATTCGCTGGGCGGAAACCTCGCCCTTTACTGTTTATCTTTGGTTTCATTGAGTCACATTGGTTGCAGAAAGACGACGAGCAAATAAACCAAGGATGCTTGTAGGAGAGGAGAAGTATTATAACAGGAGGAGGGAGTAATCACTTTTTGCCAGGCTTTTTGCTTATACCTTTAAAATAATGCGGACAGGAATTTTGCAACTTTTAAGTGAAACTTTTTTCGATAGCTCTCTTTTTAAAAGTGACTATTTTCACTTTTTCCAATTGTCTACAAAACGATTTATTTTTTTCAAAATATCGCATCCGAATATCCATCGGCATCAAAAACTACACAACTTTTCCAATTTAACCGAATCTGTAAGTATAATAATAACAAAGAGCCATGTTACAAAAACATTACAAAACAAGTTAAAAAGTAATGGTAAACGATTTACATAAAGCGCATTTCCACTTGCATTCATTTCCCATTTGTAAGATGCAACTTCTATTAAAATCGTAAAAATCCGGCCACAAATATGAAAGATAGCGTTGCACATGGGCAATCCATTTTTGACGTGCTACTTCAATTTCAGTTTATGAGAAGAATTTCATTTCAATGCTTTTCTAAATAAGAAAGTTGGAACTGCGCATGCGCAAACCTAAATTTTAAAACTAATGTTAGATTTTCCTTTGTTCCAAGCGCCTAAGTATCAAATTTCACTTAAATAGTTCCATAGATAAAAAAAAGTTGGCACTGCGCATTCGCAAAATAAAATATTGAAACTAGCGCTAGATTTTCCTTTATTCCAAGTGCCTATGTATCACATTTCATTTAAATTCTTCCATAAATAAAAAAGTTGGCACTGCGCAAGCGCAAAACCAAATTTTGAAATTGGCGTTTGATTTTCCTTTATCCCAAGTGCCTATGTATCAAATTTCGTTTAAATTCTTCCATAAATAAAAAAGTTGGCCCTGCGCATGCGCAAAACCAAATTTTGAAATTGGCGTTTGATTTTCCTTTATTCGAAGTGCTTATGTATCAAATTTCGTTTAAATTCTTCCATAAATAAAAAAAGTTGGCACTGCGCATGCGCAAAACCAAATTTTGAAATTGGCGTTTGATTTACCTTTATCCCAAGTGCCTATGTATCAAATTTCATTCAAATACTTTTATAAGTAAAAAAGTTTGCAATTCGGCTTATAAATGGTCGAGATGCGAAAAGGGCACTGTGAATTTTGAATCGATTCGATTCGACTTTTCGCATTGCGTATTATATGGCTAAATCTATGCCCATATTGAATTTCATGCAATTCAGTTCATAACTAACGGAGATGTAAAAGCGATCGAACATTTCTAAAAAAAGTTATCGTTCACACGGACAGATAGATGGACAGACAGACAAAGGAACAGACGGAGAGACCAACCGGCAGGCGACAGATAGCAATGAAAAATTATAAACGATCTCTAGGATCGTTAATAAACGGCAAAAGTGTAAAATTATGGAACATGTAAAAAACGGTTTTTTGTTTTTTTACAATAACTTTTTTTGTAAGCGGTACAGAAAAAATTCCTTCCTTGGTACAAGACTCGATACCATAACGAACCAAATAGCGAAAAAAGTAGAACAATAGCTCTTAAGATAAAAAACTAGTAGCGTCGCAAAGTTAGCGGACGGACGGACGGACGGACGGACGGACGGACAAAGTGGCCACAATAGCGCATTTTTTTTTATTTTTGTGGAAATGCGCTAAAAAGGTATTCTTCATAAGAAAGGCTGCGTTTCTACACTTAGAACTTGCATTGTGTTTAAAACGGTACGTTCTAAATACAATCGCTATCCACCATATTAGCAGTGCAGCAAACTGCCCGAAATTTAAATATAGCAATCAAAAGCTTTGAAACACATTTCCACAGATGAAAAATTCTATTCGGTGCAACAACGTGTTATGATATCGATCGCAGGCAAACAAATAAATTAATTGCCGCTCAACAGACAACCACAGAAAAACGTTGCTATGTCAACAATTTTAATGAGTTGCGTACCTACTATCAAACACACTTTTGATTCTCCACAACAATCCCTCATCATAACGTATATGTCATAGCTTTTAGACAGGTATTAATGGCCCCCTAACAGTCTACGTAAATTGCAGTTTCAGTCAGCTACAATATTTCCTTAAAGTTAGTTATAAAGTTTCTAACTCAGGAATAGTGTCCAGTGTCCTCACAGAAATTTCGGTACAGTGTTTACAAACAATTTTGACATGGTAGGTATAATCGTAAAATTTCATAGTATGTAAAAATAATAGTAAACTAGAAATTTTGTTAAAATTAGCTCTACTAAACTGCACTAGGTAAATTATTGACGTTTGACTGGTTTTCAGCCTTGTGCCTATGATTCCGATGACTTGAATCTTCCAAAATCAGTAATCCTGACTTGTTGCTATATATGAGAATAATTAATATTTTGATCGATCTTTTATAGGGTGTTTTAAAACTAATGGGGCCAATTTTAATAACTTCAAACCTTAAAAATCTTCATTTTTTTCAAATATAACATGCTTTATTTTTTTGCAGTTTCAAATGTCGAAAAACATTATGCTTCCCTTTTTATTTTAGATTTTCTAAAATTCTGGAAAGATGTTATCTTTGGCCGGAATTAGGCTCTAATTTCTCCAGTAGTCTGTTAATAAATGCTCTTGTGGATAGAATGGATCAGAACTTGAACCATTAGTTGGTAACTAATTAATCCGAGTCTTCTCCATGACTAATTGTTCGTCTTTCAGTACTCTCAGCTGATTTATTGATTTTGAATCGCTTTTAGATTGTTTCTTTTAGTTGACTTTTAGTTCTTAGGTGACTCCCTCCTCCATAACTCGCGGGCCATTGCCTCCTTCTGCATCCCCAAATAGCCGGTTCTTCAAATCATCAATCCATTTCCTTTTTCTTCTTATTCGCTTCCTTGCACCTTCCGTCTACACCGATATCTCCAATACGTCTCTCTAAAATTCCATTTCTCCTCAACCGTGGTCCAATTTTAACAACCTCCTCCGAATCCACATCTCGAATGGTTCCGGTCTTTCTGATTCTCTTTTATTTAATGTCCATACCTCACTAGATAATGACTAGATAATTTTTATGTTTGTCTAAATGTTTTTTCACTACTAGCGTCTGATGGCATGATTATTAACCTTTTTTCCACTTGTAAAGTAGGCTTTCTCGGCAGTTGTTCAAAGTGGTTAATAATGTGGACATTATTAACTAGTAGTCAATAATGAGAACTGTCACGCTGTCACTTTTAGAAAACACAACCCGAAATTTCGCTCAATAAACGTTTAGACAAGTTCTCTAAAATGAATAATTGCCACCATCCGCCCCGCCATTTCCAGAGAAATTACATACCTAAAATTATCACATTATGAAAAATTCGAACGAAATTACTCTTTGAAAATATTTCAATGACAGAACAAAATACGGCCTGTTTGACTTGTACTTCTACGTACTTGATTGACATGTTAAATTAAGAAACAAACAATTCTGTCCAACCGTTCACTTTCTTATCAATATAATATGTTAATTTAGAGGACTACAAGTACTAGTAGTGAAAAAAATAGTATATATACCACGGTAGAGAAGTCTATTATTGCCTTCGCACCTTACACCCCTCGGCGCAAGCGCCTCGAGATGTAATCTTGTTTTTCAGGCAATAATACTGTACTTCTCTACCTTGATATATAATGTACTATTACGTATCTTTTATGTCGTACCAAAGCGGTACATAAGAAATACATTAAGTAGGGTCGGTTTCTGGACATAATACGGCCAAGTACTATGCGATCAAAAAAAGCACAGAACTTAGTCACCGATTAAAAATAAAAGTAAAATGTGGATTCTTTGACAATCACTTGCTCTAGTTTCGTATTTATTATGCCTCCTACATCAAAATTTGTGGAACCGAGTTTTAATAATTACATTAAACCTAGAGAGATAGGTGCCTATGTTTTATTTGGAATGCACAGCTCTAATGTGAGAGATACCTTTCTGTTTAAACTCTGAAGCTCAGTGATGCGTGAAAGTGAAATTGAGCTTATTGTTCCTGTCACGTGGGTTAGAAAGCGCCACCTCTGAATATACATAGTTTATATTCAAAGACTACCCTTAGCCATTGATGCAACTAACTACAAGGATTTTAGTGAAATCTGAGATAAATTGTACTCGCCAAATTAATATTGATGTGAGGCACAATTGCGAAAATGTGAAAAAGCTGTCGTACACAATTTACCATTCAAGTTACTCGATTTGTATGTATAAATGGGGCGGAATGTGTAAAATGTAATGGAAAAGTTTTTCAACAAAACAAAGGTACAGTATCTTTTTCGCAGATTAAATGCTCTGAATGAGCAAGATAAAGTATATTGTCGCATTTGAAATGCGCGGTACGTAAATATCTAGCATTTTGTGCTGTTAAACCGTAAAGCACCATTTAGAATGCCAAAAGAATCCTTGCATGCGACAGTTTTATTTTTACTTTTCGAAAAAAAAAGTAATCTTATATTTTTCCACCGGACCCTTTTCACGCATGAGATCGCTGTAGATAAACACAATAATTAAATAACGGGCTTGGCTCGGACAAAAAGTCATACGTCATATTACGATAAATGGAGGAAAACAAAGTTTTACCTAAACAAAGCGATGCTCGTTGGAAATAGTGATGGAGCCGATATATTATGCTTTATTTAAGTTTGGCACTTCTCAATATGAGTTTATTACAGTTGACAATATTAGCGTGATTAATGCTGAAGTTCATTTCAAAGGGGTGCCTACGAGAGTAATTATTCTTTGAAAGCCCCTCCATTATGTGCAAAATCTATTCTGGTTGCACACGTGATTAGCAATTACTAAGTCGCACATATTTAAACTAGGGCGTTCAATTCAGTTACATGTATCTTGTTGGCATACTTAAGATTTGGAAAAATCCTTAATTATCTTCCTTCAACTATTTGGAACTTTACCAAAATAAAAA
Source organism: Photinus pyralis (assembly GCF_008802855.1). NCBI lineage: Eukaryota > Metazoa > Arthropoda > Insecta > Coleoptera > Lampyridae > Photinus > Photinus pyralis. The sequence continues at coordinate 3,820,378 of NW_022170403.1, forward strand.
GTATATGACTTCGTACATTATTCTAATTTTCTGGCATATTTCCGAAGAAAATGAATTTTTTAATTCGAATTTTAAATGTAACGCTTTTTACAGTTGCGAGAATAGAATGTTATGTCAAGGATTAAATGTAATTGGCAATTAGGCCGTGTCACTATCTGCTGTTTGTCCAAAGTTATGTATAATTTGATTCAGTGAAATTAATTTAGTGGCAATTGTTGTGATTAAAATCTGTCTTACTCTTGAACATTTCGTATCGAATTATTTGTCATTCTGGACGTATCGCGAGCATATTTTCATCGAGATCGAGTTTGACAGTTTGTGGCGGTTACCTAAGAAATAATAACCCTACTGAGACGGTTTGCTCCCCCATATCTAAGAACCAAAGAGTCTCTAACATTAATTTTCTGCCGATTTGTGCGCCTACTTCCGCGTTCTGTGTGTCAATATTAATTGAAATCTGGAGTTTACCTAAACTAGTAATATCCATGTGCGTGTACCAACATTTATAATCGAGTTCGATTTTACATGGTGAATTGTGCTTGTATTGTGCTCGTTTATGATTATCTTGTTTTATGCATCAATGAGGTACGGAGTTTTCAATTTGGGATTTTCAAGCTAGTGTTAAGAATGACAGTTGAACAGAATGTAACGGGGTTGTGTCCCACTTTATTTCAGGTGTTTCTCGATAATTTTTTACATATGTTCAGATTTTCTTTTATTTGTGCTCAAGATTTATCTAAGGTATAATTTATTGATTTCTTTGGAATTTACGGAAGTTGGATGAGGCTACTGAGTCTCCTAAATTATTCACGTAACAAACCTGTCTAGTGATAGGACCTATCTTGTGTTGTGAAAGTTGATGTGTGTGTTTCCCTCTAAGAATCGATAAAACGCAAGAGGAGGGGAGAGTGAAATTTAATTAAAAACGTTAATAACAAAAACAATCAAATCCAAATTCAAATAAGGGTTACCCCAGGGGTTACCCTCTCTTAATCACACGAGAATAGCTCTAGGGACTTCATCCATTGCAAGGAAAGAAAAAAACTATTGAAAACCTTTCAGGGTATGTACTCACTTACTTTTTTTTTTCCAATTTGCATTTTACAACAACATTATAATAGTTTCAAATAATATAGTTTCAAAAATATAGGGGTATATTTGGGGTTTTATGGTCGTATGCACCGAAAAAGCTTAATGGCCGTTTGCACCGACAAATTTAAGTGGAGCTTAGTTTAAGCGTAGCTTAACATCCATTGCAACGATTATTGAGACAATGGTTGTCATGGATTTTAAGCTAGGCTTAACCTAAGCTCAGCTTAAATTTTTTCGGTACATACGGCCATACGGTCAGTTTGGCTTATGGCCGTTTGATGTTAAGCTACGCTTAAGCTAAGCTCCCCTTAAATTTGTCGGTGCAAACGGCCATTAGTGGTTTAAGACTCGGACTCTAACCTCACAGGTTGTGAGTTCGAATCCTCCAACTTGCCAGTGTTTAGTGGTACAGAGTATTCCAAATTGCTTGCTTTCGATGTTTTTCGGGAATATTTTGAAAACTAAAAGAGAGGAGTTACTTTTCAAAGCTGCATAGATTGACGATGTCAATTTTGAAGTATGACTTGCGCGAACCTGGCAACAGCGCAAAAGTCCAAAAATGCAATAAAATGTTTACTTTATAACTTAGTTATTTGTGGGAATATCAAAAAAGTAGAAGAATAAAAGTTATGTCAAAAAGTCTCATATGGAAAGGAGGTATTTTTATACTCGTATTTTCCATAGCCTGCTTGGTTTTTAAGAAACAGCACCAAAGTTGGTTTATTCAAATGGAATGTGTAATATTTTTTTCACCAATAAGTTCCTTATTTTTTTCTAATTAGAAAAATATATAGTTATCAGTATATTTTATGAGAAGAAAATTGAAATAAATAGGGAAAACCGTTATTCAGTCATAAATAGTGGATTAAATACAAGTAGGTCATGAAGTATATAGTTCATGATCATGAAATATATAGTTCATATGTCAGGAAACGTTAAAGATAACAATATTTCAATGGAATTTGCTATTTATCTCAAATCTGACTGAAACCTGAGTCTACAGATATATAGATTCATATTGATTACAGAGACTAACTTTCAGATTTATATACAATTTGAACTGATTAAGTTAAATATAGAATACATGTGGAATGTTCCACAGTACTCTAAATAGTACACAAAAAATCGTCACGATACTTTACATTGAATAAATATCCTGTATATTAATCTAAAATGCCCCCTCCCCCCACTTGTGGAAATAATAATAATTCATGTACGTATCAAAAACTACAAAATGGAACTCGCAATTCCTATGAAAGTAATTGAAGCAACATTCTAAATGAAACTTCTACGTACATGAGAAAGCATTAGGTAAACTACCCCAAAGTACGTCCACTTCCTTAACTGGTTAACTTATTTTATGAACATTGTGCAATGTTTTGTAAGGCCTTGCATATTCAAATTGATAAAAGGAAACACCCTAACAAATCGACAAGCTAATAATACAAATTACCCTACATCCTATTCTATGCACAGTAATTACAAACGAAAATATCACTATTATTTAAATATCTTCTTCATTTTTTCCTGGCAAACTTTGTCTTGGGCAGTGTATGTCCGTTTTTTCGAATTAATAGCGCCATTTCTTATTAAAAATTGTGATATTTACATTTTTGAAATCACAAAAAAAAGCGAGTAGTAGTTTACACATGTAGATTAGGTAACTTAAAAGTTTGTCCCAAAAACACTCTCGTGGTCTGAATAGAAGCAGTCTACCATAGAGATAATCTGTACCTCTGCAGAGTGCGAAGCCAAATTAAATAATTTGAACACGTACTTAAACTTTCTAACGAAAATTGTGGCAAATTTAATCAACCTTTCCACTGTTTTTGGGTATGAAATTGTAGAACTTTTCACTGCGAAACAATAGGCACTGTAAATAAGAGCGCATGTAGGGAAAACTCGCTGATTGTAGTAACAATGGTCGCTAGCAATATTGTACGAATTTAATGAGAACCTCATTAATGCGTCTACCTTTATAAGCTCTTGTCCAATCCTATTAACACAATGTAACAAGCCAGGGTAAAACTTTAAGCACTTTACGTTTACCGTGTGTGGTTTATTTAAAGTTTAGATGCCGATTGTGTTGCAAGTTTGTAAACGGTTGAAACTGTTTGATTGGAATTCTCCAACTTGATTCGCAATACTGCTGACTGTCGCGACGTAATGGCTAAAGGCACTACGAAGTGCGATCACCAATAGGAATTCGAATATCAAGTTGCTATTGTGTTAAAGATGATACTCAGACATAAATTTCAGATACAAAGCGACGTACTTTCTCAATTATAAAGGGGTGTTAGCCAATCTTCCGGTATATTCGGTATACAATTTTAGGTGACACGGGATCATTGAGTAATCTATGTTTACTTTTAAGAAATCTATTCCCAGTAATTAACTCAACTCGTCGTTGGACACCGTGTGTTAATATTTCCCATCAGGATATTTCGCACCCTGGACATTTCGCACTCGAAAAATTCGCTCCCGAATAATTCACACCCGGATAATTCTGTAAATCTTTGGTTTATTAAAATTAAATATTTTTAAGAGGCTACTAGACGATTGCCTTTACAGAATGTATGTAGTAGTGCACATCTTGGTAAACATCTACTTTATGGAAAAATGTTTCAAATAATAGTTATTTGGTCTTTCATTTTCAACACATCGCGATTCTTAAGTATTTCCATTTCTTAAATATAATCAGGCTGGTTTTTTTTTTTGAAGTAGTATGAAGTCTGATATAGTTAAATCCTGTAATTTAAGAACGCATAATTTTTATCTACTGCGCTTTCGTTTTGAGAAAATAAGAATAGGTAACTGAAACGTCGTTTGTGGAGTAATTAAATACCAAATAGTTATACCTAGTTATAGTATACAGGGTGACAATTTGAAAACTTACCACTTCCCATATCTTAGTAAATAAACGAGATATTTAAAAAAATCAAAATCCGTTTCGCTAATTCGGAGGGGGAATCACAATGACATAGTTGGCGACGCACACCCTCCAACCCCCTGCGCCCCAGCCACCCCAACTTTTAAATCTTAAATAGTGACCCCCCATGTGTGATACGTCGTTGGAAAGCTCTGAAAAAATGCTTTCCAACCATACCAAATAGCATTACATTTAGGTTAGTAATTGTCGTGCAAATCAAAAAATAAACATGGAAAATCGTATTTAACTTGAACTTCCAAAGCCGACTCGACAGCAACTCATTTTTGATCGCCAGTTATAATCTATTCTCAAACTCTTGTCGAACCTTTCCAATGTTGGTTTTGCAATATTTCGACATTCTTGAATAATTATTCTCTGTCTTAGTTCGTCTAATGTTCGCCGGTTGCGTTTTAAATACGACAGCTTTCAAATGTATCATATTAGTTTATTTTTTGATTTGCACGATAATTATTAACCTAAATGTAATGCTATTTGGTATGGCTGGAAAGCATTTTTTCAGAGCTTTCCAACGACGTATCACACATGGGGGGGGTCACTATTTAAGATTTAAAAGTTGGGGTGGCTGGGGCGCAGGGGGTTGGAGGGGGTGCGTCGCCAACTATGTCATTGTGATTCCCACTCCGAATTAGCGAAACGGATTTTGATTTTTTTAAATATCTCGTTTATTTACTAAGATATGGGGGGTGGTAAGTTTTCAAATTGTCACCCTGTATGTACAATATTATGTGTAATATTCGCTACTTTTGAGACGCTCTTAATATTAAAACAGAATCAACATATAATACCGTACACAAACAAAGTGATAAGTCTAAAGTTAAAAATATTTACATTATAAGATCAAGATGAAAATGGAAAAAGGAAGTAATTTTAGCGCTCCCTTATATAAAGATTTCTTAATGAAGACACATAAAAAATTGTTCTTTATTTCTTTAGTTGAAAAGGGTGACAAAGGAAATGAATTAAATTTATTTTAGATAAAACGAGTATGAATAAATGATAATAGGACAATGCATTTCATAGATGGCACTAAATTTGGATAAGTAATTAAGATAATATTATAATTAAAGGTAAATTTGAAAAGACCCCGATAACACAAATTGCACTTCATAAAGAAACAATAAGAGAAATATCGTAATGACATCCTTTCTATTATTTCTGGAAGATAAATAGGGTTTATTACAAGGTAAAAGTAATTAGGTCCGAAAAATCAGGTTTAAGTACGTATGACCACTTTGACCACATATGGCTATATGTTGATTATTGGTGACTGAGTAAAATTACACTAACTGCTAATTTTTTGCGTTATCTTTGCTACAACTATGGTAGTGAATGAACTTAAAAGTTTCTTTTTGATTTTCTTACTGTTATTTATTTTATAGTTTGAAGAGATACATGGAAAAATTCTGGCAATTTTTTAAGAGATTGTTAATAATCAAAACAGTAAAGCTTTTAAAAATCTTGAAACGTTTTAGGAACAGGTCGATATTGATGATTTTTTCTTTTAAATGTTTGTAATTATTAAGTACCTATATACTTCCTTTTTAATTTTTGTATGGCATACCTAATACTAAAGCAAAACCCTTAGCATTGGTAATTGCGCAACAAGGAAGATAGGACATCATTGGAAAGGCTTTCCTTCTCTGAATTTGGTGAAACTATAATTTTTTAGATTCGATATTTTCGAGATATTTTTAAAGTAAGTTGAGGACGCGCTGTTGTTTATATCATTGGAAGGATGTGGGGCCGATCACTATGTAATAGAAGCTAATGCGATCGTGCGTCAAAATTATGCAGTTGCAAGTGGTATAAAAAAGAGAAAACTTGTACCTGCAACGTCAAATGCGCTGGAAATGAAACAACTAAACCAAAAAATTACATATCCGAATTCACAGATGGGCGACCTTACCAACTATGCATCATTTAAGATTTTAAGGGTTGCACTGTCAGCGATGCGAGACAAAGACATTAGTGAGCAAGTTTTATTTTAGACACTGTTTCCTTCCATGATCAATTTGACGTGCCAAAGCGTTTTTTGAAAATTATTTTAATTTACAGAAATAGCTATGTATCGTTTCTAATGCACCACAGTATATTATTTAGCTTCGGAGAAATAACACCAAAATATCCCCATAAAAATTGTTATAATAATAAATGGGTAGATTTTGGTGTTATTTCTCCGAAGCTTCTTAAGCACCCCATTGAGAGTCATGGATCTTCACAATTTTAGTATATTATTTAAATAATAGCCATATAATTTATAGCAAGATCAATTTTTTTCACGATATATATCAACATTTTTTGCTTTTATTCGTTATTTTACAGTTCTTATCTCTTTAATTTTACGGAAACTATTAAGAATCTATTTGTTTTACGTTCAAATATGATTATAATTTACTTGAGATTCTTTTAAGACAATACATACGTATTTCGTTATATGTCCTTTAAATGGACGACATCGAAGGTTAGAGGACTAGGAAACTTAACTTGCAGCTATGAACAAATAATAATTGTTTATATTCCTATTGCAATATTATTTGTACGTGCTAAAAGGTTTCCAAATGAAAAAAACCTTGATTGTGAATTGGTACAATAAAACTGGGTAAATAGGTTTAAGAAATGTCAGGTGACAGTTTTGCCGATAGACCGATACCAGCGTTTAGCAGCATCCGTCTACTTGTGAACATGAGTGCATGGACAATTTACATCACGGATGAGTGTCTTTTTACCTTTTTTTTGTTTTTTTTTTTAAATAAATTTTCATTCATGGTAACTTTAGCAAGTGTTCTCATATTTAATACGGAGATTACAATAAAATAAGTACTAAATTCCAGATTTTGAGTGATATGGATGCTATTAAAGTGACCTAAAATCTCTACTGCTTTGATATGGTCCATTCCATTTAAAAAGGTACATAGGATTGTACGTATGAATTCTTGCCTCATAAATACTATTAAAAAAATTATTCCCCTACAAATTGTATGGCTATTGTTTAACCAACATAAATATTTAAGTGCCACATTAAAATGCCAAAATCAAAGAAAATATCATCAGAAATGGACTTGTCCCTGAGGCTAAAAGCTCGGAGTTCGTTACAACGAAAAGGGGAAAGAGATAAATAATCTATGAAGGATACATGTACCTCTTTGCTAAGAACCTTAAACTCCAAAACTGCTCATCATGGCTGTGTCGAGCGAGAAGAGCAAAGGATCCATCGGCTCTTAGTTTAACATGCAATGCCAGCATCTGGGCCAACGATGACAAGGTAAGATTAGCTAAACCGAGCACTGATTTTGGAAGTGCAGATGGTTTCCGGGTGCGAATTGTCCGTGTGCGAAATGTCCGAGAGCGAATTATTCTGGTGCGAATTGTCCTACTATTTCTCTTAGAGAGTAGTAGAAGGTTGAAAGTACCTTTCTCTATAGCAGGAAACTTGCTTGTATTCCCCTCTGAAGATTAATGTGTTAAAGTTACCACAATCCAGGGCTACTCATCGCCAGCATTGCAGGTTTAAAAGCTCATTTTTCCGACGAATTTATATCTAACTATAGTAAATTAAGCTTCTGCTGCAATTAATTAAAATGTTCATTATCTTTTGCTATTTGGGCATTTATTTCTCCATTCTAAAATGTCAAAGGAAAACAAAAATCTCGAATTCAGATACAACTTAACGAAAGTCTTATTCTTACAGTGCCTTCAGGCCAACATAATGCTTTTTGCTGATATGCGCGCCAAATCACAAGATTTAATAGCATTTGCTCCCCAAGATATTCAAAGCTCTCTTAGGTGTCCCAATTCCTCATCGTCTCTCATTATGAGAACAAATTAAGCCATACCCCACATCATACACCATCATTTTGAATATGTGCGAATAGCACGAATTGTCCACTGTACGTACATTTTTGTTCCATTTGACGTAGGTACGTTCATGAAACAAATATGTACGTCTGATGTACGTGCAGTTGTGTACGACAACAAACTATAATTCTATAACGTACGAAGTGCTAATACGTACATAGTACGCCGGAAAATTCAGTCAACTGATAGTTGACGCACGCTACTTCCCAAATAACACAAGTACGTACTATGCACATAGTACATAGTACGTACAACCCTGAATTTATGGACGTACACTTCATGTACACTTACGTTTTACGTACGTACATTTTACGTACGTTCTTTTTGCACCACTCAGTTCGTACTTTGCCCTACGTACACTATGCACGGGAGCAAGACTAAGTACATTATACATACATAACAGATAAGCAAACAAAAGGTTTTGGTGATGTTTTCTCATTCGTTGTGGAATTTTAAGTTTTATAATGAATAAAATGGGGGTCCCTTACTTTAATATTTCCTCACCAGTAATGTGTAATTTTCCTGACTTTTATATGTACATAAGTACATTTCTTTAATTGCAATTATTGAACTAGAAAGTAATGATCCTAAATGTTGTTTACTATGAAAGGAATAGGTTTTTTCTAGTATGAATCTTGTTTTCATACAGGAAAAAAGTGCTCTACATCCTTGCTTTCTCTTATGAATAGAAAAATCCGTTGCGATACGTGAATATGCTAGCAATTAAACCTAGTTTACAATTCCCTAAAACAATTTAATTTTAAATGATGCACTTGTGCTTGCACTTAGACATTTGTGCAGAACGTTAATCGACAAGTACCCACAATTAGTATTTTAAACCAAGATAATCAAGTGGATTACGTGACGCTTTATTTCGCTAATAACCATTTTATGGAAAAGACAGTTAATACTGACGTTAAGTAAATAAATCAATAACGTTTACTACATCTGACACAGTCGCGAATTTAATTTGGTTCTTTATTGAACTTTTTATCTACATCTAAACATAACAGATCTATTTTTTCATTGAATTTAATCGGTGACTTTGTTTCAGGCTCTGCTGCGGGGTGCCATTAGTCAACAGTCCGCCGTTATATTGATATGCATGGCCATGGATCGTTATTTGTGTATGTTGCATCCTGCCAGATATCATAAACATTCCAGCAAAAAGGTAGGAATACGAAAAGATTCGACATGGTATTATTATTCCTCGAGTTCGTCTCGGAATTTTCTTATAATGGTATACGCAATCAATCGTAAATTCTGCGGCACATTAATTATGTGCAAACTGTGTAAGAAAATAATATTGGCAAAGTTTATTTGGCAGCTCCCTTTGTTTCCATTGTTTGCAGTTTTTCTGTAAAATTGGAAAGGATCACTCGTCTTACAATAGAGTTTCTCAATTCTTCGCTAATTAATTTCATCGGAACTAAATACAATAGAGGATGCAGATACACATTTAGTCATGTGTGAAGTCAAAAATAGAATAGTTAAACAACGCCGTGTGGTTTTCTGCATTTGCAAATCGCTAACATTGATCTTCTACATTTTCACGCTCTGATTACTTAATAACCGAGTCGAGACCAGTTTTTCATAACAAACGACGCTTATATAACATTAGTCCTAAAAAAATTTATAATACTTCGGTATTTCATTTAAAGTTGCCAGGCGTCATTTCTGAAATAATGAGCGCTAAGAATATTGCGTAAAAGCCATTACATGTTTAACATCTAAAGTGATTATCTGAAATTAGAGGTTAATGGGAGTTTAAAATTTAATGATGGTATTTCATTTTGTTGGTTCACCAAACGAAAGCGAGATGCCTTCGGTTTGAGAGGAATGAAATTGAAGTCGGAATAGAAGTTTAAATGTAGCCTGAAATTTTAACGATACCTACTAATTCATCTATTAAACTGATTGCTCTCTCAAGTTTTCACTAATCTCGGTCATTGTTGCATTGATGAAAAATGATACAAACTAATGACGATCATAACACTTTTTTTTAAATAATGTGCACAGTAAAATGAAATTAAACTGTCAAGGAAAGTAAAGGTACTAGCACAGATTTAATATTTAAATCTGTGGTACTAGGTTAAATATACAGTGGCTTGCTTTTTGCTACTCATAGAAAAGAATTTCAATAAGATAAACTGAAAGGAAGATGTGATTTTCATTGTTGGAGCTCGAGGTATTTTGAGAGTGTTCCAGAAAATATCGTCTGTAACCCTCTTAAGTCCAACTGTAAGAAAAGTTCTGTGTTCATATGGAAAACTAGGAAAAGTATTGTTTAGTCTTATCAAAAATGTAAAGCAATGTGTGGTAGCGCCTTGCTCTCATGCTTGCCATTAAAAAGACGCCTGCACCTGCAATACAAATTTGAGTTTGAACCGTGAAACCATATTATAATCCCAGCTAACACAGTGACTACCTACGCTTGAAATACCTATAGTAATTTTTATTAAAAATTAACAAGTACTTTGCGCGCACAAATCAATCATTACAACCTTTTTATGTTTTAACAAATTGTATTTCGGGTTGCAGACTTTTTTTTAAATTAATGAGTTCGTTACAATGGGGGTTTACAGTATAGTTGAATTCCGCAGTTCTAATTTAATAAGCGTGTACCTGAAACCATAAAACATTTTTTTGGACAGTAGAAGTTTATTTAAAAATAGAGGCTGATTAGCAAAAAAATAATGAACATGTGCGGTTTTAAAGGTTTATTCAACACGATATGATTGTGGCGGGCTCTGTGACGTAATAAGCCCGACCAATCAGCTCCTAGAACCATTCAGATGACATAACGACTTGGCAATATTTCAGGAGAATGGCATTTATAACTTGCTTCATCTGTCACAGGCACTTGTCACTTTCGTGCTAGATCACAGCCGTCTATAATTACAAGCCGTGCTGAGAATTATGGCAACACTGCATGGTAGGCCGATTTCCTAATTCAACTTGACAGATTTGGGGTGTATTTTATATGTGTTTTGGGTGTAATATTCCAAATTACCTGTTTTAAAAGAGCGAGATTGCGACAATTTGTGTTACTCCGTACGGAATGAACAGAAGTTATTATTCAGGTAAGTTGCTAAACGAAATATATCGATTTGTTGTCATAACCTCTAAAGCAGACTACTCCTTACTGGACCCTTTACAAGCACTTTTATTTGTTAAAAGTACCTGTACAAGCTCAAATATGACGTACACACTGCGTGGTACGTAAGTACGGTAAGTGTTTATCGTGAAAAAACACAACTAGGTAGTTTGTATTTCAGGTATTCTAGCACGGACATGTCAAATCGATTTTCTGAAGGAACCTTTCAACTTATTCCCAAGAGTTCATGGTACGGGAATTTTAAGTCTACAGGGCTCCCCTCTTTAAAAGCTTCGTACCTACACCCACTGGAGTAGCGGCTGGCTTAAAGTCTGCCATTTCGAATCACACCTGGTCGTTGATAAAATCTTGCTGATGCGCAGCGATTTACTGTCGTTTTACCGAAATTAAGTGCTCAAGCGTGTGCTTCACCTCGACCTGTTTCGACAGAAGTTCACCAATTTTGGAGATCTCGATGGAAAACACATTATGATGCAGTTACCAATTTACAGCATTCCGAATTTTAAAGTCAAATAAAAATGTTATTATCCATTTTTGTAAATAAATAATATGTATTATTATGCACAATTGTAAGCTGATGCCTAAGTATCTTTCTTCTATATTAAAACCGCCAAGGCGAAACACAGGAGAGAGGAAAATGCCATTTTTAAAGAGCAACAAGACGCCATTAAAACTAAATCGGCCCACCGATTGACTTTCGAACAACGTTGCCAAACTTCTCAGCATGGCTTGTAATTATAGACGGCTGTGGCTAGATGCAGTTAAACATCCCTCTCAAAACGTCAAATGTGACAAACGTCAGACCCTCGTGCAAGGTTGCCAGCTCACTTCTACGTGATTGGTTGTAGGTTTGTGACGTATTTAGTCTGAAGCGATTCAAATTCGGCCTAAAAACACAGCTTTTAAATAATTTATTTTGGGTTTATTTTACTCGCAAATAAATTTTTAATGTACTTTGTGGATCAGAAATAAAAAATGAAGGCGGGATGACCCCATTGAAACATTTCCATGTGATAGAAAACTATTAGAGGTTCCCAAAAATTGAACGCCTCTATAAAATCCTTATTTCCCAACTTATTTCCACTAATAAAATTTACACTTTGTTAGGTACCGAACCTCTTAAGTACCAATGATTAATTAAATACACGTGTTGTTTAATTCATCTATAGTGCTGTTGATCTTCTGACTAGAGTGATTTGCGACACGGATCTTTTCTGAATAATAATAATAATAATTGCTTCAAGTGTAAAGGGCTACGTTTTTTCAAATTAAAGTAATTGCCTTTTTTCTGATTTGGAGGAAAATTTTTATCGTGCAAAGTTATTTTGATCATAAGATTGCGTTGGTTATGACCTTTATTCACATATTATATAAAAAATTAACAACACAAAACTGAACAAGTTAAAAAGTAATCGTAAACGATTTACATAAAGCGCATTTCCACTTGCATTCATTTCCCATTTATAAGATGCAACTTCTGATAAAATCGTAAAAATCCGGCCACAGATATGAAAGATAGCGTTGCACATGGGCAATCCATTTTTGATGTGTTACTTCAATTTCAGTTTATGAGAAGAATTTCATTTCAATGCTTTTCTAAATAAGAAAGTTGGAATTGCGCATGCGCAAACCTAAATTTTAAAACTAATGTTAGATTTTCCTTTGTTCCAAGCGCCTAAGTATCAAATTTCACTTAAATGGTGCCATAGATAAAAAAGTTGGCACTGCGTATGCGCAAAAGAAAATTTTGAGACTGGCGGTCGATGATCCTTTATTCCAAGTGCCTATGTATCACATTTCATTTAAATTCTTCCATAAATAAAAAAGTTGGCACTGCGCATGCGCAAAACCAAATTTTGAAATTGGCGTTTGATTTTCCTTTATTACAAGTGCCTATGTATCAAATTTCATTCAAATACTTTTATAAGTAAAAAAGTTTGCAATTCGGTTTATAAATGGTCGAGATGCGAAAAGGGCACTGTGAATTTTGAATCGATTCGATTCAACTTTTGGCATTGCGTATTATATGGCTAAAGCTATGCCCATATTGAATTTCATGCAATTCAGTTCATAACTAACGGAGATGTAAAAGCGATCGAACATTTCTAAACAAAGTTATCGTTCACACGGACAGATAGATGGACAGACAGACAAAGGAACAGACGGACAGACCAACATGCAGACGACAGATAGCAATGCAAAATTATAAACGATCTCTAGGATCGTTAATAAACGGCAAAAGTGTAAAATTATGGAACATGTAAAAAACGGTTTTTTGTTTTTTTTACAATAACTTTTTTTGTAAGCGGTACAGAAAAAATTCCTTCCTTGGTACAAGACTCGACACCATAACGAACCAAATAGCGAAAAAAGTAGAACAATAGCTCTTAAGATAAAGAACTAGTAGCGTCGCAAAACGAGCGGACGGACGGACGGACGGACGGACAGCCGGACGGACGGACAGACGGACGGACGGACAAAGTGGCCACAATAGCGCATTTTTTTTTATTTTTGTGGAAATGCGCTAAAAATAAGGCATAACGGTATATCGGTATCGGTATTTCTCCATATTTATGACGAAATGAGCGATGTTTCTCTTAATAAAACACTATACCTGCGTTCGTTAAAGAAATGTGAAAATGAAACTGTAACAATGTAAGAATATGCAGAAAAAACACAATGAAAAAACCTAAAGAATTAAAAGAACTGGTTAACATTGGATTTGACTTCTATAAAGTAAAAGTCGCGTTTGTGTTTTAAAAGGCTTCAAGGAAAGATTTTTGATAAAAGCTGGCAACATTTTTTGCAATTTGATAAGAAAAACAACCTTCGAAAAGATGATACCAGGGATGATACCTATGAGCTGGAATAGTCATAAGTCCTTTCTTACGTAAATTGAGGTGGTGTACGTCTGTACGGAAATCCATTTTATTAAAAGATACTGTGGTTTATGAGTTAAACCGATTTGATTACACATATACAAAAAGTGAAGGGAACGGCGATTTTACATATTCAACCACTTAAAATCCTTGGAATCTTCATATTTTTAATCTTCAGAACCAACAGCACTGAATGGTCAAAACCTTCACTTCACCTTTTACATATAAGAATATGTGTACCAAACTTGGTTTAAATTAAAAATTTACAGCATCTTCAGAATCTTTACAACCCTATAAAATCCTACAAAATGTTAAGACACTTTAAATCTTTAAAATCCCCAGAATTTGTAAAAATTTTCAGAGCCTTTTAGGAATCAACACAAAACAATGCAATATTCAGAAAATTCAAACATTTAGGAATTCCTAACGGCTTGACAATTTATCACCACAGAATAAGACCTTCACAGAACAGAAACGTAAATGGCGCTAAATTGTCATTGATTACAGCGTTTCCCGTGGTTGTACGGATAACTATTTATCGCAGACTCAAATATTTTTTTGCAAAACCTGTAATTTTGCTCGTTACAGGAAATATTTTTACCGTCGATTTTATACGTACACATGGTTTTACACATGTCAATTTTGACTTTTGAAAGATTTAAAATAGGAACAAGTTATGTGACCGTAAAAAGTGTTGTGTGGCGGATTGTAACGATAAAATATCAAAAAGGCATCGTTTCCCATATTTTGAAACAGATTGTTTTGTGCTTGAAACGCGAAGAGGGATTGAAATGTGCTGTTATTTCTCTCCTATTTATGCAAGGTATGGAATTTATAAATTACCAACGGTATAGGCGCAAAAGGGTGTAGACTTGAGTTTTATATTTATATAGACGTAGATACTTATATTGTAATTCCTTTTAGACAATGAATAAAAAATACGTTTTAGATAATTCAACAACTTCCACCCTCGCTTCTCAAGTAACAAGTAAGCACCAGGATCAAGTTAACATTTGTTGTCAAAAACTTGTGTGACAATTTGCTGAAACGGTTTTATTACCTCTTGGAACAAAAAATTTAGTTCTAAAGATATTTTTTAACAAAAATATGTAGTTCAAACAGCAATTAAAACCAAATATTTCGTACGACAAATCGTTATGTAAGGATCTTTCTGCAAAGTGTTAACATCTACAAAGCGTAAGTTCCACTCACTTCTGAGTTTTATATGTAATTTGTAAACATGTAATTTAAGTTCTCTGTGTTAAATAATGTAATGTGATTGTATCTAAATACACTTTAATTTAACAACTGTGTATTCTTTATCGATATTTATGATTTAGTTCGAATTGGGGAAATTACTTCATGGCTGGTCACCAGATGGCGCTGCTCTGATTTTGATGCTTTAGTTCACAGTACACCCACCAGGGTCCGCCAAAATACCATACAAATCATAGATATATAAATACCTAGATACAGCCATCCTTAACAAACGTACCTCGGTTTTTAAAAAACATATCAAAGAAATTTGTACATCTCTCCATTACTTTCTAACCAAGAAGAAACATGTTCTATCTCTTTTTATTGCATTAACCACTATGTCGTACACGAATCGGACGCTTAAAACAAACTTAGCGCGTCTCATAAGTCATGTGACAGTTGACACATTTCACGATCGCGCGAAATCAAATCTAACTAAAAATATTCGCCCTAAACATGATGGGCGGTTTTTTCACTAAATATTATGTAATTATTGCGTTATCAATTGAATACGAATAAGATTAGTGCTTGCCATAATGATAGAATTAGGTTTTCCTGCAGTTTTCCTAATTCGTAAGGTAAATACCGGAGTAGTATAGAACAACTTAAGACCTTCTGCAGAGGCACCTCTAAATAGCATTATGCGGGTCACTCTGTAATTGGGCGCATGCCTGTTGAGGGCCCAAAACAAGAGAGGGATAATAAATAAATAAATAAATAAATAATTGTTATTCCTGAAATAGTTTTATTACATAGAGCTACGCCATTCAAATTTGGGACTATGTTTACCTTGTTTGGCATGATGTGCTGCAGTGAATTCATTGCTGGCTTGCAGAATATCAAAAAAACCGTAAGTAAGTAAAGATTATGTTCAACATTTTAATTGCATGGTTTTAGGCGTAATGGTAACGGAGATTACGTTGCGACAGGAAGTGAATTCGTTTCCAATTATCATTTTGACCTATATGATGTTGATGCAGTGCGTTTGTATCATGATCACAAAGAAGGATCCGTGCAATATTCTTAGGAAAACGAGATTTATAGACTGTGTGTGCGTGCAATATCAAATTTTGGTCGCTACGCGTCTTGCCTACCTTTCGACATATGTCCAATCGGTGGGGTTTCTTTTTGAAATTATAGTGCTAATTGTAGTAAGTAAGCTACACGTGTACATTTATTTAAAATAAATACAACATCTTAACAATGATATCCAATGTGATAATACTCATTTAGTGAACATTCATTACGTTTGTAAAAGTTCACAATCCGAATAATCACTGTCATTATTAACACTTATTTTAAAGTTCAGAAACATCAACCAATATAACTTCTCTTTTAAATTAATCACTTTCCACATGTTCACACACTAATTCTTCCAGTTGTCAGCTGTAATTTTTTCAAATTCTTCATTTGCCAGCTTTCTAAGTAACATCTTCCATTTTAAATGTAACATTTCTTGCTGCTATGCGATTTAAATAAATAAAAAGGCGGTTTATTTATGTTGTAAAGTCTCAAATATGATAATTTTCTGTGCGATTTGTGCTAACAATTTGATTGACAGTTATAATAAATAATGCGAATCTTGTCTTCCATGCTCAGGGTACCTCTATAAAGGATAGCGCTATACGTAATTAATGTGCCGAAAGTGATGGTAATAGATGGTACGTCCTTTTGAACTATGTTGGGGTATGGCTGTATCTATGTATTTATATATCTATGTTTGTATGGTATTTTGGCGGACCCTGGTGGGTGTACTGTGAACTAAAGCATCAAAATCAGAGTAGCGCCATCTGGTGACCAGCTTCTAAATCCATGAAGTAATTTCCCCAATTCGATCTAAATCACAAATATAGATAAAGAATACACAGTTGTTAAATTGCAAGTATATTTAGATACAATCACATTACATTATTTAACACAGACATCTTAAATTACATGTTTACAAATTACATATAAAACTCAGAAGTAAGTGCAACTTACGCTTTGTAGAAGTTAACACTTTGCAAAAAGATCCTTACGTAACGAGTTGTCCTACGAAATATTTGGTTTTAATTGCTGTTTGGACTACATATTTTTGTTAAAAAATATCTTTAGAACTAATTTTTTTGTTCCAAGAGGTGATAAAACCGTTTCAGCAAATTGTCACACAAGTTTTTGACAACAAATGTTAACTTGATCCTGGTGCTTACTGGTTACTTGAGAAGCGAGGGTGGAAGTTGTTGAATTATCTAAAACGAATTACAATATAAGTATCTACATCTATATAAATATAAAACTCAAGTCTACACCCTTTTGCGCCTATAGGTACAGTTGGTAATAATTCTGCATCAATTTGTACCTGTTACTTACCTCGCATAAATAGGAAAGAAATAACAGCACATTTCAACCCTCTTCGCGTTTCAAGCACAAAACAATCTGTTTCAAAATGTGGGAAAAGATGTCTTTTTGATATTTTATTGTTACAATCCGCCACACAACACTTTTACGGTCACATAACTTGTTCATATTTTAAATCTTTCAAAAGTCAAAATTGACATGTGTAAAACCTGTGTACGTATAAAATCGACGGTAAAAATATTTCCTGTAACGAGAAACATTACAGGTTTTGCAAAAAAATATTTGAGTCTGCGATAAATAGTTCCCCGTACAACCACGGGAAACGCTGTAATCAGTGACAATTTAGCGCCATTTATGTTTCTGTTCTGTGAAGGTCTTATTCTGTGTTCATGACTTTAGAAGCTGGTCACCAGATGGCGCTACTCTGATTTTGATGCTTTAGTTCACAGTACACCCACCAGGGTCCGCCAAAATACCATATAAATTTGTAACATTGCTGTTTCTATTCTGAGAAGGCCGTATTCTGTGTTTATCACCAGAATACAAATTGTCAGGAAAGACTTTTTTTACGGTACCTTCGTCCATTCCAATTATTTTTACCAAGTCCGTCTACTAGTAGATAAATTCAAATACGACAGTCTGTAATGTTATACCTACAAATACTGTGACAAAAGATACAGCACGTAAATGTGTATATTCAATCAGGGTGGTAGTATCTAATTTGACACTATCGGTATTACGGTAATCATCATTTCCTTTGGTCTTCAGCATTTTCAGAATCATTACAATACTCAAAATTATCGCATCTTCAGAATACTTAGATCAGTGGTTCCCAAACTCCTTTCTATGTCGCCCCCTTTCTGAAATTGCTCACGCTTCCGTCCCCAGATAAAAAATATAAACCGCTTTTACTACAAAAAAATATTTTTTTTAATATGAATTACGGTTAACTGCTGAGGTCTTTGGCGCCATCTAGAGTTCATTATTACAGTTTCTCAAGGAGATTATTTAACAAATTACATGTTATTATACAGGGTGTTTTTTTTCATTTTCACTGTCGGAACTCGTAAACCGCTTAAATGGGCAAAGTATGCAGAATTTTAGGCTGATTAATTTTCTCTTTTAAAGTTTCTTGTAGCTCTACAAAGAGCGAAGTTATATGACCAAAAAACCGAAAAATGTGATTTTCGTGAATGTGATTTGTTTTCAAAAATATCAAAAAATAATTGAACAAACCCTTAGTGATTCTTTTCTCAGCCTTCTGATGGCGCTAAAATAAAATTTTTATGGATGTTTTTCTATCAAGTTGGATATTACCATTGTATTTATACCTTACCAGTATGGCCACGGTCTTTGAATATAGACTACTAATTTTATATATATTTTATAATCAAAGGCCACGGTATAGCAAAAAGTGCGACGCGTTAATAAAGCTAGATAGATGGCGCTAAAACGCACTGCAAAAATTAATTTAGCGTAAAAGTAAACCATATGCAGTGTCGTATTCCCCCACAGACGTCTCTGAAAGCAGCCTATTTAATCTTTTTCTTTTGCTACGTATGCTGTACGCTTTGTGTAAGTTTTAAAGTTCACCAAACGAATAACGAACAGGATGCCGGTGACGTATGCTACTGCTACATGAAAGTTGTATTGTAAGCATAAAGACGCTCTTTATCTTTATTATTAGTATTTTATTTCATTGTTACCTATACCTGTAATGTTAGGTTCCAGGTTTTATTGAAAGTTTTTAGCGGCAAGGATTTAATGGATTTAATTGAATGGTCAAAAATAAATTCCTGGGCATTTAAGGGATTAACCCGAAGTATTTGAAGATTTGTTGAACAAAAATAAAAATTAAATTTAGCAATTCGTCCCTGAAAAAGATAAAATACTCTAACCAGCGGAACAATTGAAAATTAAAGGTTTCTGCCTGTGTAGGTACGTGCGGGTTCCTCTATAAAATAATAGGATTGAAGTAGGCACCTCTTGTTAGTAAACAAAACAATTTCCTACTTCCTGCTTGTCGGTCTCGGATTTAAAATCGTCACTGTCACTGTCTTTTGCATATTATTGTAGTATTACTATCGTAAAGTAAAATTGCACTTTGTTGCTAAAATGTATCTATACATTTTTAAATCCGGACATTTTCGAGTATTATTGCTGCACGTAACGTACTGGCACTTATGACCCGACATAATTAATAATTCTGGAATGCTGGCAACTCAAATACACTTATAATTATTGTTCTTATTAAAAAGTTGTTAAAAAAAGTACATACACAATTGTTTTATTTAAACGACACGACTATTGCACTAGGTGGGAAACGGAACACTAGAAATATTACTTGCAGTTGCACGTTTAGCGCCTGTTCTTTTCAGATGTTCGGTGTTATCATTTTTCAAGAGCTGTAAAGCTTAACAAAAAAATATACAGATAGACCTTAAATTGGCCAGAGGATCAAAGAGTTCAAGCCGTACCTACTGGCATTTTTCGTGTTTATGGTTTTATTGCATGGGAATACAACAGTGTTCTGTTTATCTTAAAATTTCAAACGTAAAGCGACAATGAGCCTATTCTTGCGTAGATCAAGAATTATAAACAATGAATGCTCCTGGTTTTGTTACTGGCATAATTATGGGTGTACTGCACATATTTTATCATGCACGATGTGGTCAAGCAAATTTGATCGTTGTATAATGTATATATAATGGCATTGTTCATAGGATATATTTATATAATCAATGATAATGGTGTAATTCAACATTCAAACTGTCGTTCGAGTGATAAAAAAGACAAATCGGCTATCGCAACAAAGAGCCAACATTTCTCTGTATGCATTTAAATTCTTATTCAGTGTCCGGTGATGTACTTGCAATGCAATGCTTGCATTATCAATCTGTACCTCCTTATAAATATACAAAAACTATTAGCCGACATGGAGCTGACCCGAAAAAGGACACTAACAAAAATTGAAAAAAAATGTTTGTATACCTATGTATTTTTAAAATTCCATCCATTGATTAAATACTTTATAGTTTAGCTTTAGACAATACCCCTTCCCGTAATCATTTTAACATAATTTTAATTTATAATTTACTTCCAGTCTTCCACCGAATAAAATCAGACATTTTATCTTATTAGTCTGGAATGCCACACTAAGGACAGAGTTTCCGCTTCAAGTGAATTATTAATTAAAGGAAGGTGAAGGACGAGTATCAAGTTTCATTTGCTTATTGTCATTCCGTGTCGCCATATCGTATACGAAGTGAGATACAGGTTTCTGTAATTTTACTGTTGTTATTATAGTTACCTAACCGAGTGTTCGCAGCGCTAATTTTGTACTTTTCTGGTAGGCCCCCAGAACTAATCTCCTGGCCCCCAAATAAGCGTCGCATGTTTTTAACATTGCGTGGCCGTACTGTAAGGTATAAATACAATGATATTACGTAACATCAATGGGTTTTAAGGTCGTTTGACAATCTTCAAAATTGACCATCAGAGTAAATTTGGTTTAAAACGGTGCAGCCGCTTAGCCCGAAATGAGAATACAGACCGACAGATAGATCGAGAATCATCGAGATTTTGTTTGATTCAGATTTCTGGTGCATTAAAACGTGTCTTTCCGTAAAAAAAGTGAGGGGTCATTTTTTACCCCGATGCAATATCTCCCGTACTAACGTGCGGGTGGTAATAGTTATTTAAATACAAGTCAGGAAAATGGCACATTACTGGCGAGGAAATATTTAAGTACGAGGCCCCAAAGAGAATTTTTAGTTTATTATGCGAAATTAAAAGAAAATGCAATTTTAAAATTTAAGATGGCTGTTTCGCCCTCTGGTGGTCATTTTTAGAACTTGAAAATCTTTTCCAGCGATTCTTCATGACCGATTTCCCAATATTTTTTTTTACCCCTAAGTCATACAACGAACACGGTTCCCGAGATATGGCCGAGGAACAGTCTTATTGGATCACCCGATACATAATAAAGATAACCAATAATCATTAAATTGTGTTTGACATTTTAATGGGTACTGTCACTATTTGTCTCCTGTCGCGTTTTTCTCCACCTGGGAGGAAAAGTGAGCAAAAAAATTAACCTGAAAGTATGTGAAATAATTTCAAATGGAAGCGTTCTAATTTTCATGTCTACACATCAAACGGTTTGAACGTGAAAGCTTTAGGTCCATCTTTAATAGCGACCGTGTATAATTGCAGGGATAACAGGATGCGTTCAACTACACTTTTGTGTCCCTACCGAGTAAAGTTTAACTTTTTTTGTTAGAACACATTGTTAAAACTTGCACAACTTTAACACGCTTTTTATTTTCCTTTACAAGCTGTATTTTAAGTGCATCTTTTGTAGGTGGTTCATACAAAATGCAGACCTGGCATTAGATCAACCACAGAATATCGTAGTAGGCCCGTCTATTATTTGTAAGAATGGGAACAATTTTTTAATTTAAGAATGCCTTGGTGTGTATTAGAACTGTGATGAATGCCTTGGATTTATAGCTTACATCACAGTTCTAATACACTCATGTGCAGATTAGGTGTAGGGGCTCCGAAGCATTTAGGCTTTTAACGTTGTAATTTGTTACTCAAACACTAACTAGATTTTACTGTCGTTTAAGATCAAGCAGGATATATAAAGCATTTATGATTTGCCTTCATTAAGTTGAGTGAGATAGGGTCCTCCACGCATAATCCTTTTGAACAAACAGCTATTTTACCAAACCAATTTATCAGTCTGACTCCTGATTACAATGTCAATTTGAGGGTTAGATGTGATAATGCTTCGCACTCGTAGTCTTTCTCTGCTACAGAAGTTACACATTTTCCATTCCCTTCAACTCATTTAAACCCATAAAAAAACCAAGACATGAGAATTGTTAACTGAATAATTGTCAATAATAAAGTAACGAAAGTATAGAGCTGCGACAGACAGAAAAAAAATTACACAAACATTAATAGATTTCGCAATCTTGGCAACCATCCGAGGCATTGTAAAATAATAACGAAAAAAAACACAAAGTTAAGTTATAAAATTTTAAATATGTCCTACATTTTCCCTTCGACCTACGCTCAATATTGACGGATATAATGATAACGTAAACCCGAATGTAAAAATGTAAACGATCGGCAAGGTATTAACGCTTGTATCGATCGGTACGCCAAATAGCAGAGTGCGACATCAACTAACAAAGAAGTTTTTAAACAAACCTTATAATCCGATCGGACACAATTTGTTAATCCAAACCATCCAGCGATCTACATATAAAAATTGCATCAAAACCTGTCCAGCTGTTTAGGAGTTCTGTCATATACACACCTGCAGAAGAATTTTATATACAGAGTGATTCACGTAGCCCGTGTTTTCAAACTTGCAGTTGGAATAGACACTTGAAATATGATTCACAGCCATAGGCGACTACTTACAATTAGAATAAAATATTTTTAAGATTGCGCCGATGCCATAAATACCGGATGTTGACGCCATCTTGGTTTTTTGAAATAGAAACCTACAATTTCCTATTTTTTCTAAATGCGCCGTTTTATTCAACTAAGATGTAAGTACCTATCTGACATAGCCTTTGACATATTTAATTTTTCTTTAAAAATTTCCGATCAGGACTTAAATTTGAAGCAACTTTCAATTTAAATTTTAATTGTTTAGACTAAAACGTTTAATTATATGAATACCTCCTTTCAAACTAGGAGCATCGAATGTAGACCAATAATGTACATCAGACCGTTTGTTAACATCGTCTTGCAGCTTGTTCCCCATATATTAGAAACTTTACGCGGTGATTAATTCAACTTTGCTGCTTTTGAAAGGATATAGCAATGCGGTTCTGTCAAAATGACGGCTACTATACCTCATCAAGGAGTAATCAACAACACTAAATTAAGGATCCGGGCGTAATTTCAGACGGTTGAAAGCGCTTTAGCAATAACGAGCGTGCAGTTTTCACATGATATTTGCTTGCGGCCTTCTTAAATATCTAATAGTAAGAAAAGTAAGGTACTTAATAGTATTTTACATTACTTGCATGGCAAAGAAGTGGGTATAGTCAAGCGAGTATGTAATTCTCCTGAAAGTATGGTATGAAAATTGTACGTAAATTATTAATTTCAATCATAGTAACAAAACTCAAACGTCAGCTGTCAGTAGCTGGGTATCGTGACAAATGTTTGCTTAATTATTCCGGTGACTAATCTCTTTGATGGCGCCTCGATGTTGGCCGGTGGAGCCCCGATGACTCTTTGGATTTCTAAAATATTCGCTACAGTATCTTCAAGCTTATAATTGTGCCTTCAAATTTAATGCAAATTCCTTCTCGAACCTTAGTTGCATTCAAAAGTCGTTAGAAAGTTTACTTTATTCTGGTCGCCTGAGGGTGTACCGTCGAAACCAACACAATATTTTAAATTTCGTTAAATAGTAAATGGGGATGGGGGAGGTTTGAAATCTTTTTACAATTCAAATTACTCCAATGACGCAACGAAATCATGAAGGTACCTAGTAGTGATTCGGCAGGGCTCCGTTGTTGTTACCGTTTCAGTTTTTCACCCCGCACAGCTGGCAGTAGCTATAAAATGCAAAAAAGGTATGGAAAGTTTAAATAATCCAAACCACACGGGCGGTGGGGTGTCTGGGCCGGACTCTCTTCGGAATAGCAAAATCCTGCGGAGTTTACAAGCAGGAAATGAAAATTCAGGAAGTAAAGATATTGCACAAGTTGTCGTACCCTGAGGCGAAGAAAAAGGTGGACACCCTAGTGGTTCCTAGCATGTAATTCGCGCAGATAACCGCTGCGTCACCTTCAAATCAATCGAATACTGTGCCTGAAATCAGAAAAATAATACAGGAAGAGATGAAAAGTTGCATGAAGGTACTTACCACCAAAATCGAACATCTTTCTCAACATGCATCTGGACTTCATAAATCAAAGCCTATCTCACAAGTAAGCAAAACAATTACTCAGTTCTTAGAGCCGACCACTGCATCGGAAGTTGAGACCATGGACGTGGAAACGCGAAGGTCAAAGCGTAGGATGTCATTGGCTAGGACAAGGTCTTCCAGCATCACCTCTGTCGATTCGCAGACAGTGCAGGGGGCCAAACATCAAAAGAAAAAGAAAGGTTGGCCGAAAGGCAAGCCCAGAATGCCTCGTAAAACGGCAGGTGATCCGCAAATTTTTAGTCAATAAATTTAATCTGTGATTACATCTGTGATATAAATGTTTTCTTGTCTTTATCTATTGTGTGAAACTATTAATTAATTATTTGTAATAGTCCCATATACACTGTAATTTTTAATTTTATTTACATGTTAAATTATTCAACTGTGTTTGTTTCTACTTACTTTTAAAATGGATACAACAAAAAGTATCCAATGGAACTGTCGGGGACTATCTAACAACTTCAACGAACTGAAACTATTAATTCAAAAGTATACACCATTGTGTATTGCTCTTCAGGAGACGCACCTGAAACCGAGATCAAAATACAATATAAAAAATTTCAGTCTGGTAAGGAAAGATTTTTACTCACCTGAAAGAGCCTGTAGAGGAGTGGCTTTTCTCATTCGAAAAGGCACACCATATAAAAGGGTTGTATTAAATACAACTTACCACGCTGTAGCAGTACAACTTGAAATTGTTAAAACTTTTACATTTTGTAACATCTAACGTTCCTAATACAGCATATGAAGTAAAACAAATTAGACAAAATTATAAATCAGCTCCCAACCCCCTTTGTTGTTGTCGGAGATTTCAATTCCCACAACATTGTTGGGGCTCTACCTCAAATGATGCCCGAGGTAAAGAGTTATTGGAACTCATAGAAAACGATAACTTAAGTATCTTGAATAACGGTTCGGCCACGTTTTTCAACGTGAGATCCGGAACATTCGACGCAATTGATCTCTCTATATGTTCTCCAAATATATACTGTAATTTTGAATGGGAGGTGGAAACTGATCTCTATCACAGCGATCATTTTCCCATAATCATTTCTGTTAGAGGCAAAAATCCCACGATAAGATCCGTGGCTAGATATAAGATCTCACAAGCAGATTGGGAACTTTTCGCAAGTAAGTTCGTTCCTCCAACCCTAGATAGCTTAAGTTTCAAAAACTCTTACATCTGCTATATTAGACGCTGCGAACGCCAGTATTCCAAAATCCAAACCTAGCAATAAAACAAAAATGGTTCCGTGGTGGTCGTCTGAAATAAAAGAAAAATATCATTAAAAAATCAAGCCTTATATAGATTTAGACGTAATCCTACGTTGGACAATTTAATGGTTTTTAAGAAACGTCGTTCGGAGTGTCGCCGAAAAATATTGGAAGCACAGAGGAGCTCCTGGATTCAATACGTGTCCACGATTACACCAGACACTACTAGCAAGGAAGTGTGGAAAAAGGTTGGAGCCGTATCAGGTAAAATTGGTTGCAATAGTCTGGCCTTCTTGCGAGATTCGGAGGGACAAATCACAAATAAACCAGAGGATATTTCGGATATCATAGCAACCCAATTTTACCAAGTTAGTAGCTCCAGAAATTATGCGGATACGTTTCTTCACACTAAAGAACATAAAGAATCCATTTCTATTATTTTTGATACTAACGAAAACTTAAATTATAATACTCCGGTTACCTTAGAAGAGTTGAATATCGCTATCCGTAACACCAAGTCATGTTCACCGGGATAAGACGATATCCACAACCAAATGTTTCATCACTGTACTCCTGAAATGCAACAAAGTATATTAAATTTCTTTAATATTTGTTGGAATGAACATACTTACCCCTCGGAATGGAAACAGGCCGTTGTCATTCCTATACCGAAACCTGGAAAAGATCCGTTGCTGGCACAAAGTTATCGCCCAATTAGTTTAACGTCTTGCTTGGGAAAACTGCTAGAGAAAATGGCTATTGTGCGGCTGCAAACATTTCTTGAAGATAACAATATATACGTACCTACCTTATCAAACGGGTTTTCGGAAGGGACGGGCAACGGCTGGCCATTTGGTCAAATTGACCGATAGAATTCTGAGTGCATTTGACAGTGGTGAACATCTGGTTGCGGTTTTCTTTGATAAAAAGGGTGCTTATGACATGACTTGGAGATATGGAATATTGCAAAATATGTATAACTACATTCTTCGAGGAAACTTACCAAAATTTATAGAATCCTTTCTAGAAATCAGGGAGTTTGTTGTAAGAATTGGCGACATCCACTCAAAAGAGTATGTTTTAGAAAATGGTGTGCCGCAGGGGTCAACACTTAGCTGTTCCCTGTTTGGCATCGCCATATACGAAATAGCTAAAGGTGTTGAGGGGATGATTGATAAATGTTTGTATGTTGATGATTTAATGGTTTGTTGTTCTGGTAAGACGGTCGGTGCATTAACTCGAAGTCTACAAGTGGCCATAAACAGAATATGTAGTAACGCCAATGCGGTCGGGTTTGTGCTGTCGGAGGAAAAGACAAAGGCTGTCCACTTTTGCCGACTCCGTAGACCGCACTATAATCCTGTGCTACTAATGAATGATCGGGTAATCAGTGTTTTTCAGGAAGTCAAGTTTCTCGGACTTACCTTTGGTGGGGAATTACGGTGGTCAGGTGGGGTTTTAGTGGGTATACCCAGATAATGGGAGAGTCCCACACTACTCCGGATTTCTATCTGGAGTGTGCGTAATGCATTTCCCCACCTGTCTAAAAAAAAATATCTACGCATAATATCAAACTAGTTACAGAAGTTTGTTTTTTCATATTTTGTCTAACCTAAAATAGGTTTGCCCGACGGCATAGTAACTTCTCAAATGCGGCACAAAATCGGACAGAACAAACTGTGACCATCTCAAAAATACTCAATTCCTCTTCTATGCGCAATCAGCATGGCTTTAAGTCAAACAGTATACAGGGCCGATCAAAAATACAAAATTTGCTTACAATTTTTAAAAATATGACAAAATGATTTCGAGGAATGAATTAAAGGTTGTGCAAGATCATGGCCTCCTATTGAGATATTTAATTTTGTTTAATCCTGAACAAATTCCATTTATAATAATCTGTTGTGGTCCGTTGGTTAGATGATGCCGAATTTCTGAAATTCTGTTAAATCCTAACCAGCTATAAATTACGCTGCCGAAGTTGATGAACGAATCAATAGTATAATGAAATTGAGACGAAGATACTAATAACATAGACTCATTAAATGTGAAGTTATTTGAGCCTCATTTAAAGTTGCTTCTTTATGCACGTTCAAATTTAACTAACACCCTTAAATCCCTACCGTTCGTAATTTGCTGCTTTTTAATTTATCTAAACTCTTTATGTAATTTTCATTTAAATTAATGTATTCCACTAACGGGGAAATTATTAGCAGAGAAACGGGGTTCGTCTAAACTTTTCATTTTCGGTAATTATAGAGAAAGTCGGGATCAATATTAAAAGCAGCTAAAAACAAAATTAAAATCAATCTATACCTTTAACGAGAGTTCTTCATTTCTTAGCGGAATTTCCAAATTAGAGTTCCTCTTAATTAAACAGCCGAAAAATGGGATTATTTACGTCTATCCGGTAAAGGGTTTTATACTTTGTTGCTATATTAACAAAGTAATTGTAGCGGGAAACTTGCGCTTTTTTCTGAAAGCTTAACAAACATACATAATTAACCCGTATCTAATTGGGGGTTGCTTTTAAAATTTGGAGCGTCAAAACAAT
Organism: Photinus pyralis; assembly: GCF_008802855.1. Taxonomy (NCBI): domain Eukaryota; kingdom Metazoa; phylum Arthropoda; class Insecta; order Coleoptera; family Lampyridae; genus Photinus; species Photinus pyralis. Next base: position 3,848,599 of record NW_022170403.1, read on the forward strand.
AATGAACATTACCTTCGAAAGTTAGTATTGAGAACATTTTAAGTAAATTCGCTTCAAAAATAAATACTAGAAAGTGTTTAGAACCCTTTCAAAGCATTCAATCTACTGCGTTGGAAATCGGCACCCCCATAAATCAAGATAAATTTTACAAACGTTTATAGGATATTTCAGTTGGGGAAAAAAGCATCGCCCAACTTCGGTACTTATTGCGAAAAGTTGTCATTTCTCAGTTCGTAAACAGTTAACCCCACTTTGCTTTATATTTGTAAATGCTTTCTACCTATTCACCATTTAATGGAATAGTTAAATTTCAAATACCTAGTTAAATCTGCTAATGGAGTGTCATTCATCATACGCGTTGGTTACCGCTAACTCATTTGGGCGTATTGATACGTAAAAGGATTTGACGCTATTGATTAGCAAATTTTACCCACGCACTGCACACAAGCATATAAAATACTATGTTTTATATCCTTGTTAGGTACTCCTGAAGATGCAGCCATTCGTAGATATATTTCTAATTATTTAGTATACAAGTAATTATACAGGTCCACAAGACGGTTCACCAAATAAAAAGATTTTTCAAAGAACAGTGTCAAGAGAACTGAAAATGCTGTGAATCTGATCCACTGAATATTTGACTGAGCCGTTTTCTTTAGATTATAATATTATAATTCCTGCGGTACATAATACATTTTTTTTGTATGAGGCTCTTAATGGACTTATTTCTCTCAATGTTTTTAGACTAAAGGTCGTTGAAGTGGAGTGTATGCACTTTGACAAATGGGACGTCATATTCAGGAGATTTATGATGTAAAAGTTGTCTTTACGTTAATCTTATGTACACATTGACCGCAAAGTCCTTTAATGTCCACAAGACTGTCTTGTCTATTTCGGCCCCTAATACGGCCAAAATAAATAGTCATCGAAGCACGTAATTGTTGAAACGTGGATAGAACTAGCGAGCCGCATCTGACTGTAGATCAAGTAGTTTAGTTAGATTGACTTGTCATAATTAATGATATTGACAGTTACACAAGTTTGTACCTTTACTACTAATGGGAGATAACGACATATTTTTTGCGACGATTTGTAAGCGTCTGTCACCGTAATGTTCTCTTTAAGTAGAGCGCATAATATTTAGTTATTATACAAGACGATAATGGGATATTTTAACCATTGAGTGAAAGATGTTAATTAACTTTCACGAGATGGTGAGTTTCCCTTTATCGTCGTGTATAATACAAAAGTTTATTTTATAGCAGAAGCAATATACATCATTGTAAAACGTCTGATAATACTGAATTTAATTTAAGACGTCAAAAATAGCAAGCTTAGGTTCTGCCGTCGCGATCGTTTCCACGAGACAGAATTGTCATATGTTCTGAACGTCTTTATCTCGTGCATTTGAAACAAGAATGACAGATGTCATTAGAATGCACAGTCATTCGTTTCACTTTATCTACCCTAACGGTTAGAGTGATCACTTTATCTACCCTTACGGTTAAAGAACGACTTAGCCTACTCGTTTAAACCTATTAAGATGCTAATTTAACATATGCTATAAAATAAACGTATATGATACGTCTGTTGAACGGCTAGTTCTCTTTTTTGAATTTTTTTGAATTTTGACAGCACAACAAACAAAAGTTTATTAATAAACATCTGCCATCAATTTTAAAATAATATTGGAGGGTAAAATAATAGGGCTCTAGCACATTGACAGATGTTTTTCGTTGTCTATTCGCTTGGTAGGTAGCATATATTATTTATTTATTTATTTATTTAATTTAAATAAACGTATTAATGACATACGATTATTGATAAACTTTTTTGTGTTGTCAAAATTTGAAAAATTGCTTAAAAATAGAACTGACCGCTCAACAGACGTTGCTTTTAATAGAGCGTGGCAATTTGACGGCGGGATATAGGGAAATAACATGGGAAAATTCATATGTTCTGGGATTTCCGGCCGGGGGGACTATGATTTTCGTATTCAGCGGATTTTTTTACATAGAACACACTTTGGTTTCGCCGAGTAAAATGACAACATCCAGTCCAAACCGTAATTTGACTGAACTATAATTAAATATTCGACTGGCACTTTCTAAATTTAATTCCCATGATTAATAACAAATCTCAAAGAAAGTAAAGACATTTAACCCTTGCTTTCCGGTCATTTTCATTCGAATTTATTTGATGTTGTTCGTACCTCAATTAAAAATGTTTAGGTGCCAGTTACCTCAAGAATTTCAATGGAAACGCGCATTGTTTTTAATTATTTACAGAGTTATACTAAAATTTATATCTGCGCCAGCCCCTCAATTAATCCCCAGTGTAATTCTTATTCCTTTAATTACGCATGACTATTATAGTTGTTACATAAAGAACCGCATTGTCCGCCATATTAGAGCCATTTCGTACCGTGTTTTAATGTTAAGCTGTGCTAATTAATTTAATTACATTAGGCTGTTTACGAAAACCTTCTAAATATACAACCTTTTGAGATTTCAAGGAAAAGGATTTTCCGTTGTTAGTTGGAAACCGTTTTCTCTGAGAAAATCTGTTAAAAAGTGGAACTGTTTTCAATTTATCGAGGAATTTATTACTCATTGAACATAAATGTAAACAGTTCTTGGACTCACAGACAACTTACACCAATTATTTTGTTAAACAATTATAAAGGAAATAATATCTTTCTCTTCAAATTTCTAACTGTCGGCTATATATCACTCAGAAGTGGATCTAATTCTTTCTGGACTGCAGCAGAAGCCCTATGGGAATAAATTACCACCAGCCTCTGTTGAAGATGTTAGACAACAAATTAATAATAGAATAAGAAATATTGATAACTAATCAATAGGTAACCTCACAGAGGATAGTCAAAAAAGAATTCAATTTTCCCTAAGGGCTAATGCATTGCATGCATTAAAAAGTCGAGTTTACATAAAGAAGTCATTTTACCCATTTTCACCGACTAGTATTAAATTTTGGAGAATTCCTACCAAGAACATATCCAGCTGAAATCGAGGAAAACAGTGCAGATATTCCGAGATTCTAAACCGCTACTCAATATCTTCCCGCAAACAGTTTTGTGGAAATTAGACACGAGCCGTTAAAAAATACCATCTGCCTGAGGTCAGCGACTTGCTAAAAATGCAACAATTAAAGAAGTACATTTTTCACGACTTGCATTTTGATTGCGAAATACGAGTGAACTAAATGAACTGAACTCTCCAAAACATATTGAGGTATAAATTTCAGTCATAAGTATTTTCGTGCATTGAAACATTGAGGCATATTTTTAAAATGAACGGCGAAAGTGTATATAGAATCAAATTAGTTACATTAATAATAGGGAAATTAATTTCTTTTGATATTATCCCTTATGTTTTGGTCGCTGTATTAAGTTTTATTTTAGGCGAACGTTACCTTTTTGAAAAAATTATTTAAATTGTGTTTTACAAACATCAGATCTTTACCTAAGAAGTCTAATTTTCTTAAAAACTATTGCTGATGAATTTGACATTATATGGCTTTCGGAAATATGATTAGAACCCAACTGTACTTACCCTGACCTCGTGCTGGGAACGCTTCAATGTCTTTTTGAATATGCAACGATCCTTGACGGGAAGTTTGCCACAAACGGTTGAAAACATAGTTGCGAATGTAAAAATGCCGAAAGATTCAAGCGTTTACCGTATAAAAAAATCCGAATTTTGGAGAAGTGGTATACGGAAAATCCAGTTCGCTGTATTCAGTACGAAAGCGAACCAAATTAATTCTATTTTTAATTAATTACTTCTTTCCCGGATATCGGAAAAATATGGGAAATACATCGGGCATTACGTTTTTTAAGCGCGCTTCTTTTGAGACTACGTTTTACAATGAGTTAATAAAAAAAATTAGGGTTTCTTAGTGGCCAAACTCAAAACTCTTCTAGATACCGGGTAAATACCGACATAAAAATCCAATATGGCGTCCATAAGAAATAACAAAGTTGATGTTATTTACTCGAAACTCACAAGTGATAAAAGTTTGATTTTAGCACCATCAGAAGGCTGAGAAAAATTACCATTTTCCGTTTTTTTTTACCATAACTTCGTTGTTTGTAGAGCTACTAGAAACTCTGAAAGGGAAACTTAATCTATACATAAAATTCTGCAACTTTGCCCAATTAAGCGACTTTGCATCTCTTACGCTTTACGAGCCATACTAAACATCGGAAAAAAGTCACCCTGTATATGCAGAGTATTCCACTTAAAAAATGGTTCTTGAACCGCTCGATAGCACGATGAGAATTTGTATTTTCTAATTAAATCTGCCACCCTATAGCAATATGTTTGGGGTTTGCAATTTCACAGACTTCAAAGCTCCAATAATACGTAACCAATAGTGACGGATTTAATTGGAATGCACCGTATACGTTATTTTTTTTACTCCGGTAAAAAAAGAAATTCCTTTGATTACCTTTTAATGATAATCTTGGTACAATGCAAATAAACATTAATCTAAGAAGACTATTTTATAAAAGTGAAATAATATCCGTTGAAGTCGCTGTTGGGTAATTATAGTATCTCTCATACTAATGAGTGTAATGATCATAAAGTATGATGCAATGTGATTAACTATGAAATTCCATTTGATGTCGTGACTTTTGCCCCTTCGAGTGCAAAAGTGACCCTTTAGGTTCTCAAATGGAAGACCATAGCTGCATTCGTTCAGTCCACAGAAATGTTACCATCAGCAGACTTTGTTGAATCTCTAGACTACAAATTTATTTTTTTCACCCCTGTAATCGTACTTCAGATTTGATAATTAACCAACATTTGAAAAATACGAGACTCCCCACTGAATATACCAATTAAAGCTTAATCGCTCGGTTCGCTAATTTAGATCAAGTAAACTCATCAAAGAAGTACCTAAATATTGCTGTCTAGATGCATATTGTTTAGGATTTTGAGGTTTTGCGCATAAACTTACGGGTCCAATATACACGCCCAAAAGGTAAAGCTTATGCTCTAAGGGGTTGCTATTTGTCTTGCTCATTATTTAGTTGTAGGGAAACCACTACTGGTTTTAGTTATAAATGTTATTCAGTGAACAAACTCATACCTCTTTTTCAGTGTGACAAAATTTTCCCGATCAAAACTGGTGTATTTATTCTCTTTTGCCAGAAAGAATCACGGGAGTGAGGGAGGCATGTTCGGAAATCTTGAAAGCCATTTCAAGAGCGCGACAGTATTTGGACAGGTTTACCCGACCACAACAATAATTGTTCCCGTAGATATATTTTAATTATTCTGTCAGCCTTCGAAAGCTTTCGTCCTTTGGAAGACGAGAGAAAATTAATATCGTATGATTGCAGTTCTCGTCATTGCTCACTAGTTATTGGCCCATTTTAGTTTCCTATCGTTAATTGGAAACGAGTATAAAATTGCAAGGCCGTACAGTGTACGTATATAACGCGGTCCTTTGCGATTGACCTAAATATTTCAAGTAAAAAGATTTATGAATTAGGTAAGGAATTTCAACCCGGCCAATTAAGTAAGTACAATTGAGTTACAACAAACTTCATCAAAATAGGTCCTGTTTGATATTGTTGGAAGCGCGCTTAAATAGCTTGAATTTGAGGACTGGTCCCAGATTTTTATGATAACAGGAAGCCGAGTAATTAATTAATAAAGTTTTAATTTTTGATCGTTATTACCAGAGTACGTTGTGCCGGCTAAGAAAACCACCGGGCTCTTCCACAACTTTCCGAAATCTATAAAAGATTTTGCATCTTTTGGCGTCAGAGTGTAAATTCGTACGTTGAATTTTCGCATTTTACCGTAGCGTTTAATTTCAAGGTAAGCGTTTGATACGTTTCTTTCCGATAATTTTGGGCTGCTTTCCTGCATTTTGTTTCCCAGTAGATACTGTTAATGATGCGTGCTTCCGTTCTTGCTTAAGGAAATTACTGCCGTTTCCGAGTGCCGTAATTTTATTTTAGGTTCTTCGCCAGTAACCGACCCTTGGAAATGTGGATTTGTTAAGCTCACACTCTGAGTGTGAAAAATTCTCAGATTATTTGGTTTTTTGGATTTTGGAACTCTAAGCCTTACAGTTTTATTTTGCGCTACTGTTGCCGCATTCTGTTGTGTCTATCACACCGTACCGTCAATGCTCCTACAGTATTACAGATTAATCATGATAAGAACGTCTCAAAATCGATCATTTCGATGAAAAAGCAATCTCGGCGATTGAAGATCATATATTTTCCCCGAAGGCCATAAAAGACTGTTCGGCTTTGGTAGACTCGTAGAAAATTCTTAAAACCTTGACTGCACTGAGCACTGTGGATACTTATCCTAAATCTTCGGAAAACTATGAATGTTTTTAAAGACTTTCGAGAGGCGAATTCTAAATTGTCTAGCTTCTGAAAATCTCGTATTAAGAGTAATATCTTAAAAATCATACAGAATCTGAAAGTACTAGGTTTTGCACAAGTTAAGGCTCTGATTATAAACATTCGTGTGGTGATCCGAAAACTTTAATTATAAGTACCTATTTGGACTGTTCTAATACCCCAAGACTTACAGGTTTTTGAATACTTCTGAGCCTTCATATTCTTCGGATTCCACTACTTTCTGAAATTTTTTTGAAATTATTGATTAGGGTTTGAAAAATGAAAAGAAGAAGAGGTCATTTTTAAAACAGATTTTTAAGAGAGCGTGAAAGTTGGCAATCAATCATAAGTAATGGATCTTTAGAATATACGAGTGCTAACGGTGTAGTATCTATTTTTGTCGTTTTGGTTGTGGTCTACGCTACTTTTCTGCTGAAGGATTGAAGTAATTTCTTGATTTGCAACATATCTGTTATTCTGACAACACCTACCTGGTTGTACAGTTGTACAGACAGTAAAACACCACCTTATATTGTCATCATCATATGTGAGTGTTCCGTGGCGATTGAAGATTGGATCGTAAGGGAAGAAGGAGGATTGATAAAAAACGTGATACAATGTTAGCAGCCGGTATTGTCCAACCATTCTAATCACCGTGGGATTCACCAATAGTTTAGGTTAAAAAGGCACATAATAATAATAATTCCTACAGATTCTGCGTAGACTCCAGGAAGGTAAATGTAGAACTGAGCGAGATGCGTATCTTCTTCCTTACGTGACGGGCATACTAGATAAATTGCAAGACGCCAAATTTTTGTCACCTTCAGATATTAAATCTGCGTGTTGCTACTAATTCGAAACATTTTAGTAGGTTAGCATTTGGTTTTCACAACGGTCCAACAACGTGACGGCGATTTATTGATAAAGTCCTACTACCTACTTTACGTCGAGACAAATGTCCGTTTATGACTAAGCTTATGACTTTCTGAAATAAAGCTACCTGCTACTTACTCTTTTCTATTTTGTGTATCTATTCTATTCTATACTAAACGCATAATTAGCTAGCTGATGTGTCCATTCACAATGTTACCCACAAGGAGTTACGAAGGCTCCAAATTTATAAATTCTAGTTTTATTTCAAATATTTTCGGAAAAAAGACAGGAAATGTCAGTAAAAGAACGTGATTTATCGAAATGTGTACGTGATTAGAGCGACATACATTCTGGGGGTGGTTTCGGCGATGGGAGCAGAAGTTATCGGTAAAAACATTATGGAGCAGCGAAATTAATGCGGTCCGAAGCTTTTATGCCGTTTTAAAAGTTGTTTTTAACATTAATACTTTATGGAAAGTGTGTTTTATAGAGTTGCCCTTTTAGCAATACCTTTGACACACCTTAAATCCAAATACTATACGTCCCTTTCATTGACACAACAGCGTTCGTAATTTATCGCATATCCTTTTATGTCGTTACAATACAAATTGTTTTCTTCATTGTTGCACAAACTGTTTAAAATATATCACATATGGTTAGAGCTTTACAAAACGGCGACATGCTCAATTGTAGAAGTTGGGTGACCACAGTGGAAACGCAAATTAGACAAAACTTATGGGTATGTGCGGGTCGTTTAGCAATCCTTCACGGTCTTTCCATATAATGAATATAGGTCATAGCGTGTACACAATTGCAATAAGCCAAACTGGAAACTTTTACCACCCACCCTCTGGCTATTTATCTGTCTAAGATAATATAAAGCTTCCTAGTTTCGCTTACTATGTTGGGTCTGCCGACAACGAGAATTGCAGTTAGCGATACGGCCCAATCGTGACGGAAACTCAAAATAATTAACTACTCACTGCATCGCAGATAAACTAGAAAGGGGTTGTTGGAATAATATATTGACGTCAAACCGCAGATGCACGGGCGGCGAATATTCAATAACTCAATAATATGATTCGAGAGGAGCTTGTGGTATTTAAAGATATGTTTAACGATATTTTGTAGTATTAGATGAAATAAATGAATCTTCCCCAGATTCATGTAAATATAGACAAACTGCTTCAGAATACGCAGATTGAAGTTAAAAATATGTTGATGTTATCCTCTAGTAGGAACGTCGCCGGTAAATCCGTTTAAATAGCCTATTTACTTGTAATCGGATTACTGTAGCGAAATGTAATTTTGGTAATCGTAATCCCTTGTGACTTTCGACTGCTTAATTTGAAAGTAGTTCCTTCATATAACGACTGTTCCCTTGCGAGTGGATTAAACGTTATCACGTAGGTATTAACTTTTGAGATTTGGAATTAATTTGTGGCATGGATTATTACAACGTGTCCAAATTCAAGCAAATCCCTGTCGAGGGCTAAATCTTTTTAATTATATTTACTGTCTTAAACAGAAATTTGCGACGAACTTGTTTAGGTGAAAATTTAGGTAGGCCTAACGTACACTGACCTAATTGTCGAACGGGAATAATTTATGAAGCCTGAAATTTTTAAATTGAACTGAAAATGTAAAATACGTAACTGTTGTTGCAATTCAATTAAGTTTTCGTTCTCGAACAAATCCCTGATGATCTCAAAGCAACATCCCTGGCTGTAAAAAAAGCCTCGTCTCATATCCACCAACATGAATCGAATTAAAGTATACAGTCCTGTGCTACAGAATTATTTCGGTTGGTCAGGACTTTTGTCTTCGACATTCGTGTACTTAGATTTTATTAGCTACATCACCTTTGTAGGAAACTGACCGTATCATCCCCAAGTCTTTCAACATACATCAATATTGCAGTGCCCATTTATCCAATTAAAATATTAGTATGTGTTGTTGTTAATTATTAAACCACGCCAGTTACAACAAATATCAATTAAAGGATAACCTACTTCATAAATCATCAATTTATCTTTCTATTTGAATGCTGCTAGATTCTGAGAATTACTCCAAATTTGATTATTTAGACAAAATTAAACTGTAATTTTATGTCACATTAAAAATGTAGTAATTACAACAACCCCGACAACAACCCTTTCAAGAAATTGCCATAAATGTTTAATTGTGGCGTTAATTATTATCAATGGTTAAATATTGAGGTAAGACTTTTGATACCTATAGTTGTAAATATCTAAAATATCATTAAACGTAAATGTGTAAGATCGCTTAAAACCATAATATAGGTACTTTTTACGGGCCAGAATCGCAGATTTAGAATATTTTTCCCACTTTGGAAGTCATTTTAGTAACTTTTTGTTCATTGCTCTATTTTATTTTTGTTTTATTTGGTTTAATTTTTATTTTAATTTCTTTGTTTCTGTAAATTTTTCTATTAACTTTATAGTTTCATATGGTACAAAATATTTATCAAACCCGCATTCCATGAGCGATTAGGTGTCTACAGTGTAGACTAGCTCTAGCATGACTTTCCCAAGAAATATTTAAATTCCTAAAAGGCAACGGCTGGATTTCTTCTTAGAAATATCACTAGAAACCGTAAGAATTATTTTTGAAATCTTGCTGGAAAAGCAACAAAGAAGTCTTAGAAACCGCTTTAGCAATCTTCTTGTGAATATTTCTTAGAATACCTTTCCACAATTCTTTTGGAAAGAGTAGGTATTAGTAGTTTTCTCAGAAGTATTTATAGTGTTTTCAGGAAACTTATCTGAGCTGTCTTCCTGAATCTCAGAAGAGCAATTTTTACAATTTTTGCAGACTTCCTAAACAATTTTCAACAATGACTGTTAGTAGAGAAAATCTGACTGTAAATGCTAATTAATTAATAACTTCAATTTTAATTGAATTTTTATGTACGTATTGTTAGGTTCCTTTTTTTGTCGCTTTCAAAACCCTACAAGAAGTTGTATTTTGGTTTCTTTTGTTGTTATTTTAGGTTAGGGTTAATATTTAGTCTTATAATTAGGAACTTTCTTTTGAGTTTTGTTGGTGGTTTTTATTCCAGTGGCGTACCATTCGCTAGAATTCCTTTTAGTTTTCTTTGTGATTATAAATTTGATTTGAAATACGCCTGTATTTTCCTTATATCCATTGTTCCGTTTCTACCCTCTTCCTATTTCCTTTGCTTCTTTAATTTCTTCCCTATGGTTTTATGCTCGTATTATCTTTCCACGTTCTGCGTAATTGCTTCTTTGGTTTTCTCTGTAGCGTGCTCTGTCGTTTGTTTTGTTGTATTAATTTCTCCGCCTTGCGTTTATTTTCCCCCTTTTTGTTATTTCCGTCTAGTGTCCGTTACTTTTTAATTTTTTCCCAAATTTCGTCCTTTATCGTTGCGAGCCGCCCATATTTTGGGGATTTATAGATAACTCAATTACACGCAGTTTAATTATTCCACGATTATAATAACAATCTTTCGATGTGCGCTTCTGTTTCATTGTCCATAAGTACCCCCTTGGGATTATTTTGTTCGTACATCCTATATATTTTTTTAGAATTGTAAATAAATTCCTGTAATTCGTCGTACACCGATTTAGTCTTCTTTAAGGCCTCCAACACCTTGTAAGTATTTCTTTGGTTTGTTTGTCGTGTTTCGTATTGTTTCTCGTTCCCTTTTTAGGGCCTTTTTATTTACTGTACCGGTGTCTGTAATTCTGACGATTTTCAACATATAGCAGTCTCTGGACGACCACCATCAGCCAGCTCCAAAGATCAGAAGACACCGTTTGTGCCATCGTTTTCGTTTCCCTATCTAATCGTTCCTTTCACTATTTTGTACTTCCCTTACCGTTTAAATTTCGTTCCTCCACTCCTCTCCACCCTATTTTCTCCTTATTCTCTACCTATCCCTACGTTACCTTTAACATCGCCTGAGCAATAGACAGCAAGTATACCATCATTAAACAAATTGTTTGTATCTCCCCTCTTGTTTCACCCCAATCATTCCCCGTACATATGTAAAAAAACAAGTTATTTTTGTATTTTGAAGGAGTCCCAGGCGAGATTAAACATTATTTTTTTACATAGTGATGAAATTATCGGACTTTTTTTAACGAAAAATCGTATGGAAAGTGGTACTTTTTTTCATGATTTTTACTATGCGTTTCCATGGAGTTTAGTCCTGTCTATGAACATTAGCAAATTGGGAACTCTTCACACAAGTCCTCGTCCCTCCTAATCAAGACAATCTAAATGTTAAAACCATTACCTCTTCCATCATAAACGCTGCTGACGGCAGCATATCTAAATCTAAACCTGGCAATAGGCGAAAGATGGTCCCGTGGTGGTCACCTGAAATCAAAGAAAAAATAGCATTAAAGAAAAAAGCTCTAAATAAATTTCGTCGAAATCCTACGTTGGAGAATCTTGTAGAGTTCAAAAAACGAAGATCTCAGTGTCGTCGGGGAATACTAGAAGCCCAAAGAATTTCATGGCAACATTATGTAACAACCATGACACCAGAGACTACCAGTAATGATGTCTGGAAGAAAGTCGGAGCTATATCTGGAAAAAACAGCTGCAGTCATCCGGTGTTTTTGCGCAAATCCGATGGAATAATTACCAATAAACTGCAAGACATAACTAACATAATTGCAGATCAGTTCTATAAAGTCAGTAGCTCGTCAAACTATTCCAACACCATTCTAGATACCAAACCTGAAAAAGAAGCAGTATTAATTGACTTTAACACAGATGATATACAGAACTGTAACGTACCTTTTACTGTAGAAGAATTGGAGGCAGCAATCCGTAACACCAAGTCATGTTCACCGGGAGAAGACGCTATCCATAACCAGATGCTTCGCCACTGTAGTTCTGAAATGAAAAATACCATCTTAAGATTCTTCAACAACTGCTGGAATGATTCTACTACCCCTCAGAATGGAAGCAAGCCATCGTAATTCCTATACCGAAACCAGGAAAAGATCCGTTGCAGGCACAAAGTTATCGCCCAATTAGTTTGACATCTTGCTTGGGAAAACTGCTAGAAAAAATGGTTAATGTGCGGCTACAAACATTTCTCGAAAGCAATAACGTATACGTGCCTTACCAAACTGGTTTTCGGAAAGGACGGTCAACGGTAGACCATCTGGTCAAACTGACAGACAGAATTCTGAGGGCATTTGACAGTGGTGAACATCTGGTTGCGGTCTTCTTCGATATAAAAGGTGCTTATGACATGACTTGGAGATATGGAATATTGCAAAATATGTATAAAAACAATCTTCGAGGGAATTTACCTAAATTTATAAAATCCTTTTTAGAGGATAGGAAGTTCTGTGTAAGAATCGGCGATATCAACTCCAAAGAGTATGTTTTAGAAAATGGTGTGCCGCAGGGGTCAACACTCAGTTGTTCCCTGTTCGGCATCGCCATAAATGAAATAGCCAAATGTGTTGAGGAGTCAATTGATAAATGCTTATACGTAGACGATTTAATGGTTTGTTGTTCTGGTAAGACGGTTGGCACAATAACTCGAAACCTACAAACGGCAATTAACATCATTTGTCATAACGCCATTGCTGTCGGGTACGTGCTGTCGGAGGAGAAGACAAAGGTTGTTCACTTTTGTCGACTCCGTAAGCCCCACTATGACCCCGTTTTGTTTATGAACAATCGTATAATCAGTGTTGTCCAAGAAGTCAAGTTCCTCGGACTTACCTTTGATAGGGAATTACGATGGTCAAAGCATTTGGAGAATGTTGCGGCTACATGTAGAAAATCGCTGAACATTATGAGAGTTCTAGCTCATCATAGGTGGGGAGCTCACCCTAAGACCCTCCTAGATATTTATAAGGCCCTCATCCTGTCAAGGATGGATTATGGATGTGCAGCGTACTCTACATGTGGCAGTAATACTTTGCTTGAGAAACTTGACAAGATTCAGAACCTGGCCATTCGCTACTCTTTGGGAGCATATCCAACAAGTCCGGTAACATCGCTCCACGTCGAGGCAAATATTCCCCCTCTAGCTCTACGCCGGAAACAGATTGTTGCAAACTATTATATAAAAGTAAGGATAGATGATAAACATCCAAATTTTATATCACTTACTGATGCAACTACAATTGCTCGGCTAAATAGATGTAGATCGTTAGGTGTTAGAGCTAGAGAGGTATTAAACTATCTCCAACTGGATAACGTTGACTTTACGAATATGTCATCTATTGCACGACGTGAACTTGTGAAGACGAAAATTTATGAGCGGTGGAGTGAACAGTGGTCGGAGACTGATACGGCTTTGAAGAAGATCAAACAGAGTCTGGATCCGCTATTTTATATCGACGTTGGGCGTTTGAACTTGATCAGGCTGTACAGACTCCGGCTGGGGCATACTGCCCTCACTCATGGATATTTGTTGGCGGGCGAAGAACGGCCACTATGCGAACAATGTGGTGTTATTTTAACACCACATCATATTATTTCTGTCTGTCCGCAGTACACAGATGTACGTGTGCTCTTTAATATCGACCCTGCATGGGAAAATAACTTTAAAAACAAAGAGCAATGTAAAAATACTCTTGCCTTTATCCAAAGAATTGGTATAGCAAATGATCTATGATATTTTTAAATTGTTGGTTTTGTATGTTAATAAATGTAACTAGATCCGTTTCTGTCCCATTGTACTTATATAGTCATCTTTTTCTGTGTAAAAGTATGTATAAAGGCGAATGGCCCTAGAAGCCGAAGCCTCAGGTGGGGTTTTAGTGGGTGAGAGTCCCACACTACTCCGGACTTTTCCATCCGGAGTGTGCATAATGCATTTCCCCACCTGACAAAAAAAAAAAAAAAAAAATAGCATCCATTTTTGTGTGACCATTAATCGCGAATGTCAATAAAATTATTCAATTGTGGGTTATTATGGATCACTATGCAAAAAAATTTCGTGCACAGCACGTGTTGAAAGTGTCTTTTTTCCGTGAATTTGCTTGATTAACTCGGGCTTCGCCCTTATTAATCAAACTGCAAATTCATGAAAAAAAGTATCACTTTCAAAACTAGTTGTACAAATAACTATTGTAGGTTTCCAAATATAAGTTCAAATGGTTCAATTAAAATTAAAATTCGACTATATGTGGTGTCACCTCAAGGAACTTAAATAGGTAATATTACACAAAATCAGCTTTTACCGAACTTTGATTTTCCACAAAGGGCATATTGTTTCAAATGCAACATCCTACCCATAAAGCTCTGGTATCTATATATTTTTCACTGTATATCTAACAAAATGGTATGAGAGGCACTATTAAAAGAACATAACGATCTTGTTTGCGTATGCAACGAGTATATGTATGTGAATTTAAGGCAAACATACGTTAAGGGTTGAAGCACAATCCCTTATTATTATTGTTTACGTATCGTGATTCTGCTCGTATATGTATCTCACAGCTTTGGATATATAGAAATCCGTCCTAATGAAATTGATAGATTTTTATACAGAAAACTGACGGATTCTGCGGCGAGCGCTAGTTTCGGCTGTCGTAAATCCCTTTCAGATGAAATTGTGGTTGGCAAAGATGTGTAGTAATTTCATTTGGCGGAGACAGTAATATCAACCCGCTCAGGCTAAGTTTTTACATAAATTCTGGCAAAACTTTACAAGTTATATTTAATTGAGGTACCCTCATGCACGCATAAAACAACCACCATTTAATTAATTTTAAAATATAGGTGGGCAAAGTACTGGACAAATTATAGGAACTCGTATAACTGCATTAATTTATATAAGAACAAGAGGATTAGTTAACTAAACTTGCTACATTCGTGTTATATGAGTTATGCAGATGCATCTCGAAAACGGAGAATAATGTAAAGTGGTAGTGTAATGAATCACTCGGTTTTTTGCATTGATATACGAAGTGCTCGAAAACTTACGCCAATTGTCTCAATTCAGAGTAGTCCCTTGTATCAAAAAGGGCTTCTAACTGTGAATTCAAATGCGTAATTATTAGCTGTAGAACCATATTTTCGTGAAGTGAAAGTTGACTAAAAATAGATATCACTTCACTGACAGAAACGCGAATGAGGGTGGAGAAGTTAGGAAACGTGGAGAGCGAAGTGAACATTTCTAATTACAGCGTTTCGAAATTACTGGTGATACCGAACGAAAGTAGACTTGAAACCACCACAATAACGTACTTAACTGGATTTGTAAGGGTTAATTATGAGAATCGATTCACTCGATCGTGTACTTGCAAGTTATAGCTGATAATATAAGAAGTTTCTAAAACTAGTGTCGCTCAATTCGTATAGACGCATAGACCTCTGAGTTTAGATATAAACTTAATTTAACAGTGGTTGATACATGCCCCTATTGCAATTCCATCTGAACTACACTATAAAATGAACGATTTTGATAATCTGCTTCGCTAGCGTTTCTGTTGAGCGTCGAAAAGGGACGTACATAACGAGTACAATTAATCTTTCCGCCCATGTGACTCATTTGTAAGGTAAGGTTGGGGCATTTAGCAATGATTATTAATTATACCCACTGCTATCAATTGCAGAAAATGGACCTAGTTTATAAAAAGTTTATCGATAATGTAGGTAGACATTCATTTCAGTTTTAGTTCTTGATGTTTTGCCTCGAGTTTTGCTTCGAGGTCAATTTATTGTTAATTGCACCCTTCATACAAAAGTACCAATAATTATTCAATTTTAAACGAACTTACTACCTAAGTGAAGTTCTACTAGCCAGTAGCCACGAATTTCTTTATGGCCCTGACTAATAAATAGGCATAACTTTAGATTTAAAAATCTAGATGTGACGTTTCGCAAATTGTGTGCTCAAAACTTGTTACACGCGCTTTATTATAGTAATACGCGTAGCAAACAGAGTAGCTGACTTAATCGAAATAACGAACTCGAAGTCGTTCTGATTTTAGATGCCCAATATGGGTAAAGTGCGTCCTCGTTTCATTATAATAGTGTTAATGAAAACAAAAAAACGTTTAAACGGACGACGTTTATTTAGCGCAATTCATAGGTCATATAGATCATAAGAATAATTGGAGGCCGTGACTAAATGCACAGAATTTGATGGTTATGCGATAAAAGCAATAAAAGTCCAAGAATTTAGGCTTCTAACAAGTGTGTCTAATTGCTTTATGTGATTTGAAGGAGTGGATATTTTTGGAACTTGTAAAAAAAGCGTTCGGGTATGTAGTCAAGCATACCCGTTGTAGATGTAGATGTACAAATGTGCAGTTTAGAAGTATTTGTTAACTATATTCAGAGCGAACCCACTATCGGAATACTTCACTATAAGGTAAACTCTTTTCAATTAAAATTAATTAATTGAATTAGATATTTTCAAGTAGCTATAATCCTATATTCTTTGTGTGACCGGATCTGAATAAATGCAACAGATGGGGACGGACTTATTTACTATATAACAATTTTTTTTTCTATTTCGGGGCTTTAATTTAATTAAAAAGTAATTATGAAAAACTACAGGAAGCTTTAGAATTAATATGTCTTAAGTTGGCAACACCATTTACGTTGACAAATTTTAAGTTGGTAGCGTAGATAAACACAACACTGACATTTGGAAACTTTAAATTCCGTGAATGTGTAATTTTTTATTCGTAGATAAATTTATTTATGGTGGATGTGTAAATTGCTGATTTGGAATGTATTAAGTTCTTTGCGTACCAAAAATCAAGGAAAACACATAAATTTTACGTACGTAATTTGATTTCATATCTGATGATTTGACGTTGACGTGTTGGCGAACTGCCAACTTATAGATGAAAAGTTACCAAAAACAATGTTACAATGGAACTCATTGAAACACTGTTTTTGCCGAAAACAGTTGCACAAAATTCTCATTGTAACACCGAAATAGAAAATAGTTATTTGTTTCATTAGTACAAAAAATGTCAGTTTTCGGGACGAGGAAGATAGTTGCTGGACGACGCGTTAGCGGAGTCCAGCAACCTTCCGAGTCCCGAAAACGCATTTTTTGTACGAATAAAACATAAAATTTTTTCTCCAACCCCCTGTACTTCAAATTATATTCGAATTTAGATTCAGTCACAGTTTCACTACTATAGTATAAGAACTTCTGCTTTCTTGTCCTCACGTGTCATGCCACTCTAGTTTTTAGGTTAACTTATTACCTATTCGTTCTTACTTCTTACTTCTCACCTCTCGCGACTTTGTAGGGAGCAAATCTTGAGGTAGCATGTTCTGCCGTTTCTATAATCTCTGGCGGAGTGCAATCCATGTCGCTATCAGTTTCAGTCATTTTATTGTATACACAATTAATATTGTTATATTTTGTATTGAAATAAAATACTTACCATACAGTTTTTTAATTAAAATTAATTGCAATTAACTTTTTCAAATTTTGAATTCAAAATGACAGATAATAGTGCAATGGGTCTGAAGTAGATGGCGTTACGCGCGACGGCGGGTTGTATACGTATTAAAATGACGTTCACCGAATATCTAAATTACGTTACACATGGTTTAAATAAAAATAGCGAGCGTAAATCATTTTCAATACATGTACATACGTATAGGTAACATCATTATTTGCATTGAATATGCAAAAATATTTGATTTGTATGTATAGAAATATCTTACAACCTGCAATGTAAAACGATGTCAATGTGACATATCTCCGTGATTGTAATTTTTTAATTGGTCAATTTCTTTTTGGTACTAGGACCAAAAGTATCCACTTTTTGTACAGTTGCCATGGTGAAAGCAATTAATCCGCAAAACGTCAATTTTAGGTACCGAACACTGTCACAAAATAGCGTCTTATTCAGGTGGTTGGAGAAAAAGTATATTTCATACCGCTAGGTAGCGCAGTCGCTGAAACCGAGCGTAAGTCCCATCCAAGAAAACATAGAATGAAGTTCCAAAATGTTTTCTCCTTTCATTTCAATGCATATCATAGAAATTTAGGAGAGTATCCAAATCGAGCGGGTTAAATTTGTTTCCCAATTAAATAATATTCTTTGTCGAAATTCAAAGAATGTATTTGTTAACCGCAATGGAAATAAAACTCGTCTTAACTGCTTTGATTGATTTCAATCGAGCTATATTGGTTAATGGGTTTAGGAAGCCAAATGAACGATTAGACATGGATGGCATGAATTTAGAAAAAGATTGAATGACATTAAATTTGGAAAAAAATCGTGTTTTGAACGTCGTTATTACAAGTAGGGAACCCATAATCAAAAATTTGAACAAGATTTGATTACGGGCTGCCATCGCAGCCAATATTTGGAACGTAAAATGTAATAACGCGAGTTTCGTTAGTTATTATTAAAAGTGAGGAAACTTGGAAGCGCATTAATTCCAACATAGCAATTTTGTTTACGCAGAAGATCTCATGCGACCTTTGCTGAATGTTGGGATGTTACCAATCTTTCATCCCTCTTCGTCATCACACAATTTATCCCATTATCCAGTTAGCTTCAGAGTGACAAGATGTCGTTCTGATTCACGTCCATTTTATGAAATGGCTGTACTTCAACCAGTTTTCAAGGACCTGATATGAAACTTTGCGCCCAATACCTAGTAAATAGCGAATATTGTTGCTCTATATTTAGAAAAAGACTTAAGGTCTCTTGGTACTTCATTATAAAACCCTTTCATAGCGTTTAGTCTACCTTGAAGATATGCAAATAAGTACTCAATCACCCAACTTACCCATTTAGCAAAGTACTGTTGCAAAACGTAAAATATGGTATATGGACGATATATTCGATTTTTGCGGTTTTGTGGTTTTGGGAATAGAAAAGAGAGAACAGGCTGTTCAAATTTGAAGAGCTAGAATATAATTATTTTCCCTGTACCTACAATTTATATAATTTAATTGTGTGCCACTGAAATTTTCTCTCGTTGGCTGTTAGTGTTATGCTAATAAAATAATTCAATTAGGCGGCAGTGATTGCCATTATCCATTAACTTAAAGTTTTGGATGGTCCATTACCTTGCACCTAAATTCATTTTTTGAGCTAACGACCAATTAGTTAAACAAATTGTTACAAGAGGTACCCGTCTCTTCTTCGTTATATATTTAACGTAACTTAGATACACTTCTGGTAATTACAGCTCGTACTTAACGGAAAGCATAAAGTTTTATGTCCATCCTGACACAAAAAGTGTACTTTTGTAATGTCCCGCTTTTAACTAATTATCCTAATGAAAAATGATGTTAAATTACTGTATGACAAAGAAGCAATGTTGAATTGATTCTGCATTCATAAATCTTGCACCTATACTTTTACATTTGCGCTAGAGTCTTCCAGCCAAGATAAAGAAGTTAAAATCGTAAATCAATATAAATTTCATATAAAGGTTTTGATTACTTTTACCACAAAAAAACAATGGCTATAGCCCATCTATAGATTACTAATGGCGATTTCTTATTTTCAAACGTCGTAAAAAATTTATTAGATCTTTTTTCAGATGTAACCACATATGTCTGAAACCCATTTCATTTTATTGCACATACTTAAAACGCTTTCTTTTTCTCCAACTTGATGAGAGGGGTTCTTTATGAAAACGTCATCAGAATAATAAGGAGATGGGCTCTACATAAAGATTGCCTTTCAAATTAGTCAATTCCAAATTGATTTTCCATGTGACGTGTCCGTAACATAAAATTTGGTTGTTGCTGTGCGGCAGAATTGTTGATTAATTATTATTCAACAGTTACTATTGCATTTCAAAATGAAACAAGTATAGTCGGGTTCGACTAAGGAGGCGGATTCGCCCCCACCCTTTAATTAAGGAAGAAGAAACTACGTCACGTAGACGATATTTAGGTTTCGGCACCTTCAATAAGGTTGGGACACCCTGTATGTGTTATAATTTCAATTATTATATTATGTAAATTTGAGGGATGATTTACGACATAAACACAAAGTTAGTTCATTTTACTTGAACTTCAGAATTTGTTTCTTCTTTTATAATTGTTTGTAATTGCGTAGTTTTCGTTTTAAGTTTATCACTTTTGTAAGTTGTTCAATTTAGATAAGGTGAGTATATAGTAAAAACCAAGATTTTTTTGCTTTAGCAAGCTTAAATATACTCAGCCCTACTTACTTACCTATATACAATTGAACTCACTCATGGAGCCATTCATTCAACCATTAGGTAAGGTGTTTGATGTAACGTTACATCTGGTCGTTTACGATAAGAAGTGTTTTTATCACGCGAAATTAACGCACATGGTTTTATTGAAAGATGAACGTGCTTTACGAAAATGTGTGCTGTATTGCCGCGTCCTGGCAAAGCTGGCGTTATTGAAGCCTACATTTGGATTGGCGGTTTATTGAAATATACATAAGGAATGAGATTATTTTATGGCGAAAGCGGTGTTTTGTTAAACGAGAAGCCGGGATTTTTATTTGAGTACGTGTTCTTTACCCTAAATAATTTTTCGGGCAGTCAGCCTGTTTATGTGATAACCTAATTAAGCGTGCATACGAAATTATGCACACCTCACGGTGTATAGTTCAAATTTTCATTGATCAAAGATTATTTCAGTGGCGGTCTATTTTCCACTTAATAACGAAGCCACCGGTACCTTCGCGTTTCTATTAAACTCCACTGTACATTTATAACGGTCCGAGCTCTAGATTGAACTAACGTTCTCTTTTACCCAAACCCTTGTTATTCCAAGTAACAATTTAAATTAATGGAAACCTTTAAATTTCCAACAGAAAAAGAACGAGGTGAATTTTTTCTGGACATCAATTGATGTACATTTTTCGACTCTGATATTTTCGTATAATGGGACGCTTTATTTTTATTCAACTCGGGTATATAGCGGTTCGTTTTCGAGGTAAAAGGCGGTGTAGGTAGGATGAATGCTAACGACTAACTGTAATTAAAAGTAATTTATTAATTTTGAATTACAAACCGTTCGTCGGATTTGCATTTTGCTTGGTTTACATACGTACTTTTGGTATTAAACTAAACATGAACTAATTCAGTTAAATGGGTTGTGAAAGATTTATGGCAAAATTTTAGTATTTATTTGCGTTTCCTCGTCCAGCCGTTAGGTTAAGTTTATTGTATATGTGCGTATTTGCATAATTTGGATCGTGTTTCCGTAAAAATTTCATTGCACTTAACGAGATCAAAATGTCCTCATCGTATAAAAAGCACGAAAAGAATATAATGTACAAATTTGACTATATCATTATTTTTTTTCCATTTTATAAAATCGTTAGTAACACTTGTGCTGAATTAGAAATCACATCGAAAAGAAATCAACGAAAGTCAGAGGCTAGTAGTATGCAACAACTTGCGACGGGATTTTTGGTCGTATTCTGGACCTTTCCGGCGGTTACTACAAATTTCAAGTACAATTAGGGGTAACAACGTCTCCAGGAATTTATATGCATTTCGCGGAACGTGCAGGCAGGTACCCAAGATGGTTGTCTTCTGGATCCAGTGTCTAGGCACCGTACCGTTCTCTTAAAGAAAATGGCGACGTTAACGGTCAGATGTCTTGCAGACTGAGACGGATATCAGAGTAACTTCTCAGAAAGGATACCCGGGTATAATCCAGAAAACTGAAACAAAATTACTCCAACGGGTAATGATACTCACGGAAAAGGAAATGTAAAACGAAAAGTAATACTGCGTAAACTCTGGCAAAAAGACTGATTTAAATTGGCCGCACTATGGCCCTAAACTTGGCATAAAACTGATTTCAAATCTTCAACGAATCGTAACTCTGCTCTAAACGTAGCAAAAAAAACTGATTTAAATTTTCAAAGAAACGTAGTTCTGCGTTGACTGTGGCAAAAAGCGACGCTTTTCTTGTTAACGCCTATTTACGGCGAAACCCTTCTTCCGAAAATCAAAATTATAACAACCAATTATAAAACAGTTGACAACAAAGACTATCCCCTCAACGTACATTAATAAACCAAAAAATAGAGGTCGAATAATTTTTGTAAATCAATTATTTGTTATCAGACATTGAGAGGTTAATCCAAACTTAAATTCTAGGAAAAAATAAAATTTCATCTCCTTTAACTACACAGAAAAGCCGATAAATCACATCCACCTGTCAATTAACTTAAGCATTTAAAATTGATAACAGATAAAGACCCAACAATTCCCAGAAATTCTACGTTGAGTAAAATAAAAATTTAAACAAAAACAACCTTGACCTCTTTCTGGTATGACATAAATAATCCCCATTCCGTTACATAGACCAACGACAAATTAATAAAATTTAACTACAAATGTTAATTACACAAAACAGGAGACCGCCTTTGTCTATCTTATTAAGATTTCCAAAAATTTCATCCTGCTGGACGAAATAAATACAACAATAATTCTCTAATTCCTTAATATTATTAAGAATGAGTTCTTTTACTGCAATAAGTGAGAAGTTGCCACGATCTGCTTTTTCGCCTAATTACAAATAAATTCATTGGAATTTTTACATCCTAATACATTTAGATGGTATTGAGATAGTTAATTCCCAAATTGTATTAATTTCAGATTGCAAATAAAATATTTACGATCTCAGATTCCAAAATAAATAGGCATGTTAAAAAACATTATAAGGGAATGCCGTATTTTGTAACGATTTTAGTAAGCGTAGATCAAGTTTGACAGTTTTAGCATTTTGTACTAATCAATAAACAATTTAACGTAGAACCGGTGTTTCTTTAACGTATTAAATGTATTTTATTTTACATTTTTGGTGCCGAAACCCGGGAGATAGTGTTTGTTGTTTAGTTTGCCGAATTCTGTAAGAAACTAACGGAGTGCTTAAACTTAGACTATGGATCTAACATTACGAAAATATTACCGTAGCCAGCTAACGAGACTAGTAAATACAGTGGACGAAGTTTTACAAGATGAAAGCGTGAGTGTAGATGATATTGCCGTACTTCGCGAACGTATTGAAGGTTTGAAAGCGTCTTTGAAGGATTTAAACAATAAATTAGCGCCTTCCTTCAAAGAGGAACAATTTGAGGATGAGTGTAAGAAAATCGTCGAGTATGAGGATGCTGCAACCAAGGCTATTGCACAGCTGCGACGTCGAATACAGTCAGACGTGCATTTGCGTGAAGAGTTGCATCAGGAGTTGGACGATGCCGCATCAGGGAGTGATTCAACCCATCCTAAGCGATCCAGTAATGTGGGTAATAATCAAAAAAGTAACTACCAGAGAACGGTAAGACTACCGAGAATAGAAATAGCAAAATTTAGTGGTGACGTCTCTTTATCAGGGGCGCACCCAGAAATTTTTTTCGGGGGGGGATAAATTTTAGTTATACCACCATTTTGTACCTCTGTACCTATGTAAATGTGGATTATGGATAATAGGACAGTCAATAAGTGATGTCATAAAAGTCCAAATTTTTCTGGATTTTATATATTTATATCAGTATAATACCTAATGTATAAATCCAAATAAACTAATTATGTACTAAAGTTTGATTTTTAGCTTCCTTGGTTTTTCGGACATTTTATTAAGGATTGATTCCACTGATGGAGTCAATTCTCTGAATATATGCAAGAGCGTTAGTCCATTAAGTCGAGTCTCGGATGTAGCATTTCGCAAGTAGTTCTTCAAACGGCGTAATGTCGAAAAAGATCTTTCATTTTCCGCCGTGGAAACAGGCAGTACTGCTAATATATGCAGTAATGTCTTTATGTTTGGGAAAACGTCATCAGCGCAATATTTTATTGCACTCAAAGCATCTTTAGGCCATTCCTGCTTGTCCAACTTAGCAATCAGTCTGTACCATAATTTCAGCTCTGCTGTTAGCTCATCCATGCTGCCATTTAGATCATCCTTATAAAATAAGATTAGAGACTTGAATTCTTCTAAAGTTTTATCAGTTAGACTATGGGGATTGGTTGGCAGTAAACACTGGAAACCCATCAAAATCTCTTTGTGCTTGGTGAATCTATCCTCTAAGTTGCCCAAAAAAGCATCCAAGAACGGGATATAAATCGACACTCGAAAATAATCTTCGACATGACTAACCTCAACATTGCATCTGTTGGTTTGCTTCGATGTAATCCGGGGTTGGGAAATGTCGATTCTGTGTCTACCAGCTTGCTCCTGAACGCCAGCAAATAATTTTGCGAACCCGGGCTTAGCATCTTCACGTAGCTTCTTTATTTCAGCTATTGTGTCTTCAGCTAAGTTTGCTGCCTTTCTCAAGTCGATATTCCGTTGCTGCAGCATCTTGCATAAAATACTGCTGTAAGAAAACACCTGATTTATTACTGACAATGCAATAACAAATTCGGCCTTTTTTAATGTGCAGTCAAGTTGATGAGCAGCATTTGCGGACTCCTTATCCGGCCATTCAGAAATTTTATGTAATGCCAGTATAATTCCATCGAAAAGTTCGACAAAAACCATTACAGAGTTGTATCTTTCGACCCATCTTGTTGCACAAAGCCGCTTTATTTTTTCGTCGGAAGATGCAACTTCCAATTCCTTCAGGCTTTCTTCCAGCACCAATTGCCGTTTTGGAGTGTGGAAAAAATTATATAGTGTTTCTATGGTGCCTAAACAGTTTCTTATTGCGGATACTTCACACGAATTCGAGACAGCCAAATTTAATGAATGAGCCACACAGTGAACATAAATCGCTTGCGGATATAAGGCTCTAACGTGCGCCTGTACACCATTAAACTGACCGCTCATAGCAGCTGCACCATCATACCCTTGGCCACGCATTTTACTCACATCGATCCCAAGGCGTTTAAGATTATCAACGATTGCAGTAGCAATTCCTTTGCCTGTGACATCCTCAATTGGGATAAACTGTAGAAAAAGTTCCTCCACAAATGTAAAAGATGGATCAACACAGCGAATACAGAGGGACATTTGCTCAGTGGTTGATATGTCAGTGGTCTCATCGACTAATACTGAAAAATATCCAGACAAATTTATCTTTGTTATCAGTTTTTGCAGAATAAGGTCATTGCTGATCTCAATAATCTCGTTCTGAATGTTCCAGCTTGTATAAAGGGCATTTCTTTTGCTATTAAGCAGGGTTCGTTGCAGAGTTTCATCATATTTGGCCCTATATCTCAAAATTTCTCGGAAGTTTCCTTCATTATCATCTTTTTCCGGGTCTACAATAATTCGTCCTCCATCTCTATGTCCTCTCAAAGCCAACCCTTGTTTTCCGCAGAGAAGAACTGTTTCTATTATGGGCTCCAGTGTTTTTCGATTTTCCAGAATTTGGTTTTTTTCCTCTTGATTTAATTGCAGATTAATTGGATCCTGTTTTCCTTTAACGATGTTGGTAATGAGGGCGGCGTTTTCAACGTTGTGCTGGTGATATTCACGTGTTTGATGTTCGGTGAAACGTTCTTTGGCTTTTTTCCAATTGCAGAACTTTTCTGTACATAGTTGCCCAACTTTCTGATGTTTTCCCAACCCTACTCCGGTATTTGTGTTGAATAAAACACAAAATTTACAGTACGCACCGTCCACTTCCTTGGAATAGCTAAGCCACTTCCACTGGTGGAACCATTTGTGTTGAAATTTCAAATTTCTATTACCAGATGAGGGAAACTGGAATGTTTCTGTCGGCTGCCACAGCTTCTCCAATATTTCGACTTTCCTGCTATTTGCCACGTCAATTCCTGGGAAATTTGCAATATCATACTCGTGCTCGGCCCTCGAAATTTCGTATTGCGACTGCAACTCGTCATCATCTTTATTGACTGGAGGATTCTTCGGTAACTCTAGAATAATAAAACTGAACTGTAACACTGAAGTATTGGTAGGTAACTTAACTTACCATCATCTGAATTTGGTGTAAGCTCCACTCTCGGCTTTTTTCTAAAAAAATCCAACACTTGGAGTTGTCTTTTACCTTTTGATGTCATCGTCAATAAAATTATTAACAATAACGACACGACACGACTTCACGCACGTGGGTGGAACACTGAGCGACTGAGCGATTTCGGGTAATGGATTCCTATGGCTCAAGTTTGACTTGCGCGCTCGCGCTGCTGCCGGGCCCGGGTGGGAATGGCATGCCGGCAGGGCGCCAACATTTAAAAACCACTCGTATGTGTGTTTGGCTTGTCGAACATGGTGTTACCTATATAAAATTTCGGAGGGGGTTGTAACCCCCAAAACCCCCCCCATGAGTGCGCCCCTGCTCTTTATGGCCGGAATTTTGGGAACAGTTTAACGTCGCGATTCACCAAAATAATACGTTAAACAATATCGCTAAATTTGCATATTTAAAGTCTTATTTAACGGGTAAAGCATTGATTACTATATCAGGTTTAGCGTCGGGTAAAAATACATATGACAATGCTTTAGAATTATTGAAATCCGAATATGCATGTACCGAAAAGATTATAGATACTTATGTACAAAAATTGTTGTCTATGCCGCAGCTAAAACATGACAAAGATACTTTTGCTTTAAGAACTTTGTTTAATACCGTGACAACAATTATAAAATCGTTATCTACGTTAGGCATTTCGGCAGATCAGTACGGTTTATTGGTTAAGTCAATCGTATTTAAAGCCCTACCGTATTCTATGCGTGTCACGTATAAAAAACAAAGGTTGCGAGCAGATTCTGGTCGTGAACATGCAGATAACGGGTCAGTAGCGTTGGGAAGTATGGTTTCTACAGAAAGTGTCGCCAAAACTGGAGATTTTGATACAGAAATTAAGGAGCTTTTACATTTTATTAAGGTCGAGTTAGACTCTATCGAACAAGCGAGTGGTACATCTAGTAATCATAACACAAAAGACTTTAAAAAACCGAATAGGTTTGTGCGTAACGAAAAAAGCAGTAGCGAATACGGGAGCGAATACACTGCTGCGGGTTTGCTTACCGGTGTAAATGAAATGTGCCTTTTTTGTAAATCAAAATCACATTTAACGGCTTCGTGTGATAGTTCGATTAGTATTAACGCGAAAAAAGACATACTTAAAAGTAACAAACTTTGTTTTAGATGTCTTAAACCTAATCATAACTCTAAGTTTTGTAAAACTAGAAACATTTCGTGCAATAAATGTAAGCGACGTCACGTGACCACCATGTGTGAAAATCATAAATTTTCCGATTTTAACGAGAAAAAGGATCTTTCGAATAACCCTTCGAATAGTTCGAATAAACCTAACAATGGATCTGTAGCACTAATAGCGGGTGGTATTGTTGACAATATTTATTTAAAAACTGCTTGTGCGTTTGTTTTAACAAACAGTCAAGAGACACTCATACGAATGGTTATTGATGGCGGAAGTCAATTGTCCTTTATTCGAGAAGAAGTTTCGCATAAATTAGGGCTGCCTAAAATAGGTACCCATAGAATTTCGATTCAAGGTTTCGGACAAAGCGCTCGAGTTCCTGCAAGACTTTGCAATAGAGTAAAAGTAAAGCTAAAAAGTCAGTTTAACGACACGGTTGTTGAATTGTGCGCCATAGAAGTACCGCAAATATGCTTTGATAATTTGAAACCACCCTCGTTAATGAATCCTGTTATAAGGGATTTTAGTTTAAAGAATAATTTAGCAGACTTGGTTAAAACCGATCAACCTGTAATTAGTGGATTTTCTTTATTGATTGGCTCAAATAACTATTGGAAAATTGTATCAAATAGTACTGTTAATTTAACAGAGAGTTTGAAGGCCATTAATACGCAGTTTGGGTGGACACTACATGGTGTTAGCGAGCTTAACGATGAAGCATACTTAGTAAATTTCACTGAAACCGTGGTGCTTCACGCGCAATCATACACATCTTTTAACGATTTATCGCCAGATAATGCTACCGATTCAAAGAAATTATGGGATTTAGAAACGTTGGGGATATCAGCGTACAGTAATATTGAAAGAAATGAGTTTACTGAAAGTGGATGTGTGGCTTATATTGATAATTTAGTTAGCGGAAAATGTAGTTTTATTGCTTCTAAACATAGAGGAGCTCCTTTAAATAAGAATATTGAAAAAATGTTCACTTTACCGAAGTTGGAACTCACTGTAGCTTTTTGTGCTGCGCGATTATGCAATTATTTACTACATAAAATTAACTTACCGGTAAAAGATGTGACTCTCTGTTCTGATTATTGGATTAAAGGAGTAAATAAGAAATGTGAACCTTACGTAAAAAACCGTGTTTTAGAGATAGACAAGTTGAAGAATAACGCGACATTGAGGCATTGTCTTGGTGAGGAAAATCCTGCCGATCTGATTGCAAGAGGAGTGAATTCTGCAAATGTTTTCATTAAGGCTAGGGTCTCCAACGGGTATTACGATTCATCACCGCTACGCGCGCTCGCATAGGTTTTGTATGTTATGCCTGTTAGGTAACACAATACACCAGTTGGTACTTCTTACAGAAACATTCAGGAAATTTAAAGATGACACTATAGGTGTCACTTTATGAAGGTAAGTAAATCAGGATGCGTGTTACGAAAATAAGGTTGAGTGCAGTTTAATCGGCGCGAAAGTCTGTTTTGCAGTACGGGCCGAGTTAAGTTAACTTAATTGTTACCATAACGATTGCCGCTGGTGGTGTCTACTTATCTGAATACCTAAATATTGCGAATTAATCGTATTACTACTTAAATATATAAAGTTTGGTATACATTCGCTGTCTTGTTTGCAACTCATTTTTTGTTTGTGTATGTACAATTTTATTAGATACATTTGGTTTAAAAAGTGTTCACAGGAATAAATAATTAGACCACAATAGTTGAAATTTACCTCTACTAGTTTATTATTATTAGTATACTATAATTATACGGAAGTCGTTCGCATTGTACTATTTTTCGTCCGATCATATTATTCAATTCTTTGCATTTACAAATGTCACACTATCATTTAAAAAAATACGAAATTTATCAGATATTCATGCAAGGTACTTTTATTTACCGTGTTGTAGTTGAACTGTTAAATTTAGGAAATGTGTAAACGGTAGGTATAGCCAGCGTATAAAATTCGTGATAAGATATCAATCATATTGTATTGCAACTTTTTCCACATGTTTTATATTTTTGGTTTTGGTTATATCACTTTCATTAATTAATTTCTTGAAGTTTTACATTTTTAAGAAAACAAGTTGTAAATCAGCATATGCATGATTAAAGCGCATTTTTGGTAATGCAGGTCAGTATTTTATTAGCGAAGTTTAAAATTATCGATCACACGAGTAATTTTGGCTGCGTTAAATAATTAATTTTATTTAATTTCAATTGACGGTACGTCTTCATTTTGTAAAACAAATCACAAAGTAAATAATAAGTATTTATACTGGTAGCGCTATCTAACGGTAAAATTATAGCACCTCCGAAACCCATATCGAAATTATTTTCTTCAATTATCGATCTCAAAAGTAATCGAACTCAAAATAGACTAGTGCCTGCACATCTACACTATAGCAGAAAGCTTTTAGTGAAAATTTGAATTCTCTAGCTATTGTAGTTGTGGAGATCTAACGCGGACAGCCGGCCTGCCAGCAATAACGAATATAATAGCATATCTTTTTCAAAAATGCGCTAAAAATGCCAAAAACAAGCATTCCACTGTCGCAACGTCACCGACGTAGGTCGAAACGTTCGATGACTATAAGAAAAAAATGGAACGATCAAAAATTGAATCGGTGCAAGTAAATATGCTTTATTCTTTATATCTATAAGCTTAATAAACGATACAATAGTACTCCACCAATGGATGGCAACCATTTTCCAGTTTTGGAGCAAGCGATAGAAGTAGCAGAACTCGCAGAAGTTGTAGATAAGTACGTTGATTACTATCATTTAGTAGTTGATTTACAAAATTGGGGGCCCATCCCAATGTAGGCATAATTTTGGAAACCGCTAATACGTATCTAGCGTAAAAAATACTTTTCTGTGCATGCTATAGCTATTACGCATGGTACATGCTATTACAGAGACGGACCTAGACAAAAAAATTGGGGGGGCAGACATGACATTTTGCCAACTCAACTGTAAAAATTTCCAACTCAAACGGAGTAGTATCTATTAAGTATTAAGTGGTATTTCCAAGTCTAATAAATCATGTAGAAAATGTAGGATATCAGTATACGGTCTCTAATACTAATTAAAAGCATTACCAAAATACCAACCTTGTGTTGAAGAAGGAAGTGACTTTCCTATTAAAGAGTCTTTTTTTATAGATTTTGCCGCAATTACTCATTCCTTCAATGGTCGATTTATTACATTTACGATTTACCTACTTTCGCGGCATTCGCCAACTGGTAATGAAAATTACCAACTCTTGTCAAAATTGCCAACTACTTAAGTATTGGAGGGGCAGCCAGCCCCTCCCTTGCCCCCCCCATAGGTCCGTCGCTGTGCTATTACGTACACTTTCCCATGGCAGGCCACAATTGACAGAAGGAATTTAGAAATTTAAATTGAAAATTTGAAACATTGTTAATTATTATTTATAAATATTGGGCTTGTACAAAAAATATTGTGTACACCGCTGCTGCGATATGTGTTTGGTGTACCGGGAGAAGTTTTTGCCTCGGCCACCTATACAAATAACTATGTAACGAGGATTCATTCAAACGAACGGACAAAAGCCCTTTTTTAATTAAAAAAAAAAGAGGACCAAAATGAAAGATTATTGTTTACAATACAAACGTTTAGAAGAAGCGCATTTCCATATTGTCGCGCTGGCGACCTAGAAACAGTGTTTTCCTTAGTTGCATGCTGAATAAGCTGACAAAGAATATATAACGATAGCTTTTAAGATAAAAATGTGATGTGGTGAACGTCCTAAGAGGTATTTTTAGCGGATTTTCACAAAAATAAAAATGCGCTATTGTGGCTACTTTGTCCGTATGTCTGTACGTCCGTTCCGAGGTCCGTCCTTTTTCTAAAATTTTAAAAGCAGGAAAGAATGAATTAAATGTTGAATGAAAATTGAAAACGCAACTCAGAAAATGGATTGCGCATGCGCAGACCAAACTTTCGTATTTATGAGCAGTTTTTTCCTGTAGTTTCAAGGGAAAGTGAGGGTTCCAACATTCAGGATGACTCTCATTGAAAACTTGTAGAGAATTTTAACACATTAAGATGATGCTCTAAAAATTAATTTCAAGAGTGCTAGAAGAATTTTTATTATACACGACTTATAATCCGGTTCATATTCAATAGCACTGACGTCACAGATACTTGAATTCCTAGAAATCGATTGGGGAAGATTTGAGATCGCTTTCTCTTTTCGTTCTCGAATTAGACGGGGAACAGCGCGGACATACGGGCGGACGGACTGACAAAACATGGCATAAAGAGAGTTTTTTCTTTCGAAATACTTCCTTAAAATCAAACTCAATGTGTAATTTTAAATTATTTCGAAAACTACAAGCAAATTTCAAAAATTTAAATTATGTTGGACTAATTTTGGAACCTATTTCAAACCCACAAAATTGTGATTTGGTAACTTCCCTGCAAATTCTGCAATACTTCTGTTGGAGTAGGTACCACGCATATTGCGAACAGCTACTTTATCAATACCGTGCTTCCGATCGTTCGCAGGATAACTGCAATATGCTTTGAGGTATAAAGCTCAAATATGTATGATACACAAATAGGGAACAAGTGATTAAATTTTGGGTTTCGGTGGGTTGCCTTCCTCAGACAGGGGAGTCCAAAACGCATGCTCACGCTATACTTCCATATAAGCACTAAGCAGCTTATTTCGTGTATTATCATTGAATCAATGGTATTATATTATAATTTAGGGCAATTTTCAGCTTACTTCGACGTTACGCAGACTTGTTACCTCCATTTATTACACTAAAATACATTTTACTAAATAAATGTCGATGATGACAGAACTTGTACTTATATGTTGAAATAAAAATGCCAGTGAATAATTATTATGGACTATGGAGTCTTTCGTTTTACAAACAAAATAAAGATAAAGAATAAAATAAATGAATTGATAACGTTGACATGTGCGGTAATCCCACACCTATATACGCATACAGTTACTATAAACCGGCAGTTTTTGTCTTTCTTTACTAGAAAAGGAACTGCAAGGAAAACATAATAAATTTCATTAAAAGCGCCCGTGTTTGTGATCTCTTCGGTTCCATACGTGTTGCCATCTGTAGACAATAACGTAAACTCCGGCGAGTACATTTCCTAACTAAATCATGGGATTCACTGAAATTTACATTGCGCTTATAGGGAAAGTTTACTAAATACACAGTTTAAAAACGGTATCATAAAATCCAGCCAAATGATGTATGATTCTTTTTGACACAATATTGTAGGACCTAAGCTACTTTAAAACGAATATTTTTACCTGTGTCCCGAATAGTAACCTCATAAATATCAGCTCAACTTGGGTAAAGTTTCATAATTTTTTTAAATTATTTTTCACATTTGCCTGTAAAATGAAATAGCACATGTCCTACAACAAACCTTCAACCACATCATTTCAAAATTTGAGTGAAAACTATTATGTTTTAAGCAAACTGTGTATTTAGAAAGGAGTACATGTTTTAGTATAGGAGGAAACCCTAGTAAGGCTAGGGTTTCCTCCTATATTCAGAGGTTTGGCTTAGTGGTCCGACTAGGCTTACTTTAGACAAGGAAGTGTGGACAGAAAATCGAAGTTTACAGGTTGAAGATAGTAGCATACTTACCTGTCAAGCAGACTATGAAGAAGTTAAAGAACCAGCGTCAAAATTGAATTTATTATTTGATTCGGATAGATATAGCGATGTAGAAAATATTATCAGAATAACGGAATACGTGAGAAGATATTTAAATAATCTAAATGGAAAGAAAGTTAAGATTTCAGGGAGATTCACCGTAGACGATGTAAATAAAGCAGAAGTTTATTGGGTTAAAGTTGTTCAACAACAGGAATTTAGTAAAGAAGTATTTAACTTAAATAACCAGACACCTACAGCTACTCAAACTAAACTGCTGGAGCTTATACATTGTTTGGATCAGAAAGCAACGTTATCATCAGCAATACGGAAGAGATTCTGGATAGTAAAAGCCAGACAACCTATTAAGACATTTATTAATAAGTGTTTAAAGTGTAAGCGTTTGAAGGGAAATCCTGCTGATCAACTTTTTGCACCTTTACCGAAAGATCGTGTAACGTTATCACGTTCTTTAGACGTAACGGGGATAATGCAGCTTCAGAATAACATTAGAGATGATACAATTCAAAATTTAGCCGTGTCCCATCGAATTGACTGGAAGTTCAACATAGAGAAAGTTGTATGGTGGAACGGTTTCTGGGAGCATCTCGTGCGTACTGTGAAAAATGCTTTAAAGGCAATGTTGGGAAAAAAGCTAGTGGATTTCGACGAATTACAAACTGCTTTTAAGGACCAGATGGTTGAGTTCGAGCATGTGAAATTGAACTTTCTGTGCCGGGGGAAGATGTTAAAAAACATTATAAGGGAATGCCGTATTTTGTAACGATTTTAGTAAGCGTAGATCAAGTTTGACAGTTTTAGCATTTTGTACTAATCAATAAACAATTTAACGTAGAACCGGTGTTTCTTTAACGTATTCAATGTACTTTATTTTACAAGGCATTACTTTAATCTTTGCTGACCTTGATTGTTTTATAATTATTGCTGTTGATAAAAGTATTAGATATTGGATGAATTTCCCATCAATAAATAACCATGCAATTGGATAGATACGTACTATCCAGCTAGCCAAGTAAAGACTTTATCCGTTACATGTATAACATTCGTTTGTACGTGCGTAGTAACGGAACTCCTCCTGAACGGCTGGACGGATTTTGATGAAATTTTCTTTATGTGTCTCTGTGCGTAGCCGGATGGTTTAGATTCACATTTGGACCCGATCGGATTATAGAATTTCTTTAAACTTTCTTTTTTCGTTGATGTCGCACTCTGTTATTTTGCGTACATATTCCTCAAATACTAACAACTTTTGAAATGAAGAAGATTTGCACAGGCATTAAACCCACAGGTTCGATATGGAAGGACGTTGAACTATTTTACTAATTACTGAAACATTTACCGTCAAATTGGTATAGCTCTGTTCAACAAGAACAACGATATTTTTAATACAAGAATTTGGAATAAGCTGGTGTTTACACATCAATAAAATAAGTTTTATTGCACTATATAGAAAAGTTCTTACATTCCTCCTGTTTACGATACCCCCGTCTATCAAAGCAACAAGGTCATATCCTATCAAAACTCAAAAGGTAAACAAACGGATCGATAACGTTCTGATAAATAACGTACCAAACTGCACAAAAATAAGGGTTAACTGATATGTTTATCTGATGCAGTTACAGCGCTAGTTTTCTCGTTTGTAACAGTTATATTCGTTATCGTACAACGCCATTTTCAGGACATTTCGCATAATCTAACGCAATCTAATGGTAATGTAGCGATCAGATAAGAAACGAAATAAGCCGGAATAGCTATTATAAGCAAACAACTTGGAACTATGTAGCTAACGTTAGGGTCCCCTCAGAAGTTTTCGCGTATTTCGCTAAATATGAACACAAAGCGCGTAATGTGGTTATACGCCATTTTCAAAATAATCGTTAATTGTCTACGCTACATTTGCAATAAAGCAACTCGAAAACCTTATTACATTTTGTGGTTTACTGTACCATAGAACGGAGTAAACGACGAGGTGCTTATTTTATAAATTATTCCAAGGGTTCTTTGAATTGATTCACATGTGAAAAGGTCAAATTAATGAAGTTTCTATTTTGTATTAAGCTGTTTTGCTTTCCCCTTTTCTCGAATTCAAAGCTTTGTGTAATATATCATTTAGATTACCTACCCCTTCTCCATGCATTACATTATTTTAGAATAAATACGGGATACCTTCGGAAGAATGTTACAAAGTGTCCGTGGATGGTTGAATTTTTCGATTTTTTAGTAACACCACAACATTTTTCACGTTAATGTCAGTAAATACGGTGATCTAAGAGAAAGGTTAAATAACTTGTAGATTACCGTTTTTCATTTGTGAATATACACGTTGACAAATTATAATAAACGTGCAATCATGCTGAGTAAACTATGAGTAAACTATTACATGATTGATGGTTAATGAAGTAACTAATCGATCTTGAATTGAATTGACCAGAGGGGTGCAATTTGGCTTGTTCTGTTGTGCAATCATACTACTAATAAGGCTTGAGATTACCTATTTAACGACAATGAGCAGAGCTAAAAAATGACTAAGGTACCTTTACAACAATGAACAAAAATAATTTAAGCATCAACGTGTACAATATTGGCATTACACTGGCAAATTAAAAAAAGTGACAAATTATTGTTACTAAACTAAATCGGTAGATCAGGTATTCGAAAATCTGAATGTCAAAGTTTAAAAAAAATTCAAATAAATGCCTTATTTGTAAACTACAGCAATGTTTCGTTGTTGTACCGGGTGACCCAATAAGACTGTTCCTCGGTCATATTTCGGGATCCGTTCGTCGTATGACTTAAGGGTAAAAAATTATTTGGTAAATCGGTGATGAAGTTCGCTGGGAAATATTTTCCAGTTCTAAAAATGACCACCAGAGTGCTTTTTTTTATACATGCGAAGGTATAGTGTTCCTCATTTTCCGCCTCAACGGCTTTTAGAACCGGCAACACTGTAGCGTTTCGACTCTTATCTGCTTGAACACTCGTTTCTTACTTAATGCGCTTTATTTTCTAGCATATTATGAAACGTATAAAATTTTCTTTACGGGCAAATGTTTAAATTTAGCAAATAACCTTTAAGGCCTAAACCGATCAGCGATTTTGATTAATTTCTGTCGCTTCATTACCTTTCGTTTCCTAATATCACAATCGATTTCCCCCATTAATTTTGTGTAATTTTTTTTGGACTAATTGGGAATGTAATTTGCGCTAAATGCGATTCCCTGTTTATTTACCGAATGTCTTACAAATTTCATTCCTGGGATACATAAAGCATACAGAAAAAACGAAAAATTTCACAGTAAAACCGTCACAGTGTTGTGAGATTGTAAAAATGTAAATATTAACTGCAAAAAATAGGCAAGTTTTGTGGATAACCGGTAATATACGGTTTTATGTACTTTTTGTTATGCCTAGTTTTTGTCTATAGACAACAAATTTTACTTTGAGATTTTACTTTCGGCGTATTTCTAATTAAAATAATATAGGGCGCACTATGGTTTTGTATTTTACTTTGCACCTAATTATCTAATTTTCAAGAAAGTGCTGTGAAAGCAGAAGACAATAACTGCTAACAGTTTTACTGTAATAAGAACTTCCTTAACGCGTTTCTAGAAACATGAAATACCCGTGAGCACAAGCGTTAATTTTAAATTTGAAAATGTACCAGATTGGGCGACTATGAGAAAAGCCGCAAGCAATAAAGGATCAGCGTAATCCGAATTTTCGGAAAATTTGCATAGACAGCAAAATATGTGAGACATTCAAAGGAATGGAACCTTAACGATGGTTTCCGTGACTCTACACTTTATTTAAATGTATATTATAAACATTAATTTCTCGCAAATTTCTAGAGACGAACAAATTGCCTCATTGTCAGTTTTTCTCTGGCCACATTTAACAATGTGAGCACGCATTCGTATGATATCATAAGCATTGTTCCTCCAGACGTAAAAAAAATTCACGCGCAACTTCCGTGCGAAATTACAAGCCGTCGACTGTCTGCACAATGTGCAAAAGAAATAAGACAACTAACATTGAATAAAAACAGTATGTTATTCAATGCAAGTGAGAGGTTCATGTTTGGAAAATTTATATTGATTTTGTGATTCTAAAGAAAATGTCAAAGGTTCTCATTGCAGTGGCAGCTCGCGCCGTTGGCAGGAATAGGCGCCTATTGAGATTCTGGGATGAGAACTTTGCCTGTTGCCTCCCCAAACAATTGTTGGCCCTTACCCCCAAAAAACTCGTCTCGTAATGTAAAATTACTATGCAAATAATTTTTTGTTTTTTAATCATTTTTCTAATTTTTATGCAATTGTACCTGTCCATTTAAGGGCCTTTTCTGGCGCCTCTTTGCGCAAATGGTTGGCAAAAGCCATCTTGCCACCAACTCGCGCCGCCACTGTCTCATTGGTCCAAGCGTTGCTAAAAAGTGTTTTTGATGATATCCCATTTAAGACCGTTTTACATGATGAAATTTCTGTACAACCACAAACCGAATCAATATAGCTACGTTTCTATTGTGAGATGAGTACATGGTGAAAATTAAAAGTTTTACTTTTTGGTACGTTAGCGTATACCCATGAGATAGAAAAAAGTTAAAAACTGCCTATTATAGATATTACCTAGAAACAAGTGGGGTAGTCAAAAAAATATTTGTACTACAGTTTCTGAGATTTGATCCAATGTTGATATTTGTTTAATGCAACACCTTGTATATCTTAACGTCAGTTTTTTTTTTTTTTTTTTTTTTTTTGTAGGGTTCAACTACTAAGGTCATATCCCCTTTAATTCACTAAGCATATTATATATCAGCGTATATATTAATCATTTTCAAAAATCTCACCATCTTCATTGCATTTTCAGGGTTTATAAAATTGTCGATGTAGTTGGGCAGTATACCGTTTATCAATCGCTCGTTATTGTATAGTGGGCAATGGCTTATAATATGAGTAACCGTGATGGCCGTATTGCAGTGATTACATTGTCGTGGTACAGTATTCTTTAGCAGATGTTCGTGTGTGACCTTGTATTTCATTCTATTTCCTGATTACGTTGCTGTATCACATTCACAACCTATATATTTTTTAATTTTAGCCGTGAAAACCTTATTTCTATACTATTTTTAAATAGCAGTAGGCCATTGATTCATGCAGTTTTTTTTTTTTTGTATCCATTGGTAACTAATACCAATCAATCTAAATAGCTGACGGTAATTTCAACATTTTGACAAATTTGATATAATATAATATACACTTATATAAAAAATATAGCTTGTGATATCAATGTAGTCGGGAAAAAGAATGCAAAAATTGACGTTAAAATATATAGGGTATTGCATTATTTTAAAAAATACCAACTTTGGGTGAAATCTCAAAAACGATGCTCCAATTTTTTTTACTACGGCACTGGATTCTACGTAAAAATATCTAAAATAGGCAGTTTGTCTATAAATATGATTCCATAACTGTAAGGTGAGTATTTAACGATATAGAACTATTCTGCGTTTGGTTATTGTTAACGCGTACGTGACTTGCCGGACATTTTCAAGAATGACATTCATAATTTCTCGATATTTACCAACTATTTATTTTTCAAGTGCCATAACTCATAAGGTTCATTATCTAAAGGGCTCGAAAATTTTTTCTCGCGTGGATAAAGAACCAATGACACCCGACTCAAATACAAGATTTTCTCCAAAACCGCTCAATGAGCAATTTATTGGTATTAATAACCTTCTATTTTTCCGAAACGGGCCATGACTGCTAATGCGACAATTCATTACCTAGATGAAAAAAATGGAAGACGCTAGGTTTCCATGGAGCTGTGCAGAGCTGGGTAAAGCCCTCTTGAAAAGGGCTTGAAGCACTAAGCACCGAGCACTTTGTTTTGATAAAAGTGCTTGCAAGCCCTAAGCACTTTTATGTGATTAAAGGGCTTGGAATTACCAAGCACTTTCTAAAGTAATTGAAAAAACAAAGCACCAAGCCCTTGGAAAGTGCTTGAAGCCATTTAAAGTGCTTGAAGCCATTAAAAGTGCTTGAATCACAGTAATTGACAATATAAATTGATATAAATATAAACAAAATAAAGCACCTTTCATATTACTGGAAACCAGGGTTTCTAGTCTATAACTTTGATTGAGACGTCTGATCGAAAAAGTACGAATTGATTTGGATTCTACGCACCCAAATTAATAAGAAAAAGTGTTTTCCCGAGAAATTTTGGTGTAGTTGATTTTTGGTAAAAAAGGAAGGTTATACACTGCCTTTTTTTTAAGCCCCGAAAAAAAAATTGTCTCAGATCGACCCGGAAAAATATTTTCTTATAGAATGTGGCCTGTAGAATCGATAACTTCAAACAGTTCCAAGATTGGGCTACTAGTTCAAAAGTTACAGCCCTTTGAATTTTTTTTCGAAATTGGTAATAATAATAATCTATAACTTTTGATTGAGAAGTGTGATCGAAAAAGTACGAATTGATTTGGATTCTACGCACCCAAATTAATAAGAAAAAGTGTTTTCTCGAGAAATTTTGGTGTGGTCGATTTTTTGGTAAAAAAGGAAGGTTATATACACTGCCTTTTTATGAGGCCCGAAAAAAAATTGTCTCAGATCGACCCGGAAAAAATGTTCTTATAGAATGTGGTCTGTAGAATCCATAATTTCAAACAGTTCCAAGATTGGGCTACTAGTTCAAAAGTTACAGCCCTTTGAATTTTTTTCAAAATTGGTTTCTAGCCTGCTGGAACACTTTAAAAAACACGCTAGAAACAGTACTTCCGCATCGTAATTATACTGGAGGAATTAGTGGTTTTATCGCTAAAGTTTTGCTTGTCCAAATTTTCGTTTAAAACGAATAGGCAAACCAAAAATGTTGTTATCGGTACAGTACTCTCTCCGTACCCATGGGTAATGACTAATGTAGAAGTAATAACTGCATGTGCTATAAAAATAGGTACTACAAGAAAAAAATCCAGAATGTTGCTCGGAAATTCCTTGACACTTGTTACTTGTAAGTACGTACCTACCGAGACGTATCTTCTGAAATAATTGAAATTAGTGATAGTATGTTAGGTGAAGAAATGCACAGAGAAAATTTGTAAACTTTTAGTATGTAGGTAATAATTCTTAATTACAAATATAAAAGGTCAATAAAAGATAACAATTCCTTATAATCAAAGTAATACAGATATAAGGGAAGACTTATCTAATTAAAAAAATTACTTGCAAACCAAAATTTAAACTTCTACTATATTCTTGGTATTTACTATTTTGGCGGTTTGATGTTATTTTCTGGCCTTTTATTAAAATGTTTAATTTAGTGGCAAGTGCGTGGTAATTGATTAGGTACTTTTTTTGCCGTTCAGGTAATGTATTTTATGTATTATATACGCGGCAGTAAATTATCTGATTATACCTATCGTAATAACTATAACAAAACTTAACGTATGCCGGTATGCCCTAAATATGATAGGGCAGCGTTAATAAATGGCAGAACTATTACCTCTTCCTTTTTTTGTTCGCGAAATCGTACGACCCCTTTCACAGGAAACCACACAATACGAAAAACAAGAAGTCAAAAGTGAGATGTGCAGACTGCAGACTAATCACTAATGAAGCACAGAACACGTAGGTAACGTCAGAGTAGGAGTGAAGGAATGAGTAAGACTAAGGGTTTTCTAAATTCGTCACCTAATTCACGATAAGAGCTTCGTTATGAAAGTGCTTGAAGCTCTTTGTAAGTGCTTGAAGCCCTTAAAAAGTGCTTGAAGTTCTTTGAAAGTGCTTTAAGCTCTTTGAAAATGCTTGAAGCTCTTTATAAGTGCTTGAAGCTCTTTATAAGTGCTTGAAGCTCTTTATAAGTGCTTGAAGCCCTTGATAAGTGCTTGAAGCTCTTTAGAAGTGCTCGAAATTGTATGAAAGTGCTTCAAGCAGTTCAATAGGGCTTGAAGCTCCAAGCACTTTTAAAAAGTGCTTGGTAATTGAAGCACTTTTTCCTGAATTGGAAAAGTAATTGAAGCACAGAGCTCTAAGCACTAAAAGTAATTGAAGTCCTTTAGCAAGCACTTTTTTGGTTATTTATGTGAGTAGGCACCTCAAACATTTTGACAAGGAAAATTCGTACGGAGTGGATTTAGTTCCGGAAGAAATTCGCGAAGCATTCAAAAAGATGTACTCTAGAAAAAAACAAAACTACAAGTATAGCGTACGGGTAGGAACAGGAAAAATCGTACCTCTTGAGAAACATGAATGAGGTAACGGAGGAAAAAAGAAAAATACGCGACATTTTCTAAATGGAGCAAGTATTTGATGCTCAGGACCTCATTGAAGATCCATAAGAAGCTGGATACTTCAGAATATAGACAGGTAATCGCGCGCATACAAACCGGAATAGACGAAGAAATGTGCGGTGTTGGTAAATTGTCCATGCTATACTCTGTATTTGTAAAGCAGTACCATGAAAGCGTTTAAAAGATACATGTATTACGATTGTTTGGTACATTAAATACATTGTGTACTTATTGTACTTGTATTTACTTATATTGACAAGCGATAGCTTGTGGAAGAATATAACTTTCCATCTTCCAGGGCGCATTAATTGGTTTTAATTGGTTTCAAAGTCCCGTTTTTAAAGTAGGGTGATTGATCCATTGTTGAAGGAATACAAAATGAAGTTTAGAAACGACTAATCTGACAATTATTTCGTGTTTTCGGACTCTCGAAAAGCTGGACCATCAGATTTACATGATTTCCCCAAAAAAATCTGATCAGCTTGATGGACCACCTTTTCAAATAACAGTTCGAGGTCCTCTGCTTGTCGATCATCTTCATCCAAATTTTCCACGATATCTTTAGGGCTATTGTCGCATGAATTGTTGCACTCGAGGCAGATTATTGAACATTTCAACCAACTTTTCTTGCATATACACGCGCCATGGCATCCTTTTTTTTTGCATCTAGGAGATTAGCTTTAGAATTTTTGGTGGAGCGGAAGGTTTAAAGGTAGCGACAGGAGATAGTCCGTAGCTAGTTCGTTCCCAACTCCATTTTTGTGGTTCCATGCCATGTTCCTAGCCAAAGTTGAACTTGGTGGTACGTCCTGAATGAGTGTTGCTTTACTTGGAGGCAAAGAGGCTATATTCTGTCTATTGATTGAAAAGGTTTTTTCCTTTCGGCCTTAGATGGGGTTGAAGTGAAGATTTGTAGGGTGAGTAGGCTCAAAAGTCAGACTTCGTTTAGTTTTTTATTTGGTAATCCAAATATTTCGGACGCAGTGTGCTGTCCTTCCTCAGTGGGACCACTACCCTACAAACCTTCATTTTAATTGTGTCTATTGTTGTACACTGATGTCTAAAACCGTTTAAAGTCATGTTTTCACCCTTACAATCATACAAACGAAGTAAAAATTGATTCCCAGCTTTTGTGATAACTTGTGCGTCTGCATTTGGAATCAGAAACAGCCAAGCTAGAAAAAGCAAATCTGGGTTCTAGACGAGGACTTTATATAACTTTTTATAAATTTGCTTTAACGTAACCAAAAATCGCAGATGTACTGCCTTATGTCAACCGATGACTGCTTTCTTTCACTTCGCAATCTTTCTGCGCTCTTCAGGGGAGGAGCTGAACCAAGAAATTAAAAATTCCAGTCAGCGATAAATAGGCAAGGTCGTGAAAGTGGCGAAAACCACGTAGTTATCGTCTAATGTCCCAGCGTGCGTTAATGAATAGGGGTTTTTGTCCGGAAGGATCTTGGTCGAGGGTTATTGTCCTGTACCGAGGTATTTTATTTACTTTACTGTCAATCTTGGTTGGAATATTACGAAGGAAGGTTAATAGTACAATAACGGGGGTTCCAGAACTGACGTTTCCAGGAAAAAAATCCCGAAGTTTTTTTCTCAACGGTTTTATATGTATTTTGAACCGCTGAATCCGAATTTTCACTTTGCTAACACGCCAGAGGTGAGCTAACTGCGGCAGCCGCAAATAACCGCAAATTATTTGCCGCATTTTTACATTTTCGCCTATAACTCAAAAACGGTACGTTTTAAAAGAAAAACTATTCTATACAAAATTGTAGTCCACAAAATTTTATACATTTAACATGTAACAACCAAATCTGTAGGACCAACCAGACCGCCGCCAGCGGCCGCGCCAAAACGGCTACTTTTCGTGCAACTTTTGGAAAATGCAAAAATAGTGCTCCGACATACCTATCTATTTAATATAATTTTTCATTTCATATCAAGTGGTGGTATTGGTTTTTCATGTACATGGACTTTTTTGACTTTGAAACGTCACATGTGCTAACCGCAAAAGCCGCAAATGCGGCAAAAGCATCAAAGTCAAATAAAACAACAAACCAGTCAATATCACTAAAATTCAACGTACAATCAGAATACCCGATTGAAAATAATCCCATTGGCACCGTTACCTCGTTGTACAACCGCAGTTTGGTATTGCTACGATTACCGTAGTTCAAGGTTACCAACCTATATGTAATGGTTGACGAAATGAATTGATAGACACAAATATAAAATGAAATGCTCAAAAGCTTTTTCTATTGTTTAAGAAATGATAGTAAAATTGAAAAAAGTCTACATCTAAAATAATTTCCACTCTTTTTCCCCCATCTTTCCTTCGACTCTTTCCTCGTTTTACCAAATAACACTCTACTCCTTCCTTTTTTATCACTTTACTACACCTTCTTTCTTCTTTTGACTCGGGACGGGCCAGTCTGAGAATCTTCGTAAGGACACGGCTGTGGGTCTGTGGATGGACCTGGTTCGCGGTTCGGACAACCAACTGAAGGA
The DNA here is from genome assembly GCF_008802855.1 of Photinus pyralis. Classification (NCBI taxonomy): domain Eukaryota; kingdom Metazoa; phylum Arthropoda; class Insecta; order Coleoptera; family Lampyridae; genus Photinus; species Photinus pyralis. The sequence continues at coordinate 3,892,399 of NW_022170403.1, forward strand.
TTTTCTGACGTACGAACTGAGCCTATTCCCTTTTGCTCTGTTCGATGAAGCTGGTCTAAGGAAAGGTACAAAGTCGTCTTTGTACAAGGTTTTTGAACCTGAACCTGACATAACCATATTGGACCGATGCACTCGGTATGTCATTGATGGAGGGTTTCTGCTACTCCGGGTTGTATGGGCTAAAGGACATACATTCGCCCAAATCTGTCAGAGTTACAGGCAATATGTCCAGAAACAATACATGACCACAGCAGTAGCACAAAGGACATGGAACGGGTGAGACGGCTAGGGAAACAGCCAGCGCCAGCAGTAGAAATTAACTTCAATGAGACCATGGTCCCCACAGTCAGCCAGGGAAAGTTCCTTTCAGATTCAAAACACAAAAACAGGCTTATTGAGATGTTGAAGGATAAATTCACCACTGCTGGCTTAGAACACAAGCAGGCAGAACAAGATGCAGATACCTTGCTCTGTCAAACTGCTCAATCCCTGGCTTCAGAAGAAGAAGTTGTAGTGCTAGTTGGTGACCTTCTAGTCATACTGATCGGTACGGAGACGCCATCAAATGTCTACTTCTTGAAGCCAGGTAGAGGAAAAGTAGTTCCGTTTGTCTACCACCCACAAACCACCATCAAGACAAGTCTGGCAAAACATATTCCCTTCATCCATGCCATTAGCGGTTGTGACACAACGGCCGCCCTTTTTAACCAACGAAAGGTCAAAGTACTAAAGACTGTTGATAAAAATCCCGACCTCTTGCCCTACATTCGCCTTTGATCACAGGAAATAGCTGAAGCAGGGGAGAAATTTCTGGTGGTATTGTATGGTGGGAACCACCAAACCACCACTCTTGATAAACTGCCGTTCAAGAGCAATGTAACTGCAGCCTACAAGGTAACTGGTAACATAGCTTCTCTTCCTCCAACAGAAGCCGCAGCTAGTCAACATTCCTTCAGGACTTTTTGCAAATGTACTATCATTTCTCAAACTATAAAAAAGCTTGTGAGCATTTCATTTTATATTTGTGTCTATCAATTCATTTCCTCGACCATTAAATATAGGTTGGTAACGAAACTGCGGTTGTACCACTAAGGTAACGGTGCCAATGAGATTATTTTCAATGGGATATCTGATTGTACCTTGAATTTTAGTGAAATTCAACTACTCACTTGTTTGTTGTTTTTTTTCACTTTGATGCTTTTGCCGCATTTGCGGCTTTTGCGGTTAGCACATGTGACTTTCCAAAGTCAAAACAGTCCATGCAAATGAAAAACCAATATCACCACTTGATAAAAAGTGAAAAATTATATTAAATAGATATGTCGGAGCACTATTTTTGCATTTTCCAAAAATTGCACGAAAAGTAGCCGTTTTGGCGCGGCCTCTGGCGACGGTCTGGTTGGTCCTACAGATTTGGTTGTTACATGTTAAATGTATAAAATTTTGTGGACTATAATTTTGTATAGAATAGTTTTTCTTTTAAAACGTACCGTTTTTGAGTTATAGGCGAAAATGTGAAAATTCCGCAAATAATTTGCGGTTATTTGCGGCTGCCGCAGTTAGCTCACCTCTGGCGTGTTAGCAAAGTGAAAATTCGGATTCAGCGGTTCAAAATACATATAAAACCGATGAGAAAAAAACTTCGGGAATTTTTTCTTGAGAAAATCCTCATATGATTGGGGTATAATCGCATGGTCACTGCACTTCAAGGGGAAGCACACTTTGTACCTCCTAGAGACTCAAATATTCCAATTCCAGTGAAAGTGCGACAATCCACAGAATTACATGCATATTGAATAAAGGCAAAATAAAAAAAGATAAAAAAATATTGATTCGTCAACGACTGGAGCTGAATATACAATCACACAATTATAATACTTTGTTGGTTCAGCGTATGAAGAACATATACCAATCGAGTGGAAGAAGTCTATTAACGTCTTTGACCGATATTTCCTGTACAGATAAACTGATATAGCAACATAAATTGTGGAGTGAAATGACTATGGTCTGAAAGAAGCAAGGATCGCGTATAGCACAGTTTCTGTCCTTATTTTCTGCTAGTCATCACTCCTGAAACGAAAAACGAGTGACAAAAATCAAACAAAATTCAAGTTTTGTTATTATTTTTTTGGTCTAAAAATTATTTTTGTACTTCCGACGTTTAGTGAAATATGATCAAAAATGTGAAAAGCGGCTGCCATTTTCCAAGATGAAATTTTCGTCTTCAACCCTTGGATCTTTCTGGAAGCGCTGTAAATGTGCAGAAACTAAACAATATGCTATTCATGTTTTTAAAACGACTGGAATATGCCCCATTAACCCGTGTCACAGATACATCACGAAATGAAGAACGAGCTCCAAAATATACAAAAGAGGTAAAGCCACAGTGCTCACTTCAACTCATAATTAGAAAAAACTGAAACTATCACCAAATGCTGCCCTAATATCTAATACAAAAAAAGACCATTTAAAATAAATTTAACGAGAGAGAAAATAAAGTTGACTGAGGAAAAGTTAACAGTTTTGAAATTTAGTCATGTTCGTTTAAAGAATAAAAAACAATTTTTTTGATTTCTTAAGTTAAGGTGGTCACTTTGCCTTAACTCTTCCTTACTTTTGGTAATTACTATCTGCAGACACGCACCAGTATTCAATTTTCCGCCAAATTTTCCGAAGTGCTGTGGACTGCGTGAATTTTAAAAGGAATCTTACAATCGCATTCCTTCCCGTTCCGTGGAATTTTATAAGGTTTTGAAAAGGTATACGTCGCGCACGACTTTGTAGTCGTTGCATTCAGCAAGTATGCACCTACATTTTACACTACATTCTTATCACTTTATGGTAATGCATGCTCAGATCGGAATTATCTGTTTGAAAATTCCCAAGTGATTTTCCAGGGCTGTAGTGCAAAATATGACACATACTGTACCAACATTTCGCACTTATTTATGTATTCATTTTCAATAAATTATACGTGTAAGATGAGCGTCCCTTAAAGTGTACGTCCCGCCGATTATTACAGGCCATTGTTTCCGAAATTCTATTTTCTAGTCGATTGATCGTTGCATATTTTTAAACAAAGTAGTATGTTATGCTTATGGTGCTTTAAGCACGCGGGGGTTGTATAATTCAATTTTATCCCATTTGCCAAGACCCCATTCCGCAATAATGCACTTCAATGTATAAATCTAAAAATTTTACGACCGCAAATATGGTCACGTGAAAATAAACCCCCCTATTACTGTGCGTCACTCAATATTTATGTCATTTTATTTTGTTTCAGGGTTGTGTCGCAATAATAAGCATGACGTGGATATTATCGGTGACACTTTTCTCTATTCTTGTGTTACCCCGGGGCGGCTATTATTTCAACTCATCGGGGATGGTTGCCTGCGAACCTTTTTACTCTCAAGCAGCTATCAGGATTTTAGCAGCATGCGGTTTCTATTTTCCAACGACAATGATTCTCATGTACTGTTACGGCTCTGCTTTTCATGTGAATAAACTTCGCCTTAAAAAGAGTGGATGTAGCACAATAGCAAGCCCCGAGGACTGTGGTGGAGCTAGCATTGAAAAGGTAAGTTTCTTTTAGATTTTTCTTTGCGAGTGAACGGGTTGCCTACATTCAAATACTTTGTCGCAAACTTCTACTTTAATAATAAACAAGGAAACTTTCATCCGACCGAGTTCGAGGTTGCTGTTAAAGTTAATATCCCTTGAGTGTATTTGACTTTGAATATCAATCTTGTGTACCAAATACCAGAAAAGTTTGTAACTCAAGTAAGGGAGTATCGCATGCAAAAACCAAAGATGTAGGTATAATTCCCAGTGAATCTATAGCGAACTGTATATCTCAATAATATAAATCAATTAAGTCTCGTTTTTGGAAGAAATCGAAAAAGCAGTGTTATGAGAAAGTATTGGTTGCCCCCCAAAATTAAACTCACAATTACTATAAAACTATAATATATTACGACAAAATCAATAATTAATAGATTGATTTTTCGTGGCCACGATCTTTGTGAATTAATTAATTGCTATGGTTTTCGTATAATAAAATAAAAGTAAAGTAAATTGATCCTCATTTGGCGTGGAGAACGTTAAATTTAACATTAAAAAATACACACGAAATGAAGACCACAAAATTATGTACCACTTGATAAGAAAATATTAATCCTGTGATCGCAATTGACCACTGAAGAAAACATGTCTTATAAGTATCATTAGCTATAATTATCGAGCGAATAGTAAGCGGCCATAACCAATAATAATTTTAACTCATCTGTATAAAATCCCTGATTCCAATCTGAAAATTCTGTAGTAGCGATGTATTAAAAACGTCTTGAATTAAAAAAATTAATGCTGCCATTATATGAAATTAGACTGCCTCTTATGTCAATGGCGGTAAATCGGATGTTCATAGCGGTCTCCGAAAGTTGAAGTTTGAATTTTGTTTCAATTGCATTAACGAAATCGATTATCCAGCTTTTACATTAAAGCTTAGTGCTTCCCCGTAATTAAATTCTGAACTGTCTTGCACCGTTCTAATTTAACTCCCAAACTACCTATCGCCTTCATTCGACTTCTGCATTTTTTATTTTTAATGGAAACAGATGCTGGGCATATACTTACAAATTTAATTTGCATCTAATTCCATCTCGATATTTGCAAGGTATTCAAAGGCAGGCGGATTCCTATACCATTCCTTAATAAAACGCAAATCCATTATTCAGTATTTTAAAATTAAAAAGATCTGGTCGAAATTGGAACTGATATTGAATTGCCAAAAACTAATCTAATATTTAAATTCGCGCAATTCGGGAACAATTCAATTTCGGCTTGCGCCAGCAATCCAAATGATATTGAAAGTATTTAACTTTGTTTGTTCGGCCATTCGACTGCAGCAAGGTGATATTTCCGATTGATGTACATGAAACCTTTTCAACCTGCATACTAGATGTGCAGGATTAAAAGTGAGTCTTAGGAGTATTGAAATTGAATTGCAGATTTACTTCTGTAACCTTTGACGCACCTTCTTCGCTACAATGTATCCGTGTATATCATGGAAACGGCGACCCTTTATTCGGCAAAATTGAGGTTAAGCTACCAATATTTTTTGGCTATAAATTAAAGGGTTACTGGTGATACAACATACTGCATTTCTAAAGTAAGCCACTAGGTGGACTGTTTATTACATGAAGAACAACTCATTAATATGGAAATTTGCCCATTATACTGTTGTATTGAGATGGAAAATGCGATGCGCTGAATGAGATAAGTTGTCCATCAGTTCAAGGTATTAAATCTTACTTAATCTTAATGCATACACAAATTTGTCTCCACTCCATGCGTCGCAATACAGAGCTAATGCGATATGATGAGCTTCCACAGATTTTCTACGCTTATCATTTGCGATTTGCGTTTAACATGGAGCCAGCGTTCCTCATCCGAGGAGCACGCCCCCAGCAGTAAACTGAAATAGAAATACTTTTACAAAATTTTAAACTTATTTTTTTATACAAAGTAGGAGGCATTTGTTTTTAATTACGTTTTTAAAAAAACTAAATTGAATTGCAGTCAATATCTTTCCCGGGAGAAAAAATATTGCTACTCGTATTTCACTTCGTAGCTTGATACCCTTATAACGTGATCACAATCTTTGAACAATTACAAACCTGCAAGTAGTGTCCTATGTAAATTATGTATATCGTGTTCTGTTTCTCAATCTGGATTTTTCTAAGCTATAGACTGGTTCACTTTTATAAAAAACAGCGTTTTAACAGGTTCTAGGGGCATTTCAGACAACATTTGGCCAAATAGGCGTTTTTTACTAATTTGGACCTGCTGAACACGAATATCGATGTTGGCACCTCGAAATCTGAACAGGAAGTCCAGAATTCAACATGGCGGCCAATTTCCGAAAATGTTGATATTTTCACTCATGCGACCGATTTTTTCGATCTAAAATCGGATTATAATGTTATTCCTGACGGAGGTATGGCACGATAATAATAGTGAACAAATGTTTAAACAATGATTTCATAGTTTTTCTAAAGCCTAATTTACATTTGGCGGAAAGTACTTTCTGCCAGTAAACTTGCTACCCTATTTCTATTTAACTGGCACTTTCCGCGCATTTACACGTGGCAAGTTTACTGACCGACAGTACTTTCCGCCAGTAAACTTGCCAAATGTAAATTAGACTTAACGTCAAAGTGCGTAAAAGTGGATTCCTTTTTTTCATAGTACTATGGCTACTGTTTAAATTTCTTCACATCGTGTAATTATTAAATTATTTCTGTTTTGGCAAGAAGAATTTCCTTTAATTAGAGGAAGAAATCTTGTCGCATCACCTTGAAGAGGCCTCATTTGACGGCGTACTGGTGATTGCGAGAGGCTTCAATAATGAAAGAAAAGTTTTCTGTAACCGTCAGACGACACAGATTTCCTCCTTAAAAGCTTTTCACTTCAAGGAAGGAAGCGGATACTAGAAAAACGCTACAGATACAGATGCATTCCTGTTGCTTCTTCATCACTTCGAGATTTCAGGAGCTGCGAAGCTTTAGATCTAACAATTCTGAACTCCATTCTCTTGCGATTCCATCTAATCTTCTCTAGCATTTCATCCTTTTCCATCATTACGGCATATCAGGCGTAAATCTCAAGATGTACTTTTTTTATCTTATAAACTATGAAATGTCGCTCAGACTACCTTATCTATCCTGAATTGAAAATAGCTACATTCCCATTCTCCCAACGTTAGGTTAGATTAATTCCGAAGGCTGCTCTAGATATCGTCCTTTGTCGTAAATAGGATTGCTCGTCAAAACTTTGTAAAAATATCGCAAAGCTCAATTGATTTGTACTACCTAATTGTCAATAAGACGATTGACCTAACACCATGAGAATAACGAAGGTATTTGTAATTTGTATTCACTTTTCTATATGCTTTCATCCTTTAATAATAATAATATATCCTGAGGAACGGTAATTAATACCTAGCAAAATCAGAATCTTCCGAAACACCGCAGTATAGTTGAACTCCCTTCATTTTTTTCATTTAAAAATTAACGTAAAATTCGAAAGATTGTAGTTATCAAAACTTTGTAAGGAGAATTATGCAATATAAACGCATGTCGGGAATACTTATATGTGTCAGGATTACTGGAAACAATCGTTTTGCAAGTCCTCCTTTTAGCAAGGGGAACTGGGAATTTCATAATTCTTAATTTTATGCATCCCGCATCCTCCTATTACATTATTGTTAAAACAATAGTTAACTATTATTATCGTGAAGTACCTCAGGAATATCATTACCTATAATCTGTTTTTAGATCGAAAAAATGGGTCGTTTCTAAGGAGGAAATCTGTGTCGTCTGACGGTTACAGAAAACGTTTCTTTAATCATTGAAGCCTCCAGCAATCACACGACGCACAGTAACTAAAATGCTTCCCAAAACAGAAATAATTTAATAATTACACGTTGTGAAGAAATTTAAACAGTAGCGATAGTACTATGAAAAAAAGGTTTCCACTTT
>NW_022170403.1:3900036-3919310 GCF_008802855.1 Photinus pyralis
GCACCGCCACTGCCTGCCCCCCCCATTGTCCATTTTTTTCATCAATTTTGTGTCGATCTCATTTCCATTATGCGAGATTTCTTTTACTTTTTTCCGTGTTGGGACAAAGTACGGGTTTGGGCCCCTCCCTTTACCTCGAATCCGTACAATACAAGAAACTAGTTAAAGGAACAGATGGTGGAATAGAGGTGAACACACCAACAGAACAATAAGTGGGACCATTAAACTAAATCTAAAATATACAGGGTGTTCCTAAATAAGGAAGGGACTAATTCCTTGGATTATTTACCAAAAGTTCATATTAACATAGGTCCGCAAACGCCTCGTTACTTGATATACAGTGTTAAAATTTCAAAATATTTTAAGGTTTTTCATTATATCTTCTGCAGTTTTGCTCAAATTTGGAATATAAGTTAAGCGGAAGGATTTACATCATGGGTCTACAGGGTATTGCATTTTCATGGGTCATGTTCAATTTTCTACCCCTGAACTTTTTTTGGGGCGCCGCTGATAGTTCGTAAAATAACAATGTTTGGAAACTTTTTGGTCACTTTAATACCCTGTACATGTACCATATTGAGCATGTGTAAGAATGAATGTATACACTGCGTACATCAATCTAAACATATTAAACAAATCCTTTTAAAGTATTAATATAATATGGGCGTTAAAGGTGCAATTCAATTACAACACAAAATGAAATAGTAACGATCAGGTAAATGTTAAATATGATGCACACTAAAACGTAGATGTTCAACCCCTCGGCATATCCTCATACCTTAAGTTTTAAATTGGTATAAATAAACAAAGGAAATCCTTTCAGCTGTGCACCAATTAGCGTTTCCTCACTGGGATTAATAAACCCAATCACTCCCACCATATATTCCCGACAATATTTATCTAAAAGCTCCCTGTTCCAGTTATCCATTTGCAGATACTTATTGAAATTCTCGAAAACAATAACTCCATATCTTCCTTTATCCAGATTAGTTAGAACGGGCAAGCTTTTACCGGAGACTTCAACTTTGTACCTACGAAATACAACTACAGACAAACCTCTCGAAATTAGCACTTACTTAATCCTAGTGTACACCAAAAGCTCGGCAATTTCCCGTCCAAGTTTCGAATACATCGTCTCCACAAAGACAAGGACCTTGGGGTCACTCCGTAACCGCGCTTCCGTCTTATGATCATGATTCTGAGGCAAACGTGGTCCATTCATAATACTGCACTTAATATTTGGTTCAGGTCTAGTGTTTCGATGTATCAAACTGAAAAGCAAAGCGATCTTGACCGACCCCACAGAACCACACCGACCTACCTAGTTAATGGCGAGTTAAACGTATAATGCGAAAAATATATAATCGATAAAATACATAGTACGGTTATAGCTAGAACACATCTTCTAAGACTAAGGGGTCGCAAAATCCAACACGGTTTTCGTACGGAATTCGTATAAAATCTCCTATTAATGTTAGAATGAAATCGTCTTCCTAAATTAGGCTCAAACCGTTTATCTTTCGCTTCCAAGAGTGGCGCAAGATCGGCCATAATTTACTTACTAGAGGAAACTATATAACAATTGACTTTGGTTATTGAAAGGGTACGTTTGGTAGATCTGCAAATCGAAGGGGTTTTATTAAGTCACTGGTGATGTAACACTTACCCGTAAGGTACTGAAGTATGCTACGAAATTGAGACGGCGCAAATGACACTGGGTAAATGGCACTCAAAACACTCGATATTGTGGAATGTGTAGATAAACTATTAAAGTTCGCGGTATGAATCACTACCTTCGGTGCACTTTAAACGTTCTCCATTTGCTATGTTTTCTTTCGAAGTTATACAATACGGCAAAGCTTGCCAGCTGCTTGTGGTGTTTCGTAAGTATAATCATAATGCTTGCCTTCAGCTGTTGGAGTTTGACATGATAAAGACATCACCATTGGTTATGTATTCGACAAACTGCTCAAGAAGGACCTGAAACATAAGTGGCACATGTTCCCAATTAGAATTTATGGTGTTGACAAAATACACAATATAAGGCAATTGAATTACGCTAATACCTTGGAAATAAATTATCCTTGTATTTCTAATTTATCCATTTTTCTTTGTTTATAAATTATGTTGGTTTATTTGACATTTGTAATAAATATGCCAAACATTAATTTTTATTTTAATTGTGACCAACATAAGCAAGTGAATAGCAGATGCTGCCAACTGCATGTAAAAAAAATGATATACAGTATACTCAAAAAGTCACTTGCTAGCGGATTGTTCCAACTACCCTTCCAGGAGGGGTTGTATTTTCTAAGCACAACCAATCGAAGATTATGTGTACAGTATAAGAATGGGGTCAAAAAGTTTGTGGACTACCAGCGATCTCTTCTTAGCTGCAAATTTAGAAATAAGACTGTAAATAAGAGTTAGGAAAGCTCTTAGTAGGAAATGGAAATTGAAAGAATTGGACAAAGATGAAAATTGATGTAAAATAAAAGCGTGGTGCGGAACACCAAGGTCAGAAGAAATTGTGGAGGAACATTGGAAGAGGATCAGCAAGGGGTCAAGAATAAAGAAACCTTCACACAGCAATCACATATACCGAATGTCATGTTATTCGTGCTATCTACGTCAGGACACTAATTGTGCCAGTCAACTAAACTAACGTTAATTGCAGAAGGTTAACTTCTGTTCTGCATCAAATATCTTTATTTCTTCAATTATTTGAACTTACAGGCTTCCATATAAATCCCACCCTACAAAATTTAATAAAAAATTAGCGCTTCGTTGCAATAAAATCTCTAGGTATAGCTAATTTTGTGTAAAAATCAACATATGCGGAGGGTTACCATTTGTGGTACATCAAGTACTTATTTGTCTTTCTTAAACGATTCAAGTTTACAGGCAGGGGCGGTTTTGGGGGGGGGGCGACAGGGGCGATCGCCCCCCCCCCTAAACATACTACTCAATTGTTTTTTTATTTCATTAGGTTTACATAATAATCGAATCAAATAGACCTAACCACAAACCACCTGACGGAAAAGTAAAATTGAATAAAATAGGTACACAAAATAATGCCGGCGGGGGCGGAATCGTGTATTGTCCATACTGCGACTCACGACTGTACTTTAGCACTATCATTATCGCCTCTCGTATTTTTTCTGCCTTTGTCAGTATTCGGAAATTAATGCGGCAATAGATAGTTTAACAAAAAAACAGCTAAAATTGGGTCAAAGCTACTAAAAAAAAAATCCCGCGCACCTCTGCATCTGCAATTCTGTAATTCTGTAGCTTTTTTATTTTCGCCCCCCCCCCCCCTGAGTGGATGTGTAAAACCGCCCCTGTTTACAGGTTTCATTAGCAACCCCATCCAATAAAATTTAATAAAGAATTAGTGTTCCTCCGTTTTAAAATTTTATCATTTCTAAGCTCCTGTTGTGCCGCAATAGTTTAGTGCCACGTAATAAACATCATCCCTAAGTATAGCTACTTTTACATAAAAATCAAGAATTTCGGAATGCTAATTTCTGTGCTGCATCAAACACTTTTTTTTCGTAATTTATTTGAACTTAAAGACTTCAACAGCAATTACATCATACAAAAAAATGGTAAAAATGCTTTGTTCATTAATTTTGTCAACGTTTTCTTCACTTTTTGTCGTCGAGGAGCGCTCTAAACAGGGTTGGTCTTTATTTGTCAGTTCTCCATTTTTAAAACGGGAAAACTACTCTTAGATTCTGGTCTTACTTAGAGCAGCAACCCCATAAGCAATCTTTAACATTACAATAGCTTCTGCGGCAGATTTCTCCAACAGCAAAACAAAATGTTATCACGATTCGGCGACGCACAACTGTGTACACTGACTCAGGAGACGTGACTCTAACGGACACCTGATGAACAGTGGGTTCCTCCACTTTTTCTCCCCAACGCAGCCCAATATTCCCCTTTACTTTTGGGTCCCCTTAGCTTCCATAGCATAACTTTCTACAAAATTAAATAAAAGATTGGCGTAATCCCCTAATATTGCTTCTTTTGCCATTGAATAACGTTTTCACACAACGCTTCTACGTAAAAATCATGAATTGCGGAGGGTTAACTTCTGTGGTTTATCAAATATTTTTCTTTCTTATAGCTCTTAAGGTTACGTGTTTTATTAGTACTTTAAAGGATGATGCCCATTTTTATGCGGATTACCTACATCACGTTAATAATGTATAACAGATATTTACGATAACCAATGATACTATAAATTGCCGATAAATTACTATATAATTATTGAGTAGTTAACTTCACTCAATGATATAATCAAGTCTCAAACTGAAAATGATCCAGATTTACAAGATATACAAGAAATTCAAAACGGTCCATAGGTACACTATTGATGATGGGGTTCTTTACAGGGGCCATAGATTTGGTCCGTTATTCCAAAAATCATGCAACCAAATTTGTTACAGGCACCTACACATTTAGGTATACCTACCTACAGAAAATGCGAAACAGTTCGCCAAGCGCTATTGTTATTAGAAAAACATTGATAAAGACATTGAAAACCGCGTAAAATCTTGTCGTAAATGGGAATACCCAGCAGAAAGCTGGGACCGTATTCGTTTGGATTATGCAGGACCACATTATTTAGTTTGCATCGATGCAAACTTCAAATGAGCGGAAATTGAAATTCTCAATGAACATCTTACATTTAAAAATACAAGCGAACTTTTACAGCGAATATTCACTTGGAACAGTAACCCAAAAGAAATCGTGTCAGATAATGTAACAGTCTTCACCGCATTGAAGAATTTCTTTGTTTTTGTAAAGACAATGGAATTTATCAAAAACTGATTGCTTATAGTGTAAATACACTATGCTCCTAGTTATCCGGCAACAAACGAATTGGGTGAACGTACTGTACAAGCATTAAAGAATCGATTGAAGGTAGTGGCAAACTTGAGAATCCCATCAGAAATCAAAGTAATGCAAACACAAATGAGATATCAAGCCACACCGCTCGTCGATGATCTAAGTCCAGCAGAAAAATACTTACATGCGAAGTTACGATTTCATTAAGCCAATCCTTAAAAATCAAAAGAAACTTTCAACGACATCTTCTCTTTCACCATCACGTTGTTCTGGCACTACCTTCTACAAGTTAACTTTTAAGAGCGAGGAGACTGGTGTTTTTCATAATATTCTAAAGAATCCAGAATGCATTTGTCAATGTAGGTAATTGTAATAAATAAATGTTTCACGTTGTTCATACAATATCAAAAATTTCTCAGCTCTGAAAACTTGCGACAATTGCATCCCCCTACAAATAGAGTCACCCCTTTAGTAATACTCTTATTATCTTTAATTCAATTAACATTCATATGTGTAATTAGGGATGCTATAATAATAGTTATGAGGTTACCATTTTGAAGCGGCATAATACAAAACCCTTTACAAATTATGATATGGGCTTTGTATTATAACATTGTTTAAAAGTTCAATGATTAGAAGAAATGGAAGATTTGCTAATCTATCATTTAAATACAGTCGATCGAACTAAAGATGATCTTCACGTCACTAGTTTGTGAACCAATTTCAAGTGAGTTCTTTGTTCTTTGTCAACTGTCAACACCTGGTCAAGAGAGAAGATAACAAAAGCTGCACAAACCAGTGACCCAAAGGTCTACTTTGTTCCAAACGACTGAAGGTATTTCTAATATGGGATGTGGTTTTGAGATGACAGGCTTTTATTTACCTGGCAAAACCTCAATGAATGTGAAGGAACAAGTGCAAAGACATGGGATTATGCCCGCTCACATTTTTGTTGACACATTACACGACCATTTAAATACTGATTTGTTATCCAAATGTTCACTAAATTAATTATGTTTCAGGATTTCTTAAATAGGGTAAGTATACATATTCAACGAGGATCTACCGTTAGTATTTTATAAATTTACATTTTGAATTGGTTGACTTTTAATTCCTACATTACGCAGTAAAAGTGGTATGTACTTTACTGTCGCTGTTGAGGGAAGCAGGAATCATGCTAAGGACCAAAGTACATGTTGCAATTTCGAAGGTAGTTATTCTGCTTTGAACATGTCCAATTTCCCAAGATAAATTGAAAAGAACTTCACCTCATCTAAACGATACTTTACAATACACAAAGACGTCCGCTATAAACTGGTAGGTACCAGTAAAATATTTGTGGTACAGGTTTCCGTTCTATTTCAAAACCAGTTAAATAATAAAGATGCTGTAATGTTCCAATTGCAGAAGCTAACCGCACATTTTACCACAACTGACAACATCTTAATTATATAATTTCAATTTAACTGTATAAATTGTAAAACGTCCTAAGGTGCCTTACACAGACTAGCTGTAGATACGTGAATAATGTTCCAGTTTGTTCCACTACTGCTTGTAAGTGCACAATAATTACTGTATACCAAAATGCGCATTCCTAATTTCAGCTTGCAACCGAGGTGCTATGCCAAGCAGGTGGACGTTCGTTTTACAAATTTAGCGGTCCTCTAAGCGGACCAATTCAAAAGATCTTCGTGGACGGTTTACGTGGACCATCCGTCGATTACTTGGTGAGTTTCGCACTTTTTGCGCTTCAATTTTTATTCGAAATTATAGGCCAAGCCGGATTATGCGTATACGTATGGCGTAGACGATCCTGCAACGGGTAACTCGCACTCCAGACACGAGACAAGGGATGGAAATTCAGTAAGTGGTGAATATAGCCTGTTGGAGGCCGATGGAACTGTACGAGTTGTTCGATACACAGCCGACCCTAAAACAGGCTTTCACGCGTCGGTACATTTTCGAAAATCTTAAATAAATTGTTAAGCAATCACTCGATCTGTTATTTGCAAATGGTTTCCTTGTGGAGAACTTTGTATGGTAATCGTTATTTGTTAAGGAAGTTGAACGTGTACGTGAGCTGAAGATGAGAGTAAGCAAACAATCCATGCATAGCTAAGTAACCTACTTTAAATTGATTTATGCTGAAGTCGTTTGTGATTTATGGACGAGTGGCTGGCCATTTCTAATGAAAGTGATTCAAATAAAAGATCTACAGAACAATTTAATTTTGTTCCTTTCGGTGTTTTCCACTGGGGGCGCTTTTTCGCTTTCTGGTAGTCCAGATCTTTTCCCTCTCTTGGCCGTTTCTCCTCGCTTCTTATGCTATATATTTCGTTTAGCGTCGTTTCTCCACGTCTTTAATGAGGGCGACACCCCACCTCTGCGTTTCTGGCATGGGAAGAACAAACTGTAGTTCGCCATTTGGAAAACGTTGGACATATCACCACAGCTGAAGTAAAAACAGCCGTCTTGGCTAAGGGTGACCTCGTCCGTTTGACACCAACGAAAGATGGTGCAGCATTTCAAGCTTACTGAACTTACCACCAAGTTCAGAAGTGGTTGGGGGTGGAAAAAGATGCAACTCAATGGGAATGGCAGAAGACCCAACGTGGGTTCATTCCGACAATTGTGATAAGCGAAGTGGAACCATCCTACCTTCTGACATTTTTATCAAGAAAGGCTGTAGTGGAGACGCCCTCGACAATTATGGGCCGATTTTTCAGGCTGAAAATGTTGAACCATTCACGAAGCGTTCAAAATGAACAATCCTAACCAAAAAAAAACATTATGGAATACAATATTAATAGTTTAAATATAAATTTCTTGTGGATGTGCATGGTTTTTTCTTTGAAACTTCCCTCAAACGATTATAAAACTAATCAGCGCATTTCCACAAAAATAAAAAAAAATGCGCTATTGTGGCCACTTTGTCCGTCCGTCCGTCCGCTACTTTTGCGACGCTACTAGTTCTTTATCTTAAGAGCTATTGTTCTACTTTTTTCGCTATTTGGTTCGTTATGGTGTCGAGTCTTGTACCAAGGAAGGAATTTTTTCTGTACCGCTTACAAAAAAAATTATTGTAAAAAAAAAACAAAAAACCGTTTTTTACATGTTCCATAATTTTACACTTTTGCCGTTTATTAACGATCCTAGAGATCGTTTATAATTTTGCATTGCTATCTGTCGTCTGCATGCTGGTCTGTCCGTCTGTTCCTTTGTCTGTCTGTCCATCTATCTGTCCGTGTGAACGATAACTTTGTTAGAAATGTTCGATCGCTTTTACATCTCCGTTAGTTATGAACTGAATTGCATGAAATTCAATATGGGCATAGCTTTAGCCATATAATACGCAATGCCAAAAGTTAAATCGAATCGATTCAAAATTCACAGTGCCCTTTTCGCATCTCGACCATTTGTAAACCGAATTGCAAACTTTTTTACTTATAAAAGTATTTGAATGAAATTTGATACATAGGCACTTGTAATAAAGGAAAATCAAACGCCAATTTCAAAATTTGGTTTTGCGCATGCGCAGTGCCAACTTTTTTATTTATGGAAGAATTTAAATGAAATGTGATACATAGGCACTTGGAATAAAGGATCATCGACCGCCAGTCTCAAAATTTTCTTTTGCGCATACGCAGTGCCAACTTTTTTATCTATGGCACCATTTAAGTGAAATTTGATACTTAGGCGCTTGGAACAAAGGAAAATCTAACATTAGTTTTAAAATTTAGGTTTGCGCATGCGCAATTCCAACTTTCTTATTTAGAAAAGCATTGAAATGAAATTCTTCTCATAAACTGAAATTGAAGTAACACATCAAAAATGGATTGCCCATGTGCAACGCTATCTTTCATATCTGTGGCCGGATTTTTACGATTTTATCAGAAGTTGCATCTTATAAATGGGAAATGAATGCAAGTGGAAATGCGCTTTATGTAAATCGTTTACGATTACTTTTTAACTTGTTCAGTTTTGTGTTGTTAATTTTTTATATAATATGTGAATAAAGGTCATAACCAACGCAATCTTATGATCAAAATAACTTTGCACGATAAAAATTTTCCTCCAAATCAGAAAAAAGGCAATTACTTTAATTTGAAAAAACGTAGCCCTTTACACTTGAAGCAATTATTATTATTATTATTCAGAAAAGATCCGTGTCGCAAATCACTCTAGTCAGAAGATCAACAGCACTATAGATGAATTAAACAACACGTGTATTTAATTAATCATTGGTACTTAAGAGGTTCGGTACCTAACAAAGTGTAAATTTTATTAGTGGAAATAAGTTGGGAAATAAGGATTTTATAGAGGCGTTCAATTTTTGGGAACCTCTAATAGTTTTCTATCACATGGAAATGTTTCAATGGGGTCATCCCGCCTTCATTTTTTATTTCTGATCCACAAAGTACATTAAAAATTTATTTGCGAGTAAAATAAACCCAAAATAAATTATTTAAAAGCTGTGTTTTTAGTCCGAATTTGAATCGCTTCAGACTAAATACGTCACAAACCTACAACCAATCACGTAGAAGTGAGCTGGCAACCTTGCACGAGGGTCTGACGTTTGTCACATTTGACGTTTTGAGAGGGATGTTTAACTGCATCTAGCCACAGCCGTCTATAATTACAAGCCATGCTGAGAAGTTTGGCAACGTTGTTCGAAAGTCAATCGGTGGGCCGATTTAGTTTTAATGGCGTCTTGTTGCTCTTTAAAAATGGCATTTTCCTCTCTCCTGTGTTTCGCCTTGGCGGTTTTAATATAGAAGAAAGATACTTAGGCATCAGCTTACAATTGTGCATAATAATACATATTATTTATTTACAAAAATGGATAATAACATTTTTATTTGACTTTAAAATTCGGAATGCTGTAAATTGGTAACTGCATCATAATGTGTTTTCCATCGAGATCTCCGAAATTGGTGAACTTCTGTCGAAACAGGTCGAGGTGAAGCACACGCTTGAGCACTTCATTTCGGCAAAAGGACAGTAAATCGCTGAATAATAACTTCTGTTCATTCCGTACGGAGTAACACAAATTGTCGCAATCTCGCTCTGTTAAAACAGGTAAATTGGAATATTACACCCAAAACACATATAAAATACACCCAAAATCTGTCAAGTTGAATTAGGAAATCGGCCTACCATGCAGTGTTGCCATAATTCTCAGCACGGCTTGTAATTATAGACGGCTGTGATCTAGCACGAAAGTGACAAGTGCCTGTGACAGATGAAGCAAGTTATAAATGCCATTCTCCTGCAATATTGCCAAGTCGTTATGTAATCTGAATGGTTCTAGGAGCTGATTGGTCGGGCTTATTACGTCACAGAGCCCGCCACAATCATATCGTGTTGAATAAACCTTTAAAACCGCACATGTTCATTATTTTTTTGCTAATCAGCCTCTATTTTTAAATAAACTTCTACTGTCCAAAAAAATGTTTTATGGTTTCAGGTACACGCTTATTAAATTAGAACTGCGGAATTCAACTATACTGTAAACCCCCATTGTAACGAACTCATTAATTTAAAAAAAAGTCTGCAACCCGAAATACAATTTGTTAAAACATAAAAAGGTTGTAATGATTGATTTGTGCGCGCAAAGTACTTGTTAATTTTTAATAAAAATTACTATAGGTATTTCAAGCGTAGGTAGTCACTGTGTTAGCTGGGATTATAATATGGTTTCACGGTTCAAACTCAAATTTGTATTGCAGGTGCAGGCGTCTTTTTAATGGCAAGCATGAGAGCAAGGCGCTACCACACATTGCTTTACATTTTTGATAAGACTAAACAATACTTTTCCTAGTTTTCCATATGAACACAGAACTTTTCTTACAGTTGGACTTAAGAGGGTTACAGACGATATTTTCTGGAACACTCTCAAAATACCTCGAGCTCCAACAATGAAAATCACATCTTCCTTTCAGTTTATCTTATTGAAATTCTTTTCTATGAGTAGCAAAAAGCAAGCCACTGTATATTTAACCTAGTACCTTTACTTTCCTTGACAGTTTAATTTCATTTTACTGTGTACATTATTTAAAAAAAAGTGTTATGATCGTCATTAGTTTGTATCATTTTTCATCAATGCAACAATGACCGAGATTAGTGAAAACTTGAGAGAGCAATCAGTTTAATAGATGAATTAGTAGGTATCGTTAAAATTTCAGGCTACATTTAAACTTCTATTCCGACTTCAATTTCATTCCTCTCAAACCGAAGGCATCTCGCTTTCGTTTGGTGAACCAACAAAATGAAATACCATCATTAAATTTTAAACTCCCATTAACCTCTAATTTCAGATAATCACTTTAGATGTTAAACATGTAATGGCTTTTACGCAATATTCTTAGCGCTCATTATTTCAGAAATGACGCCTGGCAACTTCAAATGAAGTACCGAAGTATTATAAATTTTTTTAGGACTAATGTTATATAAGCGTCGTTTGTTATGAAAAACTGGTCTCGACTCGGTTATTAAGTAATCAGAGCGTGAAAATGTAGAAGATCAATGTTAGCGATTTGCAAATGCAGAAAACCACACGGCGTTGTTTAACTATTCTATTTTTGACTTCACACATGACTAAATGTGTATCTGCATCCTCTATTGTATTTAGTTCCGATGAAATTAATTAGCGAAGAATTGAGAAACTCTATTGTAAGAGGAGTGATCCTTTCCAATTTTACAGAAAAACTGCAAACAATGGAAACAAAGGGAACTGCCAAATAAACTTTGCCAATATTATTTTCTTACACAGTTTGCACATAATTAATGTGCCGCAGAATTTACGATTGATTGCGTATACCATTATAAGAAAATTCCGAGACGAACTCGAGGAATAATAATTTCGTATTCCTACCTTTTTGCTGGAATGTTTATGATATCTGGCAGGATGCAACATACACAAATAACGATCCATGGCCATGCATATCAATATAACGGCGGACTGTTGACTAATGGCACCCCGCAGCAGAGCCTGAAACAAAGTCACCGATTAAATTCAATGAAAAAATAGATCTGTTATGTTTAGATGTAGATAAAAAGTTCAATAAAGAACCAAATTAAATTCGCGACTGTGTCAGATGTAGTAAACGTTATTGATTTATTTACTTAACGTCAGTATTAACTGTCTTTTCCATAAAATGGTTATTAGCGAAATAAAGCGTCACGTAATCCACTTGATTATCTTGGTTTAAAATACTAATTGTGGGTACTTGTCGATTAACGTTCTGCACAAATGTCTAAGTGCAAGCACAAGTGCATCATTTAAAATTAAATTGTTTTATGGAATTGTAAACTAGGTTTAATTGCTAGCATATTCACGTATCGCAACGGATTTTTCTATTCATAAGAGAAAGCAAGGATGTAGAGCACTTTTTTCCTGTATGAAAACAAGATTCATACTAGAAAAAACCTATTCCTTTCATAGTAAACAACATTTAGGATCATTACTTTCTAGTTCAATAATTGCAATTAAAGAAATGTACTTATGTACATATAAAAGTCAGGAAAATTACACATTACTGGTGAGGAAATATTAAAGTAAGGGACCCCCATTTTATTAATTATAAAACTTAAAATTCCACAACGAATGAGAAAACATCACCAAAACCTTTTGTTTGCTTATCTGTTATGTATGTATAATGTACTTAGTCTTGCTCCCGGGCATAGTGTACGTAGGGCAAAGTACGAACTGAGTGGTGCAAAAAGAACGTACGTAAAATGTACGTACGTAAAACGTAAGTGTACATGAAGTGTACGTCCATAAATTCAGGGTTGTACGTACTATGTACTATGTGCATAGTACGTACTTGTGTTATTTGGGAAGTAGCGTGCGGTTAACTATCAGTTGACTGAATTTTCCGGCGTACTATGTACGTATTAGCACTTCGTACGTTATAGAATTATAGTTTGTTGTCGTACACAACTGCACGTACATCAGACGTACATATTTGTTTCATGAACGTACCTACGTCAAATGGAACAAAAATGTACGTACAGTGGACAATTCGTGCTATTCGCACATATTCAAAATGATGGTGTATGATGTGGGGTATGGCTTAATTTGTTCTCATAATGAGAGACGATGAGGAATTGGGACACCTAAGAGAGCTTTGAATATCTTGGGGAGCAAATGCTATTAAATCTTGTGATTTGGCGCGCATATCAGCAAAAAGCATTATGTTGGCCTGAAGGCACTGTAAGAATAAGACTTTCGTTAAGTTGTATCTGAATTCGAGATTTTTGTTTTCCTTTGACATTTTAGAATGGAGAAATAAATGCCCAAATAGCAAAAGATAATGAACATTTTAATTAATTGCAGCAGAAGCTTAATTTACTATAGTTAGATATAAATTCGTCGGAAAAATGAGCTTTTAAACCTGCAATGCTGGCGATGAGTAGCCCTGGATTGTGGTAACTTTAACACATTAATCTTCAGAGGGGAATACAAGCAAGTTTCCTGCTATAGAGAAAGGTACTTTCAACCTTCTACTACTCTCTAAGAGAAATAGTAGGACAATTCGCACCAGAATAATTCGCTCTCGGACATTTCGCACACGGACAATTCGCACCCGGAAACCATCTGCACTTCCAAAATCAGTGCTCGGTTTAGCTAATCTTACCTTGTCATCGTTGGCCCAGATGCTGGCATTGCATGTTAAACTAAGAGCCGATGGATCCTTTGCTCTTCTCGCTCGACACAGCCATGATGAGCAGTTTTGGAGTTTAAGGTTCTTAGCAAAGAGGTACATGTATCCTTCATAGATTATTTATCTCTTTCCCCTTTTCGTTGTAACGAACTCCGAGCTTTTAGCCTCAGGGACAAGTCCATTTCTGATGATATTTTCTTTGATTTTGGCATTTTAATGTGGCACTTAAATATTTATGTTGGTTAAACAATAGCCATACAATTTGTAGGGGAATAATTTTTTTAATAGTATTTATGAGGCAAGAATTCATACGTACAATCCTATGTACCTTTTTAAATGGAATGGACCATATCAAAGCAGTAGAGATTTTAGGTCACTTTAATAGCATCCATATCACTCAAAATCTGGAATTTAGTACTTATTTTATTGTAATCTCCGTATTAAATATGAGAACACTTGCTAAAGTTACCATGAATGAAAATTTATTTAAAAAAAAAAACAAAAAAAAGGTAAAAAGACACTCATCCGTGATGTAAATTGTCCATGCACTCATGTTCACAAGTAGACGGATGCTGCTAAACGCTGGTATCGGTCTATCGGCAAAACTGTCACCTGACATTTCTTAAACCTATTTACCCAGTTTTATTGTACCAATTCACAATCAAGGTTTTTTTCATTTGGAAACCTTTTAGCACGTACAAATAATATTGCAATACGAATATAAACAATTATTATTTGTTCATAGCTGCAAGTTAAGTTTCCTAGTCCTCTAACCTTCGATGTCGTCCATTTAAAGGACATATAACGAAATACGTATGTATTGTCTTAAAAGAATCTCAAGTAAATTATAATCATATTTGAACGTAAAACAAATAGATTCTTAATAGTTTCCGTAAAATTAAAGAGATAAGAACTGTAAAATAACGAATAAAAGCAAAAAATGTTGATATATATCGTGAAAAAAATTGATCTTGCTATAAATTATATGGCTATTATTTAAATAATATACTAAAATTGTGAAGATCCATGACTCTCAATGGGGTGCTTAAGAAGCTTCGGAGAAATAACACCAAAATCTACCCATTTATTATTATAACAATTTTTATGGGGAGATTTTGGTGTTATTTCTACGAAGCTAAATAATATACGGTGGTGCATTAGAAACGATACACAGCTATTTATGTAAATTAAAATAATTTTCAAAAAACGCTTTGGCACGTCAAATTGATCATGGAAGGAAACAGTGTCTAAAATAAAACTTGCTCACTAATGTCTTTGTCTCGCATCGCTGACAGTGCAACCCTTAAAATCTTAAATGATGCATAGTTGGTAAGGTCGCCCATCTGTGAATTCGGATATGTAATTTTTTGGTTTAGTTGTTTCATTTCCAGCGCATTTGACGTTGCAGGTACAAGTTTTCTCTTTTTTATACCACTTGCAACTGCATAATTTTGACGCACGATCGCATTAGCTTCTATTACATAGTGATCGGCCCCACATCCTTCCAATGATATAAACAACAGCGCGTCCTCAACTTACTTTAAAAATATCTCGAAAATATCGAATCTAAAAAATTATAGTTTCACCAAATTCAGAGAAGGAAAGCCTTTCCAATGATGTCCTATCTTCCTTGTTGCGCAATTACCAATGCTAAGGGTTTTGCTTTAGTATTAGGTATGCCATACAAAAATTAAAAAGGAAGTATATAGGTACTTAATAATTACAAACATTTAAAAGAAAAAATCATCAATATCGACCTGTTCCTAAAACGTTTCAAGATTTTTAAAAGCTTTACTGTTTTGATTATTAACAATCTCTTTAAAAAATGCCAGAATTTTTCCATGTATCTCTTCAAACTATAAAATAAATAACAGTAAGAAAATCAAAAAGAAACTTTTAAGTTCATTCACTACCATAGTTGTAGCAAAGATAACGCAAAAAATTAGCAGTTAGTGTAATTTTACTCAGTCACCAATAATCAACATATAGCCATATGTGGTCAAAGTGGTAAAACTGGTTCTAAGAAAACGGGAAACTTACCTTTTCTGAACACCACCACAACACTACCACCAGAAATAAAATTTTTTTAAATTAAAAAAAAAGTATACACAAATTCAAAACCCGTTTTAAAATACCACTCTGTCAAACGTTCAAGAATGAAGATACTATACAGGCGTTAAAGTTCTAATTAGTTGTGGTCATACGTACTTAAACCTGATTTTTCGGACCTAATTACTTTTACCTTGTAATAAACCCTATTCATCTTCCAGAAATAATAGAAAGGATGTCATTACGATATTTCTCTTATTGTTTCTTTATGAAGTGCAATTTGTGTTATCGGGGTCTTTTCAAATTTACCTTTAATTCTAATATTATCTTAATTACTTATCCAAATTTAGTGCCATCTATGAAATGCATTGTCCTATTATCATTTATTCATACTAGTTTTATCTAAAATAAATTTAATTCATTTCCTTTGTCACCCTTTTCAACTAAAGAAATAAAGAACAATTTTTTATGTGTCTTCATTAAGAAATCTTTATGTAAGGGAGCGCTAAAATTACTTCCTTTTTCTATTTTCATCTTGATCTTATAATGTAAATATTTTTAACTTTAGACTTATCACTTTGTTTGTGTGCGGTATTATATGTTGATTCTGTTTTAATATTAAGAGCGTCTCAAAAGTAGCGAATATTACACATAATATTGTACATACAGGGTGACAATTTGAAAACTTACCACCCCCCATATCTTAGTAAATAAACGAGATATTTAAAAAAATCAAAATCCGTTTCGGTAATTCGGAGGGGGAATCACAATGACATAGTTGGCGACGCACCCCCTCCAACCCCCTGCGCCCCAGCCACCCCAACTTTTAAATCTTAAATAGTGACCCCCCATGTGTGATACGTCGTTGGAAAGCTCTGAAAAAATGCTTTCCAGCCATACCAAATAGCATTACATTTAGGTTAGTAATTATCGTGCAAATCAAAAAATAAACTAATATGATACATTTGAAATCTGTCGTATTTAAAACGCAACCGGCGAACATAGACGAACTAAGACAGAGAATAATTCAAGAATGTCGAAATATTGCAAAACCAACATTGGAAAGGTTCGACAAGAGTTTGAGAATAGATTATAACTGGCGATCAAAAATGAGTTGCTGTCGAGTCGGCTTTGGAAGTTCAAGTTAAATACGATTTTCCATGTTTATTTTTTGATTTGCACGATAATTACTAACCTAAATGTAATGCTATTTGGTATGGTTGGAAAGCATTTTTTCAGAGCTTTCCAACGACGTATCACACATGGGGGGTCACTATTTAAGATTTAAAAGTTGGGGTGGCTGGGGCACAGGGGGTGTGAGGGGGTGAGTCGCCAACTATGTCATTGTGATTCCCCCTCCGAATTACCGAAACGGATTTTGATTTTTTTTAAATATCTCGTTTATTTACTAAGATATGGGGGGTGGTAAGTTTTCAAATTGTCACCCTGTATATATTTCGTTCGTGGAAGTGGAACCTGAGCCAAGAAAAATCTTGACGATTCATCTGCGCATGCGCAGACTGCGCAATATGAACTTTTTTTTAGTTATTGAGAGATTTCGTTGAAAGTGTAACCAAAGATGCTTCTAGTAAAAACAAACATATCACTTATAATAAAATCCAAATGTGCGCATGCTCAAACCGCACAACGTCAACTTTTTTCTAGGGGTCCTTTCTCATGCAGCAGTGGTAGGAACTCCGTTGGTTGAATTTTTTTAATCGCTCATTTGTGTTTTTTTTTCGTGTTCTTTTGAAAGAGTCCTTTGGAGTCTTGCTGCTTTATGCGTCATTTCGATGTACTCGCAATACTTCCTCCAGGACTCCCATCTTCCTCTGCTTGTGGCAACGGGCAACTGGCTTCAAAAACTTCTTTTTGCCTGTGGAAGTCAGCCTCCAAGTTTTTCCTCCAAGGGACAGTTTATATTAATCTCGCTATGAAAGAATGCCTGTCACAGAACACTCTACAATCTATGGTTTAATATGAAACATACGATTGTAGGCCGGGATTCGGACCGGGGCGAGCATACTTAAGTTGGTAACCATGGCCTAAGTACTTCCACTAAGAGTGACTAAGTCCCCAAGTTTGCGGTTCTTCTTTAACTATTTTCTTGGCAACGGTAACAGATAGAAAGATGGAGTTACCGGAAAAACAGTCCGATTAAGCTGGGCCTTACCTGAAAAGAAGCGCTCTTAATTAACTTGAATTTTGACATCGGTCCCGTATTTTTCCGATGTCGAGGAAAGGCGTAATTAATTAAAAACTAATTTGTGCGGACGTATCGAAAGTATAAGCGTACGGGATGGAAGTTACCGCACCGTATTTATTGGAATTGGCTTTTAATAAATTTTTGCTACCGCTCAGTTAATTACAAGGTCAGCTTTTTGTTACTTTTTACAAGTGGAGGAATTTTGTGTCGCTTTCTGCAATTGCTTTCCCGTAGATACGAATCGGCGTATGTAGTGCTCCCATTAGGGATTACTGTGCGCTTTCCCCAGTTAGTCAGTCAAATTAGCTCTATAAAAGTAGTATAAACTGGATGTTGTCATTTCACTGAACGAAACCAAGCGCATTCTATGTAAAAAAATCCGCTGAATCGGAAAATCATAGTCCCCCCGGTCGGAAACGCCCGGAACATATTGTTATAAACAAAAAACGAAGAAAAAATGGGAAAATGTCGTGTTTTTTCACATTTGACTGCGAATATCTCGTTAACTATTGCTCTGAGGGAAAAAATGAATAGAAATGAACTTATTTAGAATAAAATTTTCTATTCTATAAGCGCCGAGGGCTTCAACCTTGTCGAGTCGCTGATTAGCCGCGGCCTGGCGGGTCGGTCTTGGATGCCTCGGGGTAAACGCAAGGAAATGACAGTCCAGGAATTCAAAAGGGCAAGCGGACGGCCGGCTACTTAGTCTAGTCAAAATTAGGGTTTGGCTGGGATGTTGTCACTTCACTCAGCGGACACCAAGCGCATCTATTGTTAAAAAAATTCGCTGAATCCCGAAAATCATAGGTCCCCCTGACCGAAACGCCCGGAACATATTTTATAAACAAAAAACGAAGAAAAATGGGAAAAAGTTTTTTTCAAATTTGACTTCAAATATCTCGTAACTATGCTCGGAGGAAAAAATTGAATAGAAATGAGCCTTGTTTATAATAAAATTTCTATAAGATACAGTTGGTCCGGAACGCCTTCTTCAACTGTTATTGATTATTTATGGAAAAATGTAAAAACAGTAATCTCTAAAATTACACTTTGTTATTACTAAGTAAAATTTCATTCGATCTTTTTTGAAAATCCGCTATTTAGTAACTTCTTTTGATAACAAAACATATGACAAAAATCCTGATCACCGTAGGTTTCATACTCATTGATTACTTTATTAAATAACAAGTAGAAAAATAGTATGCTTTGGTCTTCAAACTGGGGAAGTACAAGAGTGTTCTCAATTTTTTTATACATATTATAACCCTTAAAACACCTTTTCCAATAATTGTTCCTGATGATTCCTGCAAATCGACGAACTGTGCAATTTTGTTTTCCAAAATCCGAAGAATTTTCTTAGTTAAAAATGGAATAACTCCCGAATATAACAAAAAAATATAACTCTTCATAATAGGCGAATGTAAACCTATCTTGAAAAGCCGCTACATTAAAAAAAATACGTCCAAATCCGATTAATAGTTCACGAGAAAATCTTT
>NW_022170403.1:3925207-3976754 GCF_008802855.1 Photinus pyralis
GAATAAAGGAAAATCAAACGCCAATTTCAAAATTTGGTTTTGCGCATGCGCAGTGCCAACTTTTTTATTTATGGAAGAATTTAAACGAAATTTGATACATAGGCACTTGGGATAAAGGAAAATCAAACGCCAATTTCAAAATTTGGTTTTGCGCATGCGCAGTGCCAACTTTTTTATTTATGGAAGAATTTAAATGAAATGTGATACATAGGCACTTGGAATAAAGGAAAATCTAGCGCCAGTTTCAAAATTTTATTTTGCGCATGCGCCGTGCCAACTTTTTTATCTATGGAACTATTTAAGTGAAATTTGATACTTAGGCGCTTGGAACAAAGGAAAATCTAACATTAGTTTTAAAATTTAGGTTTGCGCATGCGCAGTTCCAACTTTCTTATTTAGAAAAGCATTGAAATGAAATTCTTCTCATAAACTGAAATTGAAGTAGCACGTCAAAAATGGATTGCCCATGTGCAACGCTATCTTTCATATTTGTGGCCGGATTTTTACGATTTTAATAGAAGTTGCATCTTACAAATGGGAAATGAATGCAAGTGGAAATGCGCTTTATGTAAATCGTTTACCATTACTTTTTAACTTGTTTTGTAATGTTTTTGTAACATGGCTCTTTGTTATTATTATACTTACAGATTCGGTTAAATTGGAAAAGTTGTGTAGTTTTTGATGCCGATGGATATTCGGATGCGATATTTTGAAAAAAATAAATCGTTTTGTAGACAATTGGAAAAAGTGAAAATAGTCACTTTTAAAAAGAGAGCTATCGAAAAAAGTTTCACTTAAAAGTTGCAAAATTCCTGTCCGCATTATTTTAAAGGTATAAGCAAAAAGCCTGGCAAAAAGTGATTACTCCCTCCTCCTGTTATAATACTTCTCCTCTCCTACAAGCATCCTTGGTTTATTTGCTCGTCGTCTTTCTGCAACCAATGTGACTCAATGAAACCAAAGATAAACAGTAAAGGGCGAGGTTTCCGCCCAGCGAATAAATTACACGGTAGGTGTCCCTCATCAGTGTGGCTCTTTAACCCTCTTTCTACGCAAATAAGTGTATGATATTGGTCCTCGTCTCGTAAATAAGATTTTATCCCAGCAGCTCAGGCTTTCTTTCAGACCGGAGGACAATTCCACAGCATTCTCAACCAAATCAAAGTTAGCAAGAGGACTTGGAAATAATAATTAGTGAGGTCAGTCTGGTCTCGTCTGGTCGGTTAAAATATTTGATCCAGGAATGATCAAAAATTACTCAAGATAAGACCATTTCATCCTGGATTAGGGAATTTGAAATCCCATTTATAAAGAGGCCATTTCAAAGTTGTTTTTCAAAAAGGCAAATGTGGTCCCCGAAGGAAACCGTCATATTAAAGGATTCTGTTTCAAAACTTTCATATTCAGGTGCTCAAACCTGTTCTAATTAATTTCTATCGAAAATTTTTATTGTACTTAAACCTGATGGTTCTTTTAGATTTGTTGAAAACCTTAAATATTTAAGTAATTTTGATCACTTCAAGTTAGAAAATCAGAAAACAGTTACAATGATTAACTGTTTAGATAATCTTTCTTTTACCATGGACTCTGGAAAAATTAGGTTTTTTAATTAATTATAGTAACAGTGAAATTTCTCCGAAACAAACTGAAATTTTTCAGATTTATTTATAACTCTCTAGACTTCTTTTTATCCTTGCCTCAGAGTAAAACAAACTCTCTTTTACTTATGTTGCTATGTTGCCAAATTTTAAAGGATTCAGAAAGTGCAAAATTAGAGAGTCTGCCATACTAACAGGTAAACTTGTATCTGTACGTCTTGCAGTTGCTTATGGACGGCAACATTTAAAGCTTTTGAAAAGGTGAAATTTTTAGCTCTTCGGGATAAGGACATGTCTATACCAAATAACTTTTCTAGAGAATTTAATTGGTGAGAAACAAAAATTCCACTATCAAGAAACCTTATAAAGTCAAAAAATTTTGATCTTTCTTTTTTTTTGTTTTTTTGCAATGGTCCACCATCCCATGGTTTTTGGTTATTAGAGGAACAACATTTGACCAATAAATTCTCATGTTCTCATCTTACTAGCATAATTATTTATTTATATTATACATATTGTTTACTATTATTTCTCCATTCCATTATCAAGCACAAACAGAATAAGTATATATTATGTTCGTAATAAATTTCACTTCAAATTAAAATTGGTGGTATTAGATTATCTAGGTACTCAAAAACTGTAATTGGCTTTGTTTCAATGTGTGTGTTTTGGCGATTCTACCAGAAATTAAAAATAACTTCGTTTTCGAATTAATTTTAAAACTTTGGTTGCAGCCATTGTTTTAGTATATTTATTTATACGAAATAATTCACCCTATGTGTCATGCCAAGAATAACTCGCAATGGAAAATGTGAATTTTTGCGTTTGGGGAAACGAATTTTCAATGACGCCCGGAAAATGTTGTACATTCTAATAAGGCATAAATTTGCATTGCAAACCCGTGCTCATCGTGTACGCTATAGAAAATTAAGATATACACTCGTTGACGTTTTAATGCTTTTTATATAATCAACAATTCATTTTATTTTATTTTATTTTATTTTATGTGACGTTTAATATTGTTGCCGTATCGGTGTCGCTTACAAGTTACTTGGTCGTGTTTTTTCCGCAGGAAAATAAATTGTATAATCTACACCAAGAGATTGATTTTCTACTTTCAATTTCATTAGCTCTCGCCTTTACTGAGCTACTGTTCTGGTACAACTTTTTTGGAAATTGTGATATTTTCTTTCCCAATTAAATTCGAGTTTCTGACATATTTTACAAACTATTACACTACAGCAGTACAATTCCTACAACATTTCTTTAAGTTCCGGTCTCCGATTCCTCTCTATCACTTATTCAAACTTGGTAAAAAATCTTGGTACATTCTTGCATCATTCTAATTTTCTGATTCACTTCTTTAGGTTGATTCGATAATAATAATTCTAACCGTTTACCTCGATCCGCTCTAATGTAATTTTCTCCTGAACTTGTGCTTCTCCTATAGTTCCATCCTGACTGTCGTATTTCTTCTCCATTTTATCATGGCCTTCTCCGTTTTTCTTGGATTTGGATAAGCCTCGCGAGCATGTCAGTCAATTGCTGCAATTCACGTGGTGTCTGACCGGTTTGTTGTCTTCACCGATCCTCATTGTCGCTTCTTTACTTGATCTTGGCTGCACTCCCTCCCAAATTTTCGTTTTGACTTTCCAAGCTTCTAAAGATGCCTTGACTTTTCAGAGAACACCAGGTTGTCAATTTGAATTTTCAGACTTTCTGTTGGGCTTTCTTTTTTTAAATTAAGCGTCTTGGTACCTGACAGTAATTTCATATACGATTTAGAAAAACCTGCCTCGGTGTTCCCCTAGATTTAAAAATGTTAAAAAATATCAATTATAATTTCAGGTATTTTTTTTATTCCGTAGTTTCTTGCAGTTGCCCCTGTAGCAGCTGTTAGTGCTGTTGTGGGAGTTGTACTGACTTACTCACCTTCAGCAGGGTTACTGACACTCGCCTTTAGAGAGAGAAAACCCCATCACTGAGCCTTCTCCCTCGGCGATTAGGTTAACCTGGTCCTTTTCCTTAATGCCGAAAACTATCAGCCTCCCTCTTGTGGTTGATTCTTCACGGCTGTGTGGAAGAGACACCAGCTGCCTACTTTTGCTTAGGAATTCTGGACTTCCAAGCGCCGTTTAACCGCCACCAAGTCGTCAGGTTCCCACCTAGATGGCAGCCTTGAGGAGCCTAAGAAGCAGTCTTCTTGTACTACCTTTAGGTGTGTAGCCTTCCACAATTGTGGGAGGTTACCAACCACCTCCTTCAATCACTCAGCGGAATGGTAGTTCTCGCACGAGGTGATTCAGGGTTTGGCTATTAGTGAGGTTAGGTTAGGTTAAAAATCTTGTATCAGGAGAATATAATGTGCGAGAAGATTGAAGGTTAGGATAAAATATTATTCTGATACAAGATGTCTGACCTAACCTAACTAGCACTCTAACCTAACCTCACTAACGGACTTGGGGGTTTATTTAATTAATATTCATTAAAAAAATTGTTTAAGGTCGTTGGGTCTTTTTACGTGTAACGGTCCTAGCGGTTATAGGCTACCCTTAGCCTCTTCGTAACCTAAGGACCTTTCAAGTCTTCCTTCTACACCACCCCTTGTTCGTCAAGACAACCTGTGTATGTTTGGTTCAGGAACACATTGAGCTGTTAGCTGTTCTGGGTAGCTCGATATCGGAGATCCAGGTCCACCGCTAATTAATTAACTAAAACTTGGTAGAATATAAGTAATAATAATGATTAGAAAATATATATACAACTTAACTAAACATTTACAAGTGCAATTCAAAAACTAAATTATAATGGCTGAATGCGACCCAACTTGAAACGTTGACAGAACGGGTCCTTAACCTCTTGTAGTGTTATTTATTTATTGTTATTTATTAGAATCATCTGTGGTTCAAATTTAAAAAAATATATCTCAATAAATAATAAAGTTGGCATTGCACATGCGCACATTCATCGTCATTTTTCTCGGTTGTGGTGCTGGTGCCAGAGCTATAAGCTACCGAATGCAAAAAGGACCAAACTAAATATCTTGAAAACTGTAGGAGTAGTTAACGCCTCGGACGAACGGAAGGAGAAAGTGGTCATAATAGCGCCTTCCAACATCGCTAAGAAACTGTAATTCAATATAGGGTAGATTTTGCAGTAGAATTACTGATTCGAGTATTTGTTAGATGCTATTTTTAGAACACGTTATATTTTTTTATGGAGCCATGCAAAACAGATTTTATTTTATAATCAGTTTTCGATCACTGCCCATTAATTACTGAAAATGGAACAAATGCATTCAGTCTATTCAAAGGGTCGGCATTTGACACTGATGTATGTGCTACAGCACTTAAGCTTTCCGTTTCTTTTAACCGCATTTGCTACTCTTTTTACATTTTGCTCTTTCAACTAATGCCTAATACTCAATCAGATAGCAATGGGTTTTAGTGTAATGTACGTTTTATTTAAATTGTAACGTTTCCGGTGTTCGGCTTTCGTTTAAGGACGCGCATTACAATTTATTACAAATTTGCACTGCAAACCTGCACGCTAATGTTATACGGCGGCGGTTTCTATTTAATTACTATAATCTAATCTCCATGACGCTTCATTTTAGACGTATCTATCCTAATTTCAAAATTTTAGCAGCTCTAATTTGCATATATTCGAGTTACTGCATTGACAATATTTTAAGGTATATACGTTTTAGTGTAGATCATTTCTGTGTCGTGTTGCCGGATAATTTAATTTTAATTTGTACATCCCTAAGAAATTTTAAGTCTCTCCATAATAGCTGGCGAAAGTAAATTTAGCTCACATCCGCTAGTAATAATTTGAATTGCCAAACTTTTGGAATATTTCCAAATAATTTGATGGAAATTTCATTATGAACGAAAGTTGCGTTCTTTTGAGTTCTACTTTCCGAGGAAGTGTGGGGCACAAATTAAATTCCTGAAGTTGCACATTTACGTTGCGTTTATTATTTAAGATAAAACTTGTTAATGGCTAAATTACACAAGGCACGATAGAATACTGATGCAAAATGAAACAACAACTTCCTGAATTCGTGAAAGTAGGTACCATGAATGGGTCACCCGCGTATTTTTTTATAGTGGTTTTCTCAAGAGATCGATTTCGAATTTTAAAAAGAGTTTTCGTAATCTTCTCACATGTTCGTCAATGAATTGGTTGTTCTAAATTGTGTTTGTAGCCCCATTGTCTGGTTTTGGTTTCGAATTACACGCTGGAAATCATTCGTATTAGGTTACTTCTGCAACGTTACAAATTATTTACTTAAGATAATAATACTATAAAAATTTATACAGATGGATCTAAATTAGAAGATGGAATAGGAGCTGCTTTTGTATTATTTAACAATAATTTGGAAATTTATCAAGAAACATTTAAATTAGGAAATGAATGTTCTGTATTTCAAAGTGAAAATTTCGCAATACAAAAAGCATTACAATTTTTAGAACAAAATTATTACAATCAAAATATTTCGATATATTCTGATTCATTATCTGCATTAAATTATATAACATCATCGAAAAGACCAAATAATTTAAAATTAAATATAAGGAAAAGTTTGGAAAATTTAAAGGAAAATAATATTAATATAAAATTTTATTGGACAAAAAGTCATATTGGAAATCCTGGAAATGAAAGGGCTGACCAATTAGCAAAAGAAGCAGCAAAAAACAATGTAGAATGTGTATTTAACGAAATTCCTGTATCATATGTTAAGAATGTATTGCATCAAAATTCATTAGATTTATGGAATAGAAGATGGATTTCAACAGATAAAGGAAGATTAACATTTAAATTTATTACGTCAATTCAAAAAAGAAAGAAAATTGTTCCGGAAGATATAAATTATTCATTAGTACAATTACTAACTGGTCATGGAAATTTTGGAAAATACCTTAAAAGATTTGGTAAGAAAGAAAGTGATTTATGTGATTGTGGAGGGGTAGACGATGTGGAGCACATTTTGTTTGATTGTCCATTGGAGGAAGAAAATAGAAAATTACAAGACATGAAATTAGCAAGATTGGGTATGAGATGGCCGACAGATTTTGGTGGCGTCTCAAATTTGGAGGAGGAGAGGGATTGGTGGTCCTGTTTAAGCGAATTTGCAATGAAAAGTACTAAATTTAAAATTGATATTTAATTTAAAATTTTTTAAAAGAACATTTAAAAATTTGGACTATTTTATTACAATTAAAAAAAATTATTATTGTTATTATATATTTTTGTTTTGATAATCAAAGCTTGTTACATATATATTATTAAGAAAACTTTAACTTTCACTTATATCTTACCTTCAGATCAAAAGTTATGTTAAAATTATATTATACTTAAAATCAAGTAATTAAGGGAGATCCCGGCTATATACATGATATGTATTTTTTTTTTTTTTTTTTTTTTGTCAGGTGGGGAAATGCATTATGCACACTCCGGATGGAAAAGTCCGGAGTAGTGTGGGACTCTCACCCACTAAAACCCCACCTGAGGCTTCGGCTTCTAGGGTCATTCGCCTTTATACATACTTTTACACAGAAAAAGATGACTATATAAGTACAATGGGACAGAAACGGATCTAGTTACATTTATTAACATACAAAACCAACAATTTAAAAATATCATAGATCATTTGCTATACCAATTCTTTGGATAAAGGCAAGAGTATTTTTACATTGCTCTTTGTTTTTAAAGTTATTTTCCCATGCAGGGTCGATATTAAAGAGCACACGTACATCTGTGTACTGCGGACAGACAGAAGTAATATGATGTGGTGTTAAAATAACACCACATTGTTCGCATAGTGGCCGTTCTTCGCCCGCCAACAAATATCCATGAGTGAGGGCAGTATGCCCCAGCCGGAGTCTGTACAGCCTGATCAAGTTCAAACGCCCAACGTCGATATAAAATAGCGGATCCAGACTCTGTTTGATCTTCTTCAAAGCCGTATCAGTCTCCGACCACTGTTCACTCCACCGCTCATAAATGTTCGTCTTCACAAGTTCACGTCGTGCAATAGATGACATATTCGTAAAGTCAACGTTATCCAGTTGGAGATAGTTTAATACCTCTCTAGCTCTAACACCTAACGATCTACATCTATTTAGCCGAGCAATTGTAGTTGCATCAGTAAGTGATATAAAATTTGGATGTTTATCATCTATCCTTACTTTTATACAGGGTGTCCCTAAAAGGTCTGTACAACGCGCTACCGTGGGTTCTTGGTATCAAAATAGGACGATTTAACCCAACTTACCTCTATCCAAAAGTGCTTCGGTAAGGCGATATCTACCGCCAAAGATTTAAAAAAAAAATCGTTATTTTTATTTTATCGGAAAATGGTTTTGCCGATTAAAATGAAATTCGGGATGTGAATGTCTAATGTAAAAAGGGTCCTTGTGATATCATCGTTTTGATTGTAGTTGCTATGTAGGTGGTAAAATACTGACCATCCACATCTGAAGAGGTCTAAAACTTTTTAACAACTATTTTGACAGTTCTGAATTTTTAGACACTGATAGACAGTTTACTTGCAAGCATTTTTTGTCTCTTGATGAATATCGCTATCTGTGATGGTTTACGAAAAAAAAAAATTTATGCATGATGAATGGCATGCACCATACATGCGATTGTTCCTCAAAAACCATAAGTGCAAGCAAGAAGTAGGCTATGACGATTTGGAAACCTGTGAGTATACTCTCCCTAACGCATTGGCGACCATTTCCACGACAGTATCCAAACACTAATAGCATATCAGTTAACTCTGCGTTACCGTATTGAAAGGCCATATTACAATTTTAACAATGAAATTTTAAGTCTTCAAGCAAAACGTAAATTGTTCAAGTTTAAGAAACAACAAACAAACGTTACGCCACTCTAAGGTTTCACAGCCATCTTCTGATTTTTTGAGGAACAATCGCATTTATGGTGCATGCCATTCATCATGCCTAAAATTTTTTTTTTATCGTAAACCATCACAGATAGCGATATTCATCAAGAGACCAAAAATGCTTGCAAGTAAACTGTCTATCAGTGTCTAAAAATTCAGAACCGTCAAAATAGTAGTTAAAAAGTTTTAGACCTCTTCAGATGTGGATGGTCAGTATTTTACCACCTAGATAGCAACTACAATCAAAACGATGATATCACAAAGACCCTTTTTACATTAGACATTCACATCCCGAATTTCATTTTAATCGGCAAAACCATTTTCCGATCAAATAAAAATAACGACTTTTTTTTTAATCTTTGGCGGTAGATAGCGCCTTACCGAGGCACTTTTGGATAGAGGTAAGTTGGGTTAAATCGTCCTATTTTGATACCAAGAACCCCTGGTAGCGCGTTGTACAGACCTTTTAGGGACACCCTGTATAATAGTTTGCAACAATCTATTTCCGGCGTAGAGCTAGAGGGGGAATATTTGCCTCGACGTGGAGCGATGTTACCGGACTTGTTGGATATGCTCCCAAAGAGTAGCGAATGGCCAGGTTCTGAATCTTGTCAAGTTTCTCAAGCAAAGTATTACTGCCCTCACTCATGGATATTAGAGTACGCTGCACATCCATAATCCATCCTTGACAGGATGAGGGCCTTATAAATATCTAGGAGGGTCTTAGGGTGAGCTCCCACCCTATGATGAGCTAGAACTCTCATAATGTTCAGCGATTTTCTACATGTAGCCGCAACATTCTCCAAATGCTTTGACCATCGTAATTCCCTATCAAAGGTAAGTCCGAGGAACTTGACTTCTTGGACAACACTGATTATACGATTGTTCATAAACAAAACGGGGTCATAGTGGGGCTTACGGAGTCGACAAAAGTGAACAACCTTTGTCTTCTCCTCCGACAGCACGTACCCGACAGCAATGGCGTTATGACAAATGATGTTAATTGCCGTTTGTAGGTTTCGAGTTATTGTGCCAACCGTCTTACCAGAACAACAAACCATTAAATCGTCTACGTATAAGCATTTATCAATTGAATCCTCAACACCTTTGGCTATTTCATTTATGGCGATGCCGAACAGGGAACAACTGAGTGTTGACCCCTGCGGCACACCATTTTCTAAAACATACTCTTTGGAGTTGATATCGCCGATTCTTACACAGAACTTCCTATCCTCTAAAAAGGATTTTATAAATTTAGGTAAATTCCCTCGAAGATTGTTTTTATACATATTTTGCAATATTCCATATCTCCAAGTCATGTCATAAGCACCTTTTATATCGAAGAAGACCGCAACCAGATGTTCACCACTGTCAAATGCTCAGAATTCTGTCTGTCAGTTTGACCAGATGGTCTACCGTTGACCGTCCTTTCCGAAAACCAGTTTGGTAAGGCACGTATACGTTATTGCTTTCGAGAAATGTTTGTAGCCGCACATTAACCATTTTTTCTAGCAGTTTTCCCAAGCAAGATGTCAAACTAATTGGGCGATAACTTTGTGCCTGCAACGGATCTTTTCCTGGTTTCGGTATAGGAATTACGATGGCTTGCTTCCATTCTGAGGGGGAGGTAGAATCATTCCAGCAGTTGTTGAAGAATCTTAAGATGGTATTTTTCATTTCAGAACTACAGTGGCGAAGCATCTGGTTATGGATAGCGTCTTCTCCCGGTGAACATGACTTGGTGTTACGGATTGCTGCCTCCAATTCTTCTACAGTAAAAGGTACGTTACAGTTCTGTATATCATCTGTGTTAAAGTCAATTAATACTGCTTCTTTTTCAGGTTTGGTATCTAGAATGGTGTTGGAATAGTTTGACGAGCTACTGACTTTATAGAACTGATCTGCAATTATGTTAGTTATGTCTTGCAGTTTATTGGTAATTATTCCATCGGATTTGCGCAAAAACACCGGATGACTGCAGCTGTTTTTTCCAGATATAGCTCCGACTTTCTTCCAGACATCATTACTGGTAGTCTCTGGTGTCATGGTTGTTACATAATGTTGCCATGAAATTCTTTGGGCTTCTAGTATTCCCCGACGACACTGAGATCTTCGTTTTTTGAACTCTACAAGATTCTCCAACGTAGGATTTCGACGAAATTTATTTAGAGCTTTTTTCTTTAATGCTATTTTTTCTTTGATTTCAGGTGAGTGTCGGTATTAATAAATCAAATTGTTGTTGTTGGTAGAAGTATATTTGTTAATACGAATAAGACTGTTTCTATGACTTTCAAAACTGCGCACATGTCTTTAGCTAGGTAAACTAAAATTAAGCTACATACTTGTTATTGTCTAGTCAAAGGTTCTGTCAATAATTGCCAATGTACGATAGTTCAACAAGTACATCAAACTATGTATCTATGACTTAACATTGACAGTAATTTAAAATATAATAAGCACATAGACTATTTATTTGCAAAGCTAAAGAGAATAACGGGTTGCTTTTACATGTTGAAAAGGACTACTAACCACAGAATATTGACTATTGTATACAGAGCTTTGTTTGAATCTTTAATAAGATATGGTGTGCAAAACTGGGGATGTGTAGAGAATAGTTATATTGATAAAATAAATAAACTACAACACAAAGTGCTAAAAATGATAAATAGTAGTATGGACAAAAACGAACTTTTAAACGAAATCAATACCTTAACACCTTTTGGATACTATAAATATTGTAACATTATGAACCATTATAATAACGACCATCTTAAAGTAGTAGTAGGGCATAATTATCAAACTAGGAATACCAAGTACATAGTACCTCACTTCTACAGTGAATTTTTTTTAAATGCGAACATAGGAGTTTGCATGCAATGTAATTTCCCTATGTTCGATTTTAAAAAAAACACATCAATCTATTGAGTAGTTCAAATGAGTAATAGATACAATTGACAGCTGTCACATTTTTAAAAATACCGCCGTCCAATTTAATTACGAAATCGGTTAGGTTATTGCTTAGAATGTCAAGGAGGACACTTTGAACATTTATTGTAATTGATTTCGGTATTTATTTTCTTATTTTCTTCATTTATGTATTGAATAGATCAAATTAGTAGAATACCAGGTGCACATGACCTACAAATAATTGAAGGTTGGTTCACAATGAATTGTGATGTCAGCGCGTGCCATGTGAAGTCAAGTTATCGTCAGTTTAAGAAAAATGTATCCTAAAGTTGCTATGACCTCACATGGCTTCTTTAAAAAATCTTACCGAGTGCTTTTCATCATAAAAACTATAGAGTTGCTGTTCATAGTCGCACAAGTTGAGCGTTTTGGGAATGTGAACCGCGCACACCTCATAGATTGATGTGTTTTTTTTAAAAATCGAACATAGGGAAATTACATTGCATGCAAACTCCTATGTTCGCATTAAAAAAAATTCACTGTATAATAAACACGGTGAACGTACACTGAAATGTGTGATACCAAAATTGTATAATCAGCTTGCTTTTGAATATTCACACTTAAAGAAAACAGAGTTTAGTGAGCAACTAAAAATATTCATTAGAAATGATAGTTAACTAGGATAACCTACATCTAAGATAAATGCTATTAGCATCAAATACTTTAATTATATATGAATACAATAACTGCACTAATACCTCATTAGCGCCTTAACATTTGCTTAAGATAAAACCATGTTATTTCAAAATGTAATATAAATAGAATCGGCACCTGCTGATAAGTCTATGACTTAGTAGGACCGCGTATTAAATTGTATTTGTAAAAAAAAATAAATGAAATGAAATTATTATTATTATTGTCGGTGTTTCTTGTGAGAACTCAGGTCTAGCCTGGTTAACTAATCGCACGGATTAAAATCAAGTAACGATTTGTGATTATTATTCATCAAAACTGCCTAGTAGCTGCATATCAGTATTAATTAAACGTCCAGTCAGGTAGTGAACACGAATTCATAAGGACCCACAGACGCAATATAAACATGATTAATTTTTAGTTAAAAAATCGGTTATGGAGGACACGTTCCAATATAACGAACGTTGCCCAAATTTAAGCCGCGTAATTTACATAACAGTAATTCATCAACATTAAATACGTTCGTACAAGGATGCGGAAAATCACGTATACGTCATCATACATCAAACATGCACAAACTGTTTAGAAACGCGGTGAAATTTGGGAAATCGCATGGGATAACTTTAATAGATTTTGTTGAATTTTGTGTGATGTGGCCGTGCATTAATTAAACTAAAATTTACACGCCGTATCTACCGGCACGTTTACGATTTAAATCATCATGACGCTATTAATCAGCATTTAATGAACCAACAAAGGGATGAGAGTGCAAAATATGATTTACAAAAATTCACCTACTCTTGAAAATTAAATCCAAATAAAATGATTAGTGTTTGAAAGTGGATTTATGTTTCAGAGGTCGGTCCATGAAAAAATTATAATTGTGGTTGTAGAGGGAGATCGTTGCCTACGAGTCCTACGACTAATGACACCAATTTGAGACATAATTTCTTATAAACGTAAGTAAAGGTAACTGCTGCCATAAACAAAAAGGGTTGAAATCAAATCTTTTCCCTTCAGTCGTATTGTACATTTAAGCACGTATTGTTACACAAGTTGCTTGCATGCTTTGTTACAAAAGCAATACATACGCCATTATACGAATTTAGTTCCTAACATACCCTTCCGTATATTACCTATGCAAGGTAACTCGGAGAACTGTTCAGGGTTCGCGAACATTTACTGTACCTTCTGGAGTTTCCAATAAATTTTCAAAATGTTGAATAATACAAATGACAAATGAACTCTAATTAGTGCTAATTAGGGGTAGAGTGCCATTGGTCAAAATACATATACCATTACTCAATCTATAACTGATATTATAAATTTATAACACAGCGGAACAAAAAAAATAAAAATGTCTGCGGCACTAATTTTATTAATGAATTTTATAAACACTGGTATTTTATATACACTATATGCATTTAGTTTTTTTGGATTGATTCTGGTTCTTGGGATAAACGAAACGTAACAAATCAATGCAAAATTTTAAACTACCCTTCTAAAGTTGTATTTATTTGAATATTTCCAACTAAGTTTGGTTATCTATTTATGGATTTAGTAGTACTAGTAAACATTTCACTGATCAGCTATTAGACCGAAATTATCAGTTCGTCTTATTTGCATTGGAGTAAAAAGGATTGGCCTTTGCGCGAAAAAGGTAGGAAAATCATATGTGATTCATGAACCACTGCTAAACCGAAAAAATATCCTTTTTCCACCACTTCACATCAAGCTCAGGCTAATGAAACAGTTCATCAAAGCCCTTGATAAGACGGGTGACTGTTTTAAGTATGTGTGTAAAAAATTTCCAGCGCTAAGTATGGAAAAGTTGAAAGCGGGCATCCTCGATGGACCTCAAATCCGAACACGTATAAAAGACACTGAATTCGAGAACTATATGACACAAATTGAATCTGAGGCATGGTTAAGCTTTGTTATAGTAATCAAAAATTTCTTAGGGAATCATAAAGTTCCAGACTATGCAAAACTAGTCACTAAAATGCTTCAACATTTTAACAAATTAGGAGCTAATATGAGCATTAAAGTGCACTTTTTGCATTGTCATTTAGATAGATTCCCGGATAATGTGGGCGATTACAGCGAGGAACAAGGAGAACGGTTCCACCAGGACATTAGGGTCATGGAAGAAAGATACCAAGGTCGATGGGACCGCCACATGATGGCAGACTACTGCTGGACCTTAGTAAGGGATTGTCTTGAGCAGAACCATAGCAGAAAATTAAATTTCGTCAGTGAACTGCATAGATATATTTGTTTTTGTTTCATTCCTAAAGATCAACTTAATAAAAGTATTTTTTCAGTGCAAATTGGTATTTTTACTTAAATTTTTGATTTAAATAGTTAATAGTTTTTATCTCAAAAACTGGAGCCAATTTTACAAATCTGATATTTTTCCAGTATTCAGCACATTAGTCTGATACAGAATTGACTTCAATCTGCCATGCCGCAAAATTACTGTTCCCCAGTGTAATAGTTTCCGTTCATGGTGAGCGATTGTAGTATTTACCAAAATACGGGAGATACTTGTAAAAACCACATCTCAGATAAATACTGAAGAAGGTAATACATTGTAATCGATTGAAAAAAGATATATAGAACAGCAGGCTTCTTACTTGGACCAAAAGGGATCTACATACCAAGTTTAATGAAGAGGTCCAGCTTTTGTAATAAATAGAGGGCCTTTAAAATGTTTCGTTTGGGAGCTACGTCTCTTGCTTTTATTGTTTAATGTTCTTCTCAGTACCGATGGCATAACTAATAGAACTGTCGAAAAATTTTTCCCAAAATTTCTACTGCAAGATGGCCCACTCAAACGAAAGTGCGAAAAACATTGGCATTCTCGACGAAAATTGGCAAACCCAAAATAGTTTGATCGTCGTTTGAGGAAAGCGAAACTGTATTTTGCCTTTAATTCCCTTGAACAAACATATACAAATACTAGACTTTCCCCCACGACTCGATATTGACGGATATATGATAATGGAAACCCAGGGTACAGAATGTACGGCACGGTTCCACGCAAGTGATTTGTCGCATGTATCCATCGGTATGCGAAATAGGAGAGTGCGACATCAACGAAAAAATAAATTGAAAAGAGAATCCTACAATCCGATCCGCCCAGTTCGAAATGTAAACCACCCGGGGACACAGTGAGACATATTATATGGGGGTTTATTATCGTTAAAAAAATGCATTGAAAATTGTTTTTAATAGTAACATTTTATTTCCAGTTGTAAATAATGTTTCTAGTAAAAGCAAAGTGAAGAAATTTGCAAATATACCTATAGGCTCATTAAGAAAAAACAGGTTAAGAAAAGACTCAAAAGCCCTATCTAAACAGTGCCGGCACAAATATTTAGCATGCTCTAAACAAACATATTAAGTCATTTCGGACCCCCTAGTTCCTAGTTCCTGGGGGGTACTTTTCTCCACTTTAATCAAGCATACACGCCACGCGGCCAACAACTGCCTCTCACAACGTATTATTGCATAGTATTGTATATGTTTGTATCAAAGTGACTTACTGCCGTGAAATATTTCAAGGTGAATGAGGCTTACTCACAAACTAATAAAGAACCCGTATTGCATCGCCAGTGTTATCAGTGAAAGTTTCGTCATTGCGAAAACGAAGTAGTTGTGAATTTACGTTTGGAGTGTATGTATCGTTCCGGTGTTTGTCGGAAGTATTAAAAGTGAGTTTTTTAAATTATAAATTACTTTAAATGATTTAAAACGGGTTTAAATGTATTTAGGGTTGCTAGTGAATCCTCTAGAAGGATAATATATTTTAAGTAACCTATTTAAGCCCCGAAAAGGAGTCATCCCTTTTAAGTGCCAACATTGAAGTCATTCTCATTAAAAATTACATAAAAACGAAATAGGGTAACATTTTTACGTCATAGGTACACTTACGGTTGCTAGTAGATCCTCTCCCCTTGCATGATATAGGAAGCGTTTTAATTAAGAATTCTATAACCTTG
Organism: Photinus pyralis; assembly: GCF_008802855.1. Taxonomy (NCBI): domain Eukaryota; kingdom Metazoa; phylum Arthropoda; class Insecta; order Coleoptera; family Lampyridae; genus Photinus; species Photinus pyralis. The sequence continues at coordinate 3,941,323 of NW_022170403.1, forward strand.
AAATGGATGGGGATTAATTTTTCACATCAGGTTGCCAGTGGATCTTTTAGAAGAAAAATTAATCTAAAGTCAAATATTTGACCCCCATTGGCCCATTTGGCCTCGATCAATTTCCGAAAGTTCCAAAGAATTTATTACAAAAACACCTGAAATCGATTTTGGGCACCATTAGAAAAAATCTGACATGAAAACTTTATTCGGGTGCACAAAGGATTCGAATAAACACACATTGAGTTAATTGACAATGAATTTATTCCGATGCCCATGAAACAAACTTAAAACAAAATTCTTGAAAAAAAGGGAAGCTTACCAAGCTTGCTTAGACATAACTCTTCGCACGCAGACAATCGATAAATAGAATTTAAAAAATCTTAATATTACTCACAGTTTTGTTTGTCTTGTTCATGTTATTTCCATTTTAAGATACACTCAAATTGTGGGAGGATGTTATATCGATCATATCGCGCCATACATTTATAGAAATGTAGTTGTCTTTATTTCCACTGTTTAAAAACGTGTCTGTGTATCTCAGTACAAAGATTCACGTTCGTGAGAGCTCAATAGGGGCATAATTATAACAATGGGGGTTTACAGTGTAGTTGAATTCCGCAGTTCTAATTTAATAAGCGTGTACCTGAAACCATAAAACATTTTTTTGGACAGTAAAAGTTTATTTAAAAATAGAGGCTGATTAGCAAAAAAATAATGAACATGTGCGGTTTTAAAGGTTTATTCAAAACGATATGATTGTGGCGGGCTCTGTGACGTAATAAGCCCGACCAATCAGCTCCTAGAACCATTCAGATGACATAACGACTTGGCAATATTGCAGGAGAATGGCATTTATAACTTGCGTCATCTGTCACAGGCACTTGTCACTTTCGTGCTAGATGCAGTTAAACATCCCTCTCAAAACGTCAAATGTGACAAACGTCAGACCCTCGCGTAAGGTTGCCAGCTCACTTCTACGTGATTGGTTGTAGGTTTGTGACGTATTTAGTCTGAAGCGTTTCAAATTCGGACTAAAAACACAGCTTTTCAATAATTTATTTTGGGTTTATTTTACTCGCAAATAAAAATTGAGGACACACGGGTCTTTTTATTTTTAATGTACTTTGTGGATCAGAAATAAAAAATGAAGGCGGGATGAGCCCATTGAGTTCACTATTCATACCTTCCATGTTTAGTTGTTCATCGAGATAAATGTGCAGGAAGCCAGTTTCCCTCTGTGTAGAATTAAGTATCGACATTGTCTACCCAATTGTCGCTCTTATTTGTAAGCTGAAATATTACTTTACCTCAATTCCAGCGTAGGTTGTTTTGTGATTAAGGCTTATTTGCTTTGGTCTAATACCAATTCTATTTTTTCCGTAAAAAGGGGTACACCCATTATGTCCCCTCTGAGAATTATATTGCTGTGTGCACTGGTCCTCAGGCCAGGAAGACCGTACACAAAACACCAAAACAAAACCTAGCTAGCCCTTTACCTTTATAGTCCATACTATATAATATTTTTGTATGAAAAAAAATAGTTACCGGGCGAAACCGGGTTTTTCAGGCAGGTGGAATAAATAGAATTTGGGAAAAAATAATTAAAACAGCTGAATTTTTCCGCGGGTGAAATCACGGGGGTTGAAAGGGGTGGAAAGTGGTATTTTGCAAACTGTGGTAAAACTATTGATTTTAGACGAAAATGTTAAATGTAAAAGTTATAGAGATTAAAAAAATGAGCAACTTTTGTATCTGCACTATTTTCACATAACCTCCAATTTTCCTAGAAAAACCGGAAAAACTGTTTTTTTCGTTTTTTATTCTTATTTTTGCGAAAAAATGTCGTAGGGGTTTGAAATTTGGAGGTAACATAGCCTGTTTTATGATAAAACAGAAGATAATTGTTTGGGCCCATAAAGTTGAACCGTTTCCAAGATCTCACGATTTCTGAAAAAAACCACCTCTTTTTCAAGGGGATGAAAAATCTATTTTTTTTCATCGTACAGAGGTGCGCGGGGTCATTTTCGGGAAGACTTATATTTTAATAAACAAAAATAAAAAAATATTATTCCTATAGCAAAAATTCGGAAAATCGCCAAAAACCGGAAAAACAGTTTTAAGATATACACGGTTTTTGACATGATAAATCAACATGTTGGATGTTAATAAAGATTTTTTCGAAATCTGTCTTCTTCCTTCTCTTTAATGTTTGCCTAAATATTCTCTTTTGTTATCTTATGCTCAACTGTTTTAGTTAAAACATCTTTATTATTTCTTTTTTCTGCATTTTTACCGCAATAAAAGCAATTCGAAATAAAATCGAATTATGTATCTTGCTTCCTGATTTTTGAACAATTTACTTTTGTTCACTGATGCTTCTTCCTGCTTGTTTTATAGCTGATGCAATTGCGTTGGGCCTGTTGATAAACTTGCAAAATCTGCAATAAGAACGTTGGTTTTACCGGCCAAAAGCAAATGATTTGAGATATCAAACCTGCAGGAATAAATTTTATGAGGATTTTATTCATAATTCCTGTAAATTAACGATCAACAGGCCCAGCTTAATCCCATCAGCTGTAAAACAGGCAGGAAGAGAGAAAGTGAACAAACACATATTGTTCAGGAAGCAAAAGAATTCGATTTTACTTCGAATTGCTTTTATTGCAATAAAAATGCGCAGAAAAAAGTAATAATAAAGTTGTTTTAATTAAGGCAGTTGGGCACTGGGAAAAAAAAGAAAATATTTTAGCAAGATTACAGAGGAGAGAGAAGACTGATTTCCAAAACTTTTTATTAGCGCGGATAAAACACGTTAATTTATTTGCAAAAAAGCCTATTTACCTACTGTCAAAAACGGTGTATCTTAAAACTTTTCCCCCCGTTTTTGCCGCTTTTCTTGAAATTTTTCTATTGGAATAATATTGTTTATTTTTGATTATTAAAATGTAGTCGTTACGAAAATTGTGCTACCCTGCGCATCTCTGTACGATAAAAAAAAATAGATTTTTAGTCCCCTTGAAAAAGCGGTGATTTTTTACAGAAATCGTGAGATCTTGGAAACGGTTCAACTTTATGGGCCCAAACAATTATCTTCTGTTTTATCATAAAACAGGCTATGTTACCTCCAAATTTCAAACCCCTACGACATTTTTTCGCAAAAATAAGAATAAAAAATGAAAAAAACAGTTTTTCCGGTTTTTCTAGGAAAATTGGAGGTTATGTGAAAATAGTGCAGATACAAAAGTCGCTCATTTTTTAAATCTCTATAACTTTTACATTTAACATTTTCGTCTAAAATCAATAGTTTTGCCATAATTTGCAAAATACCACTTTCCACCCCTTTTAACCCCCGTGATTTCACCCGCGGAAAAATTCAGCTGTTTTAATTATTTTTTCCCAATTTCTATTCATTTCACCTGCCTGAAAAAACCGGTTTCGCCCGGTAACTAATTTTGTTTGAAAATAAATCATTTTAGAGCTATTTAGCCTGGACTATTATGTATTATCACGGCACAAAACTTCTCCCCACTACAGAGGAGAGATTCGACTCTGCTCTCAATTAACCTGTTAACTTCTAACAGATAGTGGGTCAGACCAAATACCTTAAACTCCAAACTGAACTGCAAATATTGAATTCTTACAATGGACCTTGGGCAAGCATCCAATAAAAACACAGGTAAATTAGAAATGATGTCGTTGTGAATGAAACACACGGAAATTTAATGTGAGAATTACAAAAGTGCGATTTAATCGTAACACACAAAAGGAAAATGGTACAAACACACAAATAATTATTACAAAAAAACTAAAATTAAAACTTAACTACTTACTTGTCCGGGAATTGTAATCCAACTAAAAGGTATCCGTACACAGTTCACCAAAAATTACAATTTTTAATTAACACACTTTACACTAGCGACCGGGTAATCGTAACATCTTCACTTCGGGTAGACAAGGACGTTCCAATTTAAAAAAAACTTAATTTCAAACTGTCATGTTAAAAACACACTTATGGGGGGCCGACAAACACCTCTCCGAAACCTTAGATGGCCAAAACTTCAAACTTCCAAACGTAGAACAATAATAATTAGCCGTGAACTCGGCTTCCGGCTTAACACACAAAACTTTCAATGCTGGCTGTGGTTTCATTCAACTCAAATAATCCACAATGGAATTCGCAAAAAGCGAAATAAATTCTTCTACGAAACGTAACTTGGTGCTGACGTAGCAAAGAGCCGATTTCAAAACTTCAACAAATGTAATACTGCGTAAACTCTGGCAAAACGCGGCGCTTTTCTTCTTCACATCCTATTTAAGGCGAAGACCCTTCTTCCGAAAATTAAAATTATAACAACCAATCATACACCGTTGACAACAAAGACTCTCCCCTCAACGTACATTAGTAGGCCAAGAAAAATTAAGGTAAATTATATTAATTTTAATAAATCAATTTCTTATCAGACATTAAGAGACTGAAATTCTAGGAAAAAAATAAAATTTCGTCTCTCTTAACTACACAGAAAAGGCGATAAATCACATCCACCTGTCAATTAAATTAATCATTTACATTTCATAACAGACAAAGTCCAATCAAAATTCCCAGAAGGTTCTACGGTAAACAAAAACAACCTTGACCACTTTCTCGTATGACAATAATCTCCGTGTCGTCACATAGACCAACGCCAAATTAAAAATTTTAATTAAAATGTTAATTACACAAAAAGGAGACCGCCCTTGTCCATCTTACTTAAGATTTCCGAAAATTTCATCCTGCCAAACGAAATAAACACAACAATATACGTTACGTGTGTATATTATAATTAGCATTAACAACACCGATGTGATTAGCGCACTATTGTGTAAATAATTAATAAATTTTATCAGGATGCAACAATTGATTTAGTTTGCAACAACCCTCACATAAAGAGTTCAAAGCAAAGTCAAAGACATGGTACTGGAGTTTTATTATTAGGAATGGGAAAGTGCTCATGACGTATGGGTACTGATTCAGATGTAAGGATATTTGTCAATATTCATTAGAAATGTTAATTCGTAAGTCTGGAATCGCTTATTTTCATTTGGATTTCATTCCATTTATATTAAAGCAGTAAATTAATTTAAATCATGCGAAAGGAACTTTACCCACTTCATATTCCAAGTAAATAATTTGGTAATTATCTCTAAGAAGCAAATTGTGACGCTCTCGTTTAGAAATTAAAAGTTAAACCGCAAGGAGTGTTTCGCGCTAATGGGAATAAAGTTTGCAAAATTATGGTCATTTGTATATTTACTGACAAGTTTTCTAATTAAAGACGATTAAAGTTGAAGTTTTACTAATCTGTTAAGCATTCACGTTTGTAAGGCTTACACCCAAAACTACCTACTTTAAATCCTGTTGTTATACTATTTGCATGACAAATTGCAGTTAGCAGATAATGCTAAAGCGCATATAAAGTCTGTTCCGCGACTCACAACACAAAGCTTTGCGTAGTTTGTTCGGCATATAATAAAAAGGCTTACCTGTATTTGGCACACTAGTTCGCCATAGGGCCAGCAGCGGCGTAATGAAGGTACTATAGCGAAGGGTGTCACAAGCAGACCCATCGCTAGATCGTTGCTTGCAAGTGAAGTTAGAAGATATTTCGGCTGCAACAATAACATCTGGTTTAGATAGATACCTATATTTCACATGAAATATACATTTAAGGGTAGTAAAACGCGTTGAAAGGGTTATTCTCGACGAACACGCTCGTTTAGATTTATTGAGTTTTCATGAATTGAAAGGGAATAATGTTTCTCGTAAAGTAAAGCGCATTGTAAAGGTTCTAACGACAAATCGTGACACAAAGAGTTTTAATGTGTTTTTAGGGTAATTGGACTCTCCTGAATCCGATTTTGCTAAGGACTCAAACCTAGATGGCGGCCAAAATGGCGACTAAAACTCACATTAACATATTTTTCTTGTTGAAAACAGAAATATTGTCATGATTTTTATGTAACACACACGTTTTTCCACTTATTACTACTTTATGAAAAATTTTGCACAAAATAAAAATTAAGATGGCGGCTGAAATGGCGCTCCAATACGGCGTTTTGTAGAATTCTTAATTTATTGTAGGTACTTGTACCTTAAGTGGGAAAAAGAATTATAATTTGTTTGCCAATGCTTGCTTAAGTGAAAAAACCTTTACACTTTTTCAAAAATGGCGCTTAGTTTGACTCTTTGTATGCGATATACAGGTAGTATTAAAATAATTATTTTTCGTTTAATTTCATATTATTTATTACCGTATAGAAACTATGTATAAATCGAAAACAAAACAAAATTTTTCATTTCCGCAAGGTAACTGTCATTGATTTTAGATAACTATAATGATCGTATCTTGCAATCATTAGAAGTACTTCTGATAAAGAAGACAGATCCCATAGACTATCTCTAATAGATCTTGTAAACCGGAACGAAATCAAAACCAATGCCGGCATTTTGGGAACCATTCTGTTTTTTTTAGCAAATTGTCATTATTAACAAGGATGAGTAGACAAACTCATTTTAACCCAGTTGTACCAACCGCATATAAAAAAATGCAAATTTTTCTTTGCAATTACCTAAGGAAAATAGTTAACACAAGTTTCTACCACCATTTTGACCGCCATTGTGATTTTTTATAGGACGGTAATAAATACTAAACGGTATGTACTACATAAAAATTATGATAATATCCGAGTTTTAGATTATTTATTCAATTGTGTATGTCAAAATTGATGAAGAAGCAGCAACAAACGTAACCTACTGAAAGATTTTAAATCAAGTTACTATGCTGAGTTGCAAAGTACGAGTATAATCGGGAAATGGTCCATAGGGCGGAAACTTTCGTAAACATGTTGTATATTCACACACAAACAACTAATTCGATCGAGAACACTGTAAAGAGAATTTTTCCATGAGACACTTCTCGTCTATTCGCAAAAGCACCATCCATCTTATTTAAATCGTGTTCATGACTAGTCATAAGGGACCAGTCAATATTATGTAAATAATTTGACCACTCGTGCCTACAGGAAATCCTTCAGGGTGTCCACAAAATAATATTGTTAATCTAGGGTTGGTATTATCTTTAGTGAAGTAGTTTGCAAGGATCAGTGTGAAGTAAAAATTGCTGAGGCAAACAAGTTAATTCGGGTAATGGGAAAACTGTATACGCTATTAATTTAATAATGCCGACCATATCTATGCATTTCAGCGACCTCTCCCATAGGGCTTTGTTTTCTAACCACGACATTTGGGTAGCTTAAATGTGGGTCCGCTTTATCGTAAGATCGTAGGACTATTTAATACAGCAAACCCCTGTCGAATATTATCACATGCAACTACTGGTAAGTCGATAGAATAATAAATAGAAATTTATTAAACTGGTTAATTTTAATAGCAGCCTGCCCTCCTGCAAAGTAATAGAAGGAACCCCATTACGCAACGGAATGGCTCTTAAAGGCGCTCGGGGAATCTTGTGTGCGCAATATGTTAACAGCATTGATGTAACAATAAAGGTAGAGTTGCAGAGTTTATTAAGGATATATCTAATACCACTATCGTTAGTTGTTAAGGTGGGTTCTCGTATTAGTCGTTCATTATCTATTTTTACCTGACTCATTCAATTTAAGTAGTTTATTTCGATTTTCTATAACCGTACAGAACTTCCATAAAATCTACATTGCGCGTGAAAACAATAGAAACCTTGTACCGCTTGGGTAAACAAAACCTGAAAAAGAAACACTATAATCTTAATAATTCGTTCGCGTTGCGACAGAAAAGTGCTCATATTTTCAATTTTATAGGTGCGTGTATTACACGGACTGGATCAATCGAATGTAAACCATTCGAACGTACCTTAGGGCCTTCTATGGTATCATAACTATTTTCTTTATGTACTCCTTAACATAGAAACGCTGACTGCATCTGACCTCCCTCAACATACGAAACCTCTAATCGATCTGGTCGATAATAACAACTCAATAATAATATTATGTATACTGAATCCAAATTTCTAAATAATTTCAGTTCGTTCACACACCAAGACACCAACCACTTTTGTTATAAATTTCGGGTTAGTTCATATTTAGGGTAAAATAATAAAATCTGTGGGTTCGGTTTTATAATGAACTTAAAATACTCAAAACCTAAGTGGTCACCCTTCAGGATTTTTTCTTTTTTTTACAGCTAAGTGGACCTTTTTTATAATAAAGTCTGCTTAACATTGTTGAAATTTAAAAACTTTACATCTAAGGCATTAATAGTTCTTTTAAATGTAAGTTACTTAATAAATCAATGGAAACAAAATCACCCTTGCAGATTTTAATTCACGGCGATTGAAATATAATGCAGTAGTTGAATTGCTACACCTCTAATTACTTTTCTCCTAACAGTTCATTGGTTCCCATCAAAATTATGCAGCTTCAACTTTTCTAATGTCAAGGTGTGTTTTTGCTGATAACGCGTTAATTAATAAGTGTTTATGAACTTGGAACACGTAATACAAGCGTATTAATACTTCATTTTGCGCGAAAGACTTTTCTAGTAACACGATTGTAACACCTAAGTTAATTAGCAGTCTCGCAAGTTTACTATAGACAGCCACCCAGATGCCGCTCGTACGAAAATCGCAACGTGACGCGTACAAGGTTACGAATAACTATACTGTATTCATTTTAAGAAGGTAGCGGTAAAAAACATAGGGAAGATTTGACCTTCAGTGTGATTGGTTAAAACACAAGTCAGTATTACGCTGAAACATAAAACGAGTGGCGAATTTTGCAAGCTGGTAGTTTCTGTTGGCATCTAAACTATTGAAGTGTCATTAACTATTAATGTCAAAGATTGATTTGTGTTTGCAGTGCTAGATATTTCTACTTTACAATCATTTGGTGTCGTTTATATTTTTCCTGTGTGTGCTTATCTTCAAACCCAGCGCCATCTACTACCTTCTTATAATGAATGAAGTATAAATGCAAATTAGGAAATGCGCTAATTGCGATGAAAATGGTTTATTGTGTTCTTTCGCTACTCAATAGAGTTTTATTTAAGAATGTATACTGGCTCGCTTGAAATTCTAGTATTTTATTATTACAAAAATACCTCTAAATTCCTTGACGTTGGAACTGCACGTTAACATAACCTTTATATAGCTATCTCCTTTCTTAGTTTAACTTCGCCTTTTATGTTGGCGACCCACACATTCTAAACAAACGGTAGATGACACAGCGTGTTTACATAATGAAAATTGACGGTGTAACAAATATCTGTTTGGGAAATTAATAAAGTGTCAATGAAAATTAACGAGTTACCTGGTTCCTGCTGACGGCTCGAGTAGGGAAATAAATTTAGTTAAAACTAATTCAAAAAGGGTGGATACAATATTATTTGTGAATGGCGTTAATTCCCCAAATGTCAAATCTGAGGTCTTCATTATAAATGTATGCTATTAACAAACAATTTATAGAAAGCCCTCAATTCCCTTGAACGAAATTTGAAATCTTGGTCAGAACCTCTTTTTCCCAGATTCTCTCCCTTTCTTCAAAGACTTACATACAACCCCTCTTTTGTAATTTAATTCTAAGTACATTTAACTCCTTCTGCGACTCCAAACTACTTCCTTCCATAGAAACCCTGTCCTATCAATTTTGAACTGTAAATTCTAAAAAAAACTTTGATAAGAGGACAAAAAGAAGGGCAGTAGTTTGTAGAAAACGGTTCCTTTCGTTGAGACCTTTAATTAGAATACAATGAGGGATAAATTAATTTTTACCCCCCCCCCCTTAAGCCCCGTGTCACACTGATCTCGAAAAATAATCGCACGGGAAAGTTATACTTTGTACAAACCAATTTATTTCGATGAGACCTTTCATTAGAATACCATTAAGGTTAGAACATGTGTTTATCCCCCCCCCCCCCCGCCTCCAATTTTCAAAAGTTTAACTTGGCACCACTGAAGACATGCAAAGTCTGAGAGCAATTGTAACCAATGTAACAGTTGTGCACGTTTTACTTTCAAAAACAGCAACTCAGGAAATAATTCCCTTTTAGGCAGCGAAACTTGAAGGCCGTCTGGCACACCTTCAAGGTATAAGCTACCTACTGCAAAAAAATCCAGGATTCTAGGACCATTTCCCTAGAAGTAGTTCAAGATGGCATAAGCGGATCCGGACGGACGGACGGACGGACAAAACGCAAACAATAGCAAATTTTTTTTAATTCTTAAAAAATGCGCTAAAAACTTTATAAGGATTTTAAAATATAATTATTAATATTTATTTAACGCAAAAAATTTCAGTAATTGCTATTATATTAAAATATCATCAAAAGTCAAAAATACCAGCATTTTGGGAACCATTTTCTTTTATTTTTTTTGCAAATTGTTATTATTAACAATCATGGGTAGACAAACACATTTTAACCCATTTGTACCCCTATCATATAAAAAAAATGCAAATTTTTTCTTTTCAATTAAAGAAATTAGTTAACGCAAGTTTCTACCGCCATTTTGACAGCCATCTTGATTTATTTTTGCTACACATTTATAAGATAGTAATAAATAGTAAAACGTATACGTACTAGATAAAAGATCATAATAATATCTTTGTTTACAACAAGAATATAGTGAGCTTTAGTCACCATTTTGGCGCCCAGCTTGATTTGGGGCTTTTAACGGGATTTCGAGGCGGTGACAGGCCAAAAAGGATTCAGTAGGGTCCAATTACCCTAAAAACACTTGTCACCAAAATATCTCAAGATTTGCCGAACTTAAGATCTTACACTTCTCGCCTGGCCTATACTGGGACAATTTGATTGCCGGCGCAACGATGGTCAAATATGAAAATCAGCCGTTCCTGAAATGACTGGCTACAACGTAGTTCCAGATTTACGGGTGATCACGGGTGACATAATCAACTCGGGCGACAATTTAATGGTACGTGCATGACGAAAGAGGAAAAAAATCTCATGCTGTTATCACAAACTGAAACATTTTCCAGCTAACAGTGTACATTAGCTAATGCTAAAATTTTGATTACGTATGTAAAGTTCAAATTAGAGGGTAGAATGTCTTAAAAAATAACAAGGGGATTTGCTTACAAGAATGCATAAAAAGTATAATTTAGTCGTAAACACTGAAAAGGCAGTAATAGTTTATTTTTACGGTCTAATCAAATTGTACGTACCTGAGAGTGTATGTACTTTGAATATCTTCTACTGTTTATGACCAGAATAAGTATAGAGTTTGCAGCCAGGACTCCGGTCGTTAACATAAAAACAATTAGTGCTTCCAAAACATCTCCAGGTCCAAGTTCAGATAAAAAGCTCAAGTGGATGTAACGTGAGTGTGAACAACTGCTGTTTTGTAATGGAGGCGCTACAAGTATTGTAGTCTTCTGATTCATTATTTATAGACTGCCGGTTATTTTGTTCAATTTTATTACTGTATGGCGATTCATGCTCTTTTCATATCGATTCGCTACAGCAACAGGTAAATTCGCGAGTTTTATTATTGCGATCTGTGCTACCTTTGTTTCGTGCACAGATGTCCAAATGGCATATGCCGTAGGCAGATCGCTTTGATTGGTGTGCTTCCGGCGTTAATTACCAACATATTTCTAAATCAGTGCGCATCTGTTTCTGCCTTGTTCTCGTCAACAGCTACGGCTTCCCACGTTCTGAAAATAAAAAAAATTGCATTTTAATCGCCTGGTGACAACTTTATAGTACGGTTCATCTAAACTAAATGTTTCTATCTACGCATTGAATACCTAAAAAATTTACATAACGTTCCTGCTCTCAAAATGTGATTTCATCTATAGAATGTAAATGGCTTGGGAGTATTGCAAAGGACTCAGTCGGAGAACGCTCACACATTCTGAAATGCTATTCAGCGCATTAAACATAAACCTTCCCGAAAAAGCGAATGATATTCTTCTAACGAGAGCTTTCGGTTTGTTACTTACCGTAAACAACGGCGTGAACAAATAGGTAGAAGACACATTTCAACGCATTTTCTGAGTAGGTAAATTTGTGAGATAAACCAAATGTGTTAATCTGAGGGTTGCTCCAAAATATGAATACAGATCGGTGTCGAGATTTAAACCGTAGCTTTGGAAAAGGTGCTTCAATAATTATTTGACTAATAAATTCAAATAGAATTTAGTCAATGCGTTGTTGGTTATCTAGTTAGCAGTCTTTAGTTTCCCAACAGTTACTCCTTTTGTTAGCGTCCGCGCTTGTAAAAGCGCCGTAAGCTTCTGAACGTAACGTATTAGCTTGTTAAATTCATCACTTCATTTCCGCAAGTTCAACAAACTCACAGATTCCGGTTTGTATTGAGTTAAACTGCCACTTAAAATTTGGAAAAATTATGAAGAAAAAAATAACATGGAATTTATTTTTAATTACAAATTTAGGTACGAAGAATAAGATATATTAGACACAAGATGTTTCTATGTGCCATATAAAACGAACACTTTGCCGAGTTGATTTCAAATTGAAAAATTAACATAGCGAATGAAACATTTACAATTCATTGTCTAAATTAGTGCCACTTCTCGCACTAAACGATGTTTATATTGCAACTCAATGTCAAAACTCTACCGAAAGAAACTTTATTTACTAAATAAATGGCTGTTTGTTATGGTAACAAGTTTTCTATTTAAGACACAGGAGTATAAACGATTGTTAATGATATTTACCGAATTTTGAATAACGCACTTTACAATTTTTCTAGAATTTCTTTGCCGAAACCATACTCTTTGAATCCATTTTTAGATTTTTAGAACTTTTGTGCTTTACCTATATTTGAATAAAAAACGCAACTCCCTGTGTAGTCTCTAAAACCTTGCGCTTTGATTTAACTGGCAACAAGTACAATTTTAAATTAAATTAAAAAGAAGTGATCATTATTTTTATACAAATCAAAATCATTACAGTAACGTAAATATAGCGCTCCGTGGAAAGGATGGTGTTCTTATGGTACAAAACGTTACGGTCTAAAATATGGTACCTTCAAATTGGATAATAGAAAAGCGAAAAACTTCTTTGTATATGCGGTCTAAATACAACTTGCCTTACGCTATCCAAACATACATGATTATTAGCGTAACGCTCCGGAGTTTCTTAAAAGTCACATTCTTATAATTTATTCACCGGAAAAGTCAGTACGAATTTAACATAATTATGCTGGTTTGCGAAAAAGTTTAATTCCACTGAAACCGAAAATTGCTAATTGCACTACCTGCTTAATATTTCCATATTGTTTATTCAAAGTGCGTTCCTACCGAAATGGTTTCTGCTTAGATTTATGTCACGAACCTGAAATAAATGCTCAGAACTTCCGTGTGGACATTTCTCGCGGTTGATTTTCCGAATTCGCTCAGACGATTTTTCCGACAATTTAAAAATACTGATTTTTGACTAGAGCTCAACGAAGCTCCAACGCGAGATTAAAAAATCACCGATCCCTTGACGTGGTTTCTACAACGGTGCAGACCCATTAATTCATTCCGCTTTCTTCGAGTCCTACCTACACTATTGTAAAATTGCAAACTGCGTCACTTTATTGAGCACCGGATGCGATACATGTGAACATGAGCTTATCAAGCACTAAAACAAGCGACTGAACTTTTTCTCGCCATAAGAAATCCCATGCCTTAATTCATTTGTAACCGACAAGAATTCAAAGAAAATTATCTCCTATGAAAGGGCTCCCGTTACAATCTTGAAAACATCTTATTGCAATGTTTTTAGAATTCTCATTTTTAGAATCTGTGCAGGGGTTTTAGAACTATTAGATCCTTAGGATGTACATAGTTTCATATTAGTCTTCTTAAAAAGTTTATAAAACCGTTTGATCGTTCTTCTTACAAACTTCTTGAAATCTTGGCTGAATCCTCTCACACATTTTTCTTACCTATCTTAAGATTTTAGAATTATCTTACAATTTTCATCGGGAACCCTCAGAGTCCCTGTAGAACGTTTTGAAGATTTTCTTAGGATCTCCAGAATCCTTATAAACTTCAAAACTATTAGAATCATTTTGATTTATGCTACCCCTTTTTGAGCAGATATGTACGAGAGGGGAGATTTTTATGTAATCTACCTATATTTGAAAGAAAAGGAATTTAAGGCAAAACAACATTTATTCCTCTACATATGAACCTTCAACGCCTATGCACTTATTCCACCGTTTCTATAAAAAACAGATACCTTCAAAAAAAATTCTTTTCGTAGCTCTTCCAAATAGTCACTAACAGTAACTTTCAGGTCTTTATCAGAAGCAAATCTTTTGCCTCGTAATGTTTTTTCATATTGAGGAGGAGATAGTAGTCGCAAGGTGCTAAATCCGGACTGTAGGGTGGATGCCTTAACTCCTGGAACCCACATTCATAGAGAACTTGTCGAACTTTTTGAGCCTTGAGCATCCTGCAGTTGTCGTGCAGCAGTATGCTCTTATCGTCAAAATTCTGAGGCCTTTTCCGTCGGATGACAGCTTTAACGTTTTTAATAGTCTCTTTATAAACATCATCGGCAATCGTAGTGCCTTTTTGAATGTATTCAATCAGCAGAATCCCCTCACATTCCCAGAATAGCGTTGCCATAAATTTTCCTGCTGAACATTGCGTTTTCGCCTTTTTTTGGTGGACGAGACTCACTGCATCGACTCTTGTTTTGTGGGAGGGTCACAGTGAGACACCCGGGTTTCATCGCCGGTGATAATTTTTTGGGCATTGACCCTCCTTAGTCAAAACTTTTATAACGCTTCTGTGTTCAAATTTTCTATCACCCATTTTTCAACATTCAAACCGCTACCAAAATTACAAAATTGTTACAATTTGTACGCCACATGCTCAGAATACTTATAAATGTTGATGCTGCTTGACAGTTAAAAATCATTGCCATTCGTCATGGTTTTCATGGCTAGGTAGGGTACATAAAAATCTCCCCTCGTATATACCAATGGATAACTTACAAAGAAAACTATTAGAATCGTTAGAAGGTTTTTAGAATCCCCGCCTCCTCTGTCTTTGTAAGGTCTCTAGACCATAGGATCATATTGGTATTTTGCAGGAGTATCTTTACAACGTTTTAATAACATTTTAGAACTTTTTTGGAATTTTTATAACGTTAGCAATCTACCAAGCTTTCAAAATAGAATCTAATTATGACTTTTTGAAGGTTTTATTAGAATCTAAATAGAATCTTATAGAAGTCATCTTAGAAGCTCTTTAGGACTGTCTCGGAATCTTTTTGAATTTTTCTTGGAATCGAATTTTCTTAAAATTCTTTGATGCTGGGTATAGGTTATCAAACGACGCGAAGTAGATATTCATGTAGTTAGTTAATAAGGGAGGTACTGCATCGGAGTGAAAAATGACCCTCCTCCCCACTTTTTTGACGGAAATACACGTTTTGAAGCATCAGGAATCCGAATCAAACAAAATTTCGATGATCTGTCGGTCCGTCTGTACTCTCATTTCCGGCTAAACAGCTACCTTCCAAGTGCAGTGGAAGAATCAGACAGAGGCGGACGCTTGCGATTGGCAGAGGAGGTGATGCGTCAGTTGTTGTACCATCGATTCACGAACGGAATACTAAGAGCATTTGAGAGTAGTGCGTCCTTAGTGTTAGGATGTTTAACTTCTACGGGGTTGCGGGTAGGCAAGTATGGCAATGGAGGCAGTGGACGGCAAAAGGGTGGGTGCGCCCAAGGAGATGTCCGAGCAGATGTGAAATTTGGTTCTGCGCATTTTTTCGGTCCATAAAGGTTCTTTTCGGTTCTAGTTTTATAGCATTCAAAAAATTCATTATAACAACATAATGTGTTAATTAATAGGTGTGAAAAAAAATAAAAAGTCCGGTTCTCAATAAGTTTCAATTTCTGAAGGAATAACGGTTTCGGTTTCGTTTTCGGTCCTGAAAAAAGTCTCGGTTTCGGTCCGGTTTTCGGTTCTCCGGTCCTGTTCCTTGGAAGGAAGCACATTAGAGAGTTTCCGTTCAGGAGAGTGCTAAAAACCTGAAAGTCTGCTGGAAAGACATTAGGAACATTCATAACAATACTTATTGTAATTTTTATAAACCATGTTAATTCACTAGTAACTCAAATTCCTTTTCAATTAGCATAATCCAAATAATAATTGTTAAATCGCTTGATGAATTCGATGTTGTTTATCTACGAACCCATCCAAACTGCACCTCCAGTTTTACCAACTAGTTCGGATTACAAAAATTAGCATCGTACAATTTAGAGAAAAAAACAAATTAAGAAAATTCTGCATTTCGTAATCGTTAGTTAGTAAAACGGGACCATTGTCTGAATACAACGTTTTAGCTAGAACGAAAATGTTTTTGACCAATGTGGCTTTTTAAATTCGCGTGAGTTTCGGGTGCTATTTTATAGGGAAAACAAAGTTATAATGTAGGTAGTTCTAAACTTGCATTGAAAAATTGTAAGTGTTTTCACAATTTATGGCACATACTTCATACGAAACACCCAATCACGTGCAAACGTGACAAAAGCAGACTATAATCTGGATCATTTTAGGGTTTCAACTTGGTCAGTTTTTATCACTACATACATTACACAATTAATTTTAGGCCGTGGTTGTTACGATAAGGTAAAATGTGCTTTCGCTCTCTTTATACACCTTCCTGATAAAAATGTAAATGTGATTACTTTGGGGTTTTCGCGTACAAAACTTGTTAAAAATCGGGTTGGCGTCTAAAACTAAATGCATAATTGCATTCGTTGAACTTTGCATTATCGGAGCTTTTAATGCGTCGCGACGTCGTGTCCCTTTTTTGTAAATATTGATTGTAATTATCTGCTAGGTTAGCATGCCGTAAAACTCGAATGTATAATATGGATTTATTACTTGACGTTTGTTGGCTTACGGAAAAAGTTTAAACCGTATTTGTTATTCATGTGGACATAAAAGTATATGTAAAAAAGCAATTTGCCGAATAACGTATAGCGTTCTAGTAAAATTTACATTTCCTTACAACTGCTGAAGTATAATCTTAGCGGTTATCAAACTGTACATATAGATTCCTCGGGGAATTGTAAGAAACTCGTTGGTCGTGAAAGGGAGGAACCGAAGCGATATGTTGAGAGTTGTGATCTCTGATTTCAGTGCCCAAGGGTCTGTAAATCAAACATTATTAGGTGTTCCGTTCCCTGCGCGCTGATTTTGATGCACTTAATCAGCGGACTCGGGATCTAATTTTATCTGTTCGACCATTAACCGTTTCGTCCTTCTCTCCAGTTCTTTTTAGGGCGATAGAACAGGTCTGTAAGAGCCATTATTTTGAACTTATGGTTATATATCATGACTAACCTAAATGTTCACTCTCACTCAGCATTAGGAAAATGGAATAGAGGTATTTATAGGGGAGGTAACGCGACTGTTCTACCAGGGCACGTATCCTAAGCTATTTGAAATGACGGAGAGTTACTTCAGTTCGGGTTTTATCAGAAGATATGAACTGCAGTGGCGAAATGAGCGTTCCATGAGGCTCGTTGCCTGTTTACTGCACCACACAATGCTCATATTATCGCCGAAGGCTAGGTGAAGCGAGTGCTTACAATGACGGTGGACTTTGGTCTTATCTAAATCGCACGTTGCGTCCACGAAACTACTTAGTTTCTTTAGAAAATCCTCAGCAATAAAGCAAATGAATCGATTTGCAATTGAATGTCTTTTCAGCTGAAGGCGAATACCGTAGGATGTAATAAAAATCGCATATTTTCATCAGTTTGTCTACACTCAATGCATAAAATATATTCTCCGCCGTGGTATGCAAGTGCAGTGGTTTTTATTGCATTCCTTGTGTCTCTCGTTCAACGGAAAATGAAAAACGAAAACCGTTTACATTGAATCGAAAGTAACCGCTTTGATTTTGCGAGATTAATTCAATTTTATGCCCTTCTTAGGAAAAATATAGGACTGTATATAATGGGTCATACAAGATATCGATAAAAGCTTTACGCAAAAGGTTTGGGGTTCTTCAATGTTTGGATAATTTTAATTGTACATGGCGTAAAGGCGTGGATCACCAAAATTGGAGTACCCTGTACATTATTCGATATCTAATTATTCTCCCAATTTTAAGCAATGTTTGTAAGAAGCATAATGTACCTGAATTATTATAAAATTAATTATTAAATTATTGAAATCGAAAACGCTTCAGAGAAAATCTGAATTAATACTTCTCGAGCAGCAACAAACGCATTTGAGATAAATATGTTTTATTTTTATTTTTATTTTCAGTTCAGTATTTTCAGTTTTATTCTGTTTTAAAAAATACTATCACTATCTTTTTTTTCTATATCGTTTTTCGGATACATTCACTTGTTCCCACTTTGAATAATTAATTTTCCATTATTTGACTTATCACAATAAGTTGTTAATAAGGTTAAGTGGTGGAATTGATTGTAGTTTTCACTACATATCTGAACTTCGCACTTTTGGTATAACGTGATAGATTTGGTTTAATAATCACTAGAATTATATATTGTTTCTTTTGTACATTATCGAATAAACGACTATTATTATTATAAAATATCGAATAATGTATAGGGCGTACCATTTAAAAAAAGTCTAATCTTTGTGTGCCAACCATACATAATTAAAATTATTCTGCCTAATAGACGGAAAAATCCCAATACTTTTATATAAAACTTTTTTGGATATCTTATATATTTTCCCCGATAATAGACCGTTTCCATACTTATCAACCGCCCTGTGTTGAATGCCGAAGAGGGTACCAGGAACAAAGATGGGGGCAACAAGGACGCACTTTACCTATAGGAATTTAAATATCAAGGTATAAATTTGTAGAAATGGACTTGGTTTGATTGTAGAATCCAAAAATAACTTTCTAACTGGAGCTCACTAGATCTGTTTACGTTTGTTATTGAGTTCTATATGCGTTATGACAGTGTAATGGCGTTTGCAAGTTGCTAGAGTCCGTTTGTCGGACATTGAGAGTAGATAAGACTGCCTAATGGTGGTTTACGCAGATACCTGAATGGTATTTGGTTTACGTGACCAAACCATCTCAGTCAGGATTATCTATCTGCGTGAATTTGGGTTCCCAACTTTAGGAAGCTAAAAAGGTTGTAGAAATGGATTGCACATTGTATGGACGCATTTGCACACGATTGTGTTTTGTTTGCTCTTGGCCAGTTCGGTTTTAAAATTACGATCAAGTGAAATATGGGGGGCTCCCGATTTTCCAAAAAAAGTATTTTTCACAAAGCAACCGTTGTACCCTATGTCATAGCTAAATTTGACGCGAGAATTGAGAACATTAGGGTAAGTCAGGGATAGATGACTCGCCTTAGCAAAAAAAATTGCTACTCGATAGTGTTAAATTATTTCTTATTGAAAAAATTGTGAAGAGTGTAACATTAATTCAAGAATAACATACTGTAATCATAATTTAATTATTGCAAACTAACAAGATTTAAAAATATAAAAGAGTAAAAAATGTTTTTGGCCATCTCACCCGACTACGCGGGTGAGATGCCTCATGTATTAGGGAGTGATGCCTTTCTCAAAAATTATAAATAAAACAAGCAATATATATTATCATATTTATTTAAAAAAACGATAAACGAAAGTAAACATTTCTCAAGTTTAGGAAGTAAAAAAATATTATTATTTTTATACTGGTTGTTGATTTAGGGTAATTTTTTTATTTCTTTTTAGAAATTACTTTTCCACACAAATCACAAACGTCTTGATATTTGCTACATCCTTCATGATACCACATTTCACACCGAATGCACTTAATCCAATCGTCTTTTTTCTTTGTGTGTTCATATTCCTCTCCACATCCAACACATGCAGCTTCTGAATCACCATCATCATCACTCGTATCATGTAAAGATATATTATCCTCGCTATCAGATTCACAAGATTCAATATTCTTGCTCTTGTTTAGTTTTCTCATAGGTTGTTTTGCGTTACATAATTTTAAATCTTTTTTAGCCTTCCTTTCCTTCATCTCTTCTTGTTTCATTTTTTTGGCCGTCAAATTAGCCGTGGAAGTTAAAATTGTTGCGACCTGTTGACTACGTTTTCGTGCAGTCTCAACCCGCTGCACGCAAGGGACTGGAGATATTTGCTGTAACAGTTTTCCAGGTGTTATATCACTGTTTGTGTCAGGTACTTCTGGTATGGCTTCCGTAAAGTCCTTCGAGGTGCCGGCCACTGGTTCAATAAATGACGTAGGTTCTGGTGTGGATTTTCGTTCCACAGAAGGCACTGCCTGGTTTTCTGAAGACCGTCCAGATGTTGACGCTATACAGTGTTGTAGACTTGGTACCCTTTTTGTTGGTGTTGACTGGTTTTCTACAAGGTTTTCTGTTACTAAATAGGGTAAGGTCGGCTATATCGTACCACTTTCAAGTTTATTGGGTATAGTTAAAATTTATGTCTAGATATCGTAAAAGATCAAATTTATTTAATTTCTTTAACATTTAAGGAACACAAAGCTACAACTAAACCATAATTCTAAACATGCTAACATAAAAAAATAAATGTTTTTACAAAGTATTGCAAGTGGTACAAATTAGCAAACCAGTTCGGTAAATTGTACCACTGGGTCGTAAAATCGTACCATTCTAGAGATATTAGTTTTGCTGACAATTTGGACAATTGTATCGCTTCGAAGATCTTCCGCCTATAGTACAGCTCTCATGCGCCCACTTTTTGCACCTCATGCATTGCACCATGTCCTCAATAGCGATTTCCTCACATATTAAACATAGCCAATCACCTGGATTAACATCAATTTCTACTTCTTTGGAAATCGGCTGCATTGTTAGACCAGACGCTGATGCAACTGGGTTTTTGATTTTGGAAAATTTTTTTGTCGCCCTTTTGACAATTTTCGTTTAACTGTAGAAACACGAGGCGTTACCCTAGTTTCGATCTTCTCCTCCAGTTCTTTCGTGTATGGGGTACTAGTTAAAACAACTGCTGACTGACTTTGTTTTCTTTTCTTCAGTCCTTCGCGATGTTGAGGAAGTGGAAGGATGTTTAGCACAGATGCATCGTTCTCGTCGGGTAGAGTCTCTTGATCAATGGGCAGTTGTTCAGGTTCCGGAGTCGACTCTTGCCTTCTTATGGTGTCATCTAACAAAGCTTCTGCGGGAGCAAAGTCACCTACACTGAACACGTGGCGATTTACTGGCCATATACCGGCAGCTCGGAAACCATTAACAAAGGTATTAATAGTTGCAGCCCTTGAATAAGCTTCACACAGCAATGCTGTCATGTTATATTGGGAAATAGCCTTTCCAGGATTATTTCTTAGCCATTTTTCCACCTCTTGGGTGAAATAGGATTCCATTGGTTTAAAGAAGCTCACATCCAAGGGCTGTAAACGATGAGTCGTATGGCCCGGAAGCTGTAAGATCACCACTCCATTTTCTTTCGCCAGCTCTAACGCTTTCAAGTTTTTTGAATGGGTTGTGTGCCCATCAAGCAGTAACAAAACCTTATTGTCAATGGTAGGTTTTATTGTTTTTATGAAATGTTGCAGCCATTGTACAAATAGCTCAGAATTGATATAACCTGAGTCCGAAATTGTTACTATTGACCCGGGTAACGATCCAATCATCAGTTCGTTTGCCATTCTTTTGCGCTTGAATATTATCATAGGGGGTACACACTGCCCTGCACCGCTAGAGCAACAAACTACGGTCGTATTCACCCCACGTTCTCCACTAGACACACCACCAACTTGTTTCTTTCCTTTTGCCGCGATGATTTTTTGATTTTTTTTTGAACCGTGGAAAATCCACTTTCATCAACGTTGAACATTGTTACAGCAGTAAATCCATGCTCATCCACCAACTTCTCCAGAATATCAAAAAACTTGTAAACATTTTCCTTATTAAATCCGCAAACTCTACTCAATGAGACCTTTTCAGGCTGCCTAAGAGATAAATTGGGGTGTCGCTTCATAAAGCCATAGTACCAAGCTTTCCCCGCTAGACCCTTTTCCTTATTGAAATTGTGAGCTACACCTTTTTTTTCAGCTAACTCAAATGCTAAGCGTCGCACGTCATGAATAGTTACCCCAAACATGAGATTTTCCAGTTTGAGGAGGTATTGAGTAAGTTCCTCTTCAATTTCAGAGGTAAAAACTGTGAGGCGGCCAATGTGTTGAATGTGCTCATTAGCTTTCCTATTTTTTGAATTCAAATGCCTTTTAAACGTTGGCTTTGGAATATTGAATTGCCGGCAACATTCATTGAGTCCTATTTTATTTTCCCTGTACGCCTTTAAAGCATGTTCCATATCTGCTTCGGTCCACTGGTTATATTTGCGTTTTTGAGCCATTAATGTTGTTCTACAACAATATAAAAAACATTCAGAACCGATCAAATATAAAAAACGCGCGAAAATCGGACAGTGCGGTAAATCGTACCGGTACGATTTATAAAACTACTTGGGGTACGATTTAACGGATCTATTCCTTCTTGGTATTTATAGTAACAATAAATCAAATTCAAACATTTACAAGATTTTGAGATATGCCAAACCACTGAGTAGTACAGAAAATCAAATAACTATTATAATAAATATGTTTTGACTCACCTTTTGCCCAAAAACAGCTTAGATGTGGATGCACAGATTAGCAACGTTCACACTGTTTAGACACAGTACCCATTTATATCGATTTGGGCGACATCTAGGTCGGAACAAATGCTTTATGGTATTTCAAACTGTTAAAAGCATACCTTGATATGCAAAAGGTGGCGGTAAATGTTTTGCAAATATGAAAATTATTAGTGGTACGATTTAACATGCGGTACGAATTACCCTACTCTACCCTATGCGTGTTCTGGAATGATTTCCGGATTGAAAGGGAATATTCCGGTAGATCTAAAAGCGGAAGTACCATTCTTGCATGTCGCCGCTTTACCCCAAGCTTCGCTTAGTAACTGCTCGAACTGTAATCTGCCCAATTTTCTAGATGCTAGATGCATTTGTTTTTACCCAGTTGTTGCAAGCGGTTGAATATGCTGATTTTAAAGACTTAAATACTGCTCTGTCTAAGGGTTGCAGAAAATGAGTGGTATGACTAGGAAGACTAAGAATAATAATATCATTCTTTTCTGCAAATTCTAAGGCATCGATGTCACAATGAGAGGAATGGCCGTCTACAATTAAGACCACTTTTCCATCAGGTTTTCTAGGCAAAAATTGATTCTGTAGCCAGTCCTTAAAAATCTCTGCATTTATGTACGCAGATTTGGCGGACATATAAAGAAATGAGCCCGGTGGCATTCCATCTTCATATTCCGGTTTTTTCCTTTTCCCTTTCATTATACATGATGGTGGCAAGAAATTTCCTTCTGCGTTACAACACGCTATTACAGTAATAGTTTCTCCGCGTTCACCTGATGTTATGGAAGAAACAAGCTTGGATCCTTTGCTAGCAATAACGTAACCAGGATTGTTATTTAGCTGACACCCTGTTTCGTCCATGTTGTATATTCGTCCGGGCTTGTCAAACAAACTATTTTCTTCAAATATATGCTGTAACAATTTAAAAAAATCGGCCACTCTTTCTCTAGTTGTCCCTTCAGCTCTAGCTAAAGATACGCCCTCGGCTCTTCGAATTGCCAGTTCTGGATTCCGTCTTAAAAATGAATTCAGCCAGTCGTAGCCTGCCATTTCTTTTTCTTCGTTAAAATTATGGCGAATTTTCAAAGCTAACGCAAATCTATATCCATTCCAACATTCTTGTAGGTGCAAATCCTTTTGCCTGCAGTTTTTGTACGTGCTTCACAATCTTCTTTTCTTTTTCTCTGCCAAACAATGCAGAAGGACCCATGGCTGTTTTTTGGAAGTTATTCTGCGTCTTAAAGTTCGGGACGGTATTTGGAATGTCCTTGATGCCTCATTCACACCCATTGTTCCGTTATTAATTGCCTCCAGGGCATCTGATAACTGCTGACTACTCCATTTGCCTCTATCCAGGCATTTACGCTTATACTCTGTAGGCATATCTGTAAAACAACAAAAATTAGCATTTAATAACATTTTTTGTTGGGGCATCTCTACCGACAGGTAGTGGGGCATCACTCCCGATGACAAGGGAGAGATGCCCCACTTCATTATTATTTCTACCGGCGGAAACCAAAACAATGTATAGGTTAGGAACACCCAATACACTTATATACAGATATTAAATCACAGAAGTTTGAAGAAAATCGACTCTTACCTGATAAAATGTTTGACCGGCGGATACCCTGTGATAGTTTTAATGTTGCACCAGCACTTATTTTGCATTTAAATTAAACTGAATACGTTTTTACGCCCGAAGCAATAAGCACGTGAACGGTAGACGCCATACACTGCAACTGTATCAATGCTGGAGACATCTACACTTAGGGTGCGGTCGAAAACTTACTGCAAATGCATTGTTTGCCGAGAATACATAAATAAGTGGTCATAAATTTACTGACGCTTACTACATTTACTTCAACTTTAGTGAATAATTTAAAGTACGCATGCGTCAATTTTTACACCTTTTACTGTAAATGCTTCTCGAAAATAGGTGGTAAAACGACAGTAAACAAAACAGCTGATCAGTTTAAAATGGAGTTAACCTTAATTGATGCTGATACTAATAAAGAATTTAAGTTGTTCCTGAATGAAGAGGATTACAATAAGGCCGTTAATGGTAATATGCTTCAAATTACTTTGAAATTCCTAAAATGTGTTTGTAATTTACTTTTTTAGATGTCACATTTGCAACAGTACTTTTACAACATGCAATAATTAACAGTAAAGCCTCTTCTACTGTTCCCGGGAATAAGAATCCAACACGCCAATCATTGGATACTGATACTGAAACATTAGGAATTAACTGTTCACAGGAATTACCGAATGACAGTGAAGACGTACTGTTGTCCCCATCAAGTGACAATCTACTGTTGTCCCCAGCCAGTAACAATCCGTTGTCCCCATCAAGTGACAATCTATCGATACCGATTAATGAAAATGATTCGGAAAATACAGAAGGTATTGTAAAATGTATTCTATATTGAAGTAATACTTTTCGTAAATTGTAGATATTTCTGGCCGTTGGTCACACGAGGGAATATTATTATTGCTGGATGTATATCATACAAAATCAGATTTGTTGGTAAAGGGTAAAATAAAACAGAAACTGTTTTGGGAGCAGATTGCTTCTTTAATTAATAAAAAGGGATATAATGTAACAGCAAAGCAGTGCCAAACAAAACTTGCTACCCTTAAGCGACAATACAAAAAAATTAAGGACTACAATAACACTTCAGGCAACGATAGAAAGGAGTGGATTTACACAGAAGTATGTACAGTTTATTCTTATACTATGTAGTTTAGTGATATTTTAGAAAATGGATGAACTATTTGGCAATAAACCGTGGGTTGAACCTGTAGCAACAGCATCCTCTTCTCAAAACCCAGAACCATCACTTAACTTGCCTGCGACGATGCCTTCTACATCGACAAGACCTAGTCTATCAAACACACCCCAAAGTAGGTGCTTATTGTTTACATGTAAATTATTCATATCTTATTATTTAGAGACCAACTCAAAAAAAGTAGTCGACATTCTTACGAAAATTCGAGAGGACCGGGAAAGACACCACAGTGAAAGAATGGCCAAAAGCTCGGAAGCAATTGCTTTATTAAAACTCTTGGTCGAACAAATTGCAAAATAAAAATGAAAAATTTGTAGATATTTATTATAATAAAAGTGTTTTGATGTTTTACAGTGCATAAGAGTATTGTTATATTGTCAAATGTCATATGTCTTCACGGGTAGGTAATGCAGCAGCAATTGCATCACGTTTTTGTTTAGCCAATGCCTTTTCGTTTGTATCTACATTGCCATTAACTCCACATTGAGTGTTATTCTTATCGGATGTATGCAACGCTAAAGGTTGAAACTGATCATTTTTTAAAAGGCAAATATTATGTATAACACAGCATGCAATAATGTATTGTGGAATAAGGTCAGTTCTGATCATGGGAAGATTATCTAATAATCTTCTCCTTCTTCCCTTAAGAAGTCCAAATGATCTTTCAATTACCATTCTGGTGGACGAGTGACAATAATTGTAGTTTTTTTGAGCTCGAGTTAGGTGACCATTGTCTTTGTAAGGCACCATCATATGCGTATGCAACATATACGCAGCATCTCCTAGTAAGTGTACATCACCAGGAAATTTGGCAGCACTCTTTAAATACTCTGCTACTTCGGATTTCATAAAAACCCTTTGGTCATGCACTGCACCAGGATACCCTGCATAGCAGTGTATAAACATTCCTTTTTCATCACAGACACCCTGGAAAATATCTATTATATTGCTTTGTAGCCAAATATGCAACAACCTGTAATTGTATCGAATGTATTCCTTTTCGGTTCACATATGCCTCTGGATGCTCTTTTGGAGCTGTAATTGAGATGTGTGTGCCGTCAATTGCACCGATTACACCTGGAAAACCAGACATATTTTTAAATGCTGCTACACTTGCAGTAATTTTTTCAGTTGTTGGCCACATAATGAAACTGTGTGAATAGTTGTACAAAATTCTAACTACGTTCCTCACACATACTATTGCAGTAGCTTTCCCAACACCGAAACGATCACATACTGATCTAAAATAGGTTAGCATGAGTATATAAATTTATCATATCAACATGTCCAACCTATAAGAATCGGGAGTTCCCAGAACCCATAACGTTATAAGAAGTTGCTTTTCAGCTGGTATCGCAGGTCGTCCTGGTTTTACCGTTCTTTCTCTAATTTTGTCCGCTATTAATTCTAAAATAACTTCAAAGGTTCTCCTTTGCATTCTGTAAATGTAAAAACATCAATAAATCAATAGCTACTTTATACAAAATAAGAATAATGGCACACCAACCGGTTCTGGCTTTTGCTATCGGAGATGTAATTCTCTTACCTAAAATGTGATTGAAATTGTGAATCTCCATATAAGTGTACCACATTTTCCACATAATTTTCAATTCTAGGAGTAGCTTCCTTTCTCTTGTACCGTGTATTTGCGGTAATTGCAAAAAGCTCTTCATCTGAACTACTAGAATCATCTATGATTTCTAATAAATTATTTATTACCACAATTTTTAAAACATTCGTATCCATTTTCATGAATAGAAATAGAAAGTGAATGATGAATGATAGATATTGAAGGTTATGGTAAGATCACAAATGCACAGTTTACTGAAAGCTGGTCTAAATTTCAAAACGTACAAATTGTAATATCAGTAAAAGCAAATAAAAAACCCCTTTACTGCGGTTACGCTGCTAGCTTTGCTGTATTTTTACGTAGTAAGTTTTCGACCGCACCCTTATTTTGGCGAATTAAAGGGTTTGGCCATCTCTCCCGATGGGGCATCTCTCCCGGACTTACCCTATGTGGGAGTAGCAAACCTAATGTTATGAATGCAGTATCAAATTATAACTTAATACCTTTGTAATAATAACTAATCGTGTGATAATAAATTCATACCATTCGGTAGGTATATATATGTATATGTAATGGCTAACGTTGATATGAATAGACGTGTTTTTAGGTGTTGAATTTATTTCGTTCTGTTATCTAGAATAGCACCCCGCTATCCACATTCCCAAATAGGTTATGGGATAAGAAATTACTCGAAATAAGAAGTCATTAGTTGGCGTGGAGATATAATCAGAGTAAGCTGTTAGAACAAAGTAAGGTTTAGGAAAAAAACGATTTTGGATCCCAAGAGTGATTTGCAATATCACTATACAGCAAACACTGATACATACCTTTTATGTAAAAGTTATATATCAGAGTTACATACACAATGTACCAGTAATGTAAATCTACTATTACAAGTAAGTTACCAGAAAGTTAAAATTTCCCACTCAAAGCAACACCACAGTAACATAACAGTTATATCGTTGAGTTATGTTTATATTATGTAACAGAAATATGTTGCAGTTATAAAACTTAATCATATTACTATTATATATACTATTAATATATTTGTTAGGTATCTATGTTATATAACTGCTATTAAAGGTGTTATATTACCATTACTACAAAATTGAAACAAAAAATGAATGTGAGGCAGGATAATTAAACAGTACATCAATAAAACAAATTTTATTACCTCTGAATATGTACAACATGTTTTTTACTTTTGTCTGTTTAATCTTTGTTTAGCGAAGCGGAACCACTCGCCACAAGACTTTTCGAAGTCGTTTTCTTTTAATGTTGGGTACATGGCACAGAGAACCTCTGAAAAATATCTAAATTATTCAAATATAATTACTTAATAATAAGCATACCTTTGATTATAGAAACAAAGTGTAACTTATGAATAGCAAAATTATTTTTTCTACCCAACCACGAGCATTTTTCAGCACATGCATTTGTGAATATTCTTTGCAATATTCTCACCAAACTATCCTTTGAAGAAGTTCCTCCTATTCCATTTATGTATCTTCTCTACAACAGAAGAAAATTATTCAATTTCAATTGCAAATGCTTCAAATACATACAAAATTAATAGCAACTTCTTTGTTTTCAATAATTACTGTATCGAATGTTGTTATTGCATCAGTGGATTTTAACGGGAAATACTCCTTGATTATTTTTAAACCCTCATCCTCTTGGTTAGAATCTGAAATTTGGACGCCTTTCTCCAAATTCTGAATGCGTTTATCAATGCTTTTTAATTGCATATTTATTGAGACAAACATCCTGGATATTTTTTGAAAATGTTCTAAAAAATTAAAAATTGGAATAAAATTGCAAATGTTTGATTATAACATTTACCCTGAATCATGCGGCTACTAATTGTGTCTTCTGTTATATTAGATTCACCTGGAAACAAAAGCAAAGTAAAACACTCATTGATATGTGATTAGGTAAAACTTACTTAAACCATCAATATGTTTGTTTGTTTCGTGCGAGGCCGGAGTACGAAAATCTGCTGATTGGTTTTGTACCACTCTATTTGGTATGACTACAACTAGAATGCAATACATTAGATAAAATATCATTGACAAAATATTACCTTCTGCGTCAACATGTCTATAATCTTCTAATTCTAAAAAATAAATATATAAGTTAGTTAATCAAAAGTAGCGAAATGTTAAAAGTCAGAGAGTTTGGATTAAATAAAAAACAAACTTTCGCTTGTAGAGTACGCAAATGATCTTGTTCCAAAATGGAAGCACGTTAATTACCTATTCAAAGGTTGTAAGAATCTACAGCAGTGGCCCACTCCTTAGCTTGAGACAAATTGAATAATTAACAAATTTTGCGTCTTCAGATAAAGACTAGGTATGTCATTTGGCGGTTTTATTTAGATCTCTTTGAGCATATGAAAGTTTCCATTTTTAAACAGTACCATTTTCCTCTAGTTATTTTTAACAAGCGTGTTTAAAGTACAATAAATAACAAGTACTGTCATAAGTAATACAACAAATAACAGTAGGTATTTGCGAACTCAATTGTTGGATCTAAAATCCTTACCAAGATTTGTTGAAATATCAGAAAAAATAACCGGCATTGTCTGAATATCTTCCTCTGTAGTTATTGCATTTTGTGCTGTCAAAGGACTAAAATAAAACACTAATGTAATCAAATACAATGAACCAAAACGAAGTGTTTTTACCTTGGCGAAGAAAAATTATAAGTGGAAACACCGATGGGGAGTTGTGGAGGTAAGGAAACATTTGTAAATTTTCTCCAGTCTGTAAAAACACAATGTACTTAACTCAAAACAAACGGGTACAATTTACTTTTAGAAGAAACTGGAACTGCTAATTCATCTTCGTCTGAAACTACGAACCTTGTTGGTTGAATTACTTTTCGTTTTCCGCGTCCTTTCTCTCCCTCGTCGGTAGACACATAATTGCAATCTGTACTTAGTTTTCTAGCTCTTTCTAAAGACACTGCAAATTCTAATATATAGTATATTGAAATATAATATCAATTTACCTTCCAACGCTTCCACTTTAACATTTTCAAGAACCCACTTGTCAGGATTTGGTGGTACCATCCTCTTAATTAAAGAAGTCACATTTTTGCTATGCACTGGCCACCAACATTTTGTATTACTTTCACTCAGCCATGACATCGGAACCTCCGAGGTGGAATCTTCCTCATCCTCATCTTCACTGTGTTCTCGGATAAATGAGACAACAGCATAAGACATTCTGTAAATAGCACATTAATGTTTACTAACAAACACACTTCTACTAACTCTCTTAAGCTTCAGGTACGTGCTAGGTAATAACATTAATGCTAATATCAAGTATAAAATTTAACAAAACATTTTTTCAACGTATTGAAGTTTCACAATACAGTAGTAACGGCAGCAAAACATATTCACAGTTTGAACAATCATCATTATACAGTTTCTTTTAATTTTTTTCAAATGGAAATGTGTTTTTTAGATTTTGTTCATTTACAAAACTCATTCTAATTTTTTTTTATTGTAATGTACAAATATGAATGCTTAGGTAATAAAGTCATAATAATATTATTGCTAATACATAAATATAGATACCTAAATATAAAATGTAATAAATAATTTTTTCGACATATTTAAGTTTCAGAATGAAGTAAGGGCAATAAAACATATTCACAGTTTAAATAATCAATCATTATACACTTTCTTTTAATTTTTTCAATTGGAATTGTGAGTTTTTCATATTTTGTTTTATTTACAACACCAATTCCAATTGTTCTCGAATCGCACGGTACACTAAAAAAAGGTTCAACCTTATTAAATTTTTTTATATGAGCTACACAGTTGTTGTCACATATAGAAAAATCACATACCAAGCCAAACACTCCATCAGTTAACATAACGCAATTATCATATTTTAAATTCGAAATGGAAAAACCACAAAATGTAACACACTGTATGATTTCTTTATTTTTGTTAGAGTAGTGCACCATAGGATATTTCTTGGGAACTTCGTACTTGGTATCTAAATTCCTCTCTTCAAATATTCTGTTAACAAGTTGTTGCAAGTAGTTTCCGGAGTTCTTAAGTTTGCTCTTAATTTTTTGCATGTAATTTTCGTACTTAAAAGCACTAAAATTGTCAAGTGGACCAAATTTTTCAACGTCGTTGGATAAATGGATAAGGTTGTGCACATTATATGATAAATATTCAGTTCCATACAAATCACCATAAGACTTCACAAACCACATTAACAAAGATTGGGCATATCTAATTAAAGTAACACACAATTCAGAATCAATCAGGATTCTTATAGCAACACATAGTGCAAGAAAATGCTCGTAATATATAGGAGGTAATTTTTGGCGTAGAAGTACTGGACCAGTGTACAACAAAAACTGTCGGAACTCTGTTGCTTTCCAATGATCTACTTCTAAAAGGCTCCTGGGTAATCGGGCAAATTCCTTTGTTATTGAACATTTCATATTAACAAAAATTTCTGACATTTGATCTATGTCTTTTAACCGTATGTTTATTTTTCCTTTAACCCAAAAGCAGTCGCTTCATCAGGCACTTACAAATCAATTCTCAAACTCCAGCTGATTTTTCATTAGTTCTAAAACTGACATTGGTGGACTGTTTAGTTAGTTAATCGAAATCGCTTCAGGAAATTAAGGGTCAATCCATTTCTTTCAAGAATATTCGTCCTTGGTAAAATTTCGAGGAAATCCAACACTCAAATTATTCAGAAAATCTGATATCGTCTTATTCTTAGTATAATCTCCATCTCTCAACTTCCGCGCATCGACTTCTACAAGAGAGATTATTATTTTTATAATTTTAAAAGTGAGGTAGTTTGTACAAAAGCTCAGCTTAACACGCTAACAGCCTCCAAAAATGAAGGTTTAATATTAACGGCGCTTAAAGCCTCCTTTCCTTTACTACGGTGCATACCATTACTGTCAACTTCAGCGAGCTAAATATTAAGCTTGGTTTATCGATCCACGGTGCATATTGGCATTTAATTGTTATTTTGGCGTGTCGTCCATTGGTTGGTTTGACCAATAGGCTCCGCAGAGATGGGCGTCACCGGGCGTCGACTTTATAGCGTTTCCATCTTGCCTGACTTGAGTGCTCTCGCAGTGCACTATATTAAAAATTTGTCTTTCCATTTGCAAACGAATATAGTTCGTGTTCGATTCACGTGATTTTGATCAGTTTCATTTTACTTGTCTAGAGCGAACTGATTTGATGTATACCTACTTTGCAAAATAGAACGACAAAAATGTTTGACAGTTGACAGTATGTTATTGAGTTGTTTATTTATTTTTGAGTTAACAATTAAAGGTTTTTTTTTCGTTGTTTTTATATTATCTGTGTTATTTAAAAATGGCATAAAATACTATTGACTACGTATTTGACATACAGTATACCGAAACATATCCCTTTCCAAATTACGAAATGGTATCTTATAGAGTGGAAGCACATCTTCTATGCAGAGCTGTTGTCGACATCCACCAGGTATGATGAATCTGCGAGTTTGAGAATGTTAATTCAAACTGTTTGAAAATAGAAAATTATGTTCCAGTAGACTGTATCTATTATTTCGGACGAACCTTCAGGAAGGCTTTCCGTGTCGCATAGACCTGGCGTTTTCAACTCCTTCCCAAGGTTTGTTCTATTATCCTTTCTATTACGATCGAATTTATACAAAAATCACTGTACACTGTTTATTATAAGTAGTACATGTGTCAGATTTATTAGGTTAGTACATTATTATGAATATAGACATTCGCTGTTCGCATCATATCTTCGAGGAATTGTCTTCTCGTTTTCACCTTAATCTTCCATGCTCAGTTTTCTTTATTATAACCTCCTTCACACCCTTTTCGTCAGAATGGCGCTTACTTCGAAACCTGTCCATTGGAAAAATTTGACAGGATGTCAGCATCACCAGCAAGACACTGTCTATTGCCCGGTAATGTAACTCTGAGATGACGTGTTATATAAGATTTTAATGTACATAAACTTGTTGCAACCAAAACCAGTTCCAATTGAAACAGACTATGAATATTATAATACATAACTGATATACATTTACATTTAATCACACGCGCTAACGTAACTTTTTAAAATTACATTTGTATAGCAAATATGTAACAACTTACGTTGTGGTTATATGTTACAATTAAGTAAGTTCATTTCTATTAAAAAAAATATACCGTTCAACGTAAAAGTTAGTTTACGTATTACTGTATAACCAGCAGTTCATAAGTGCAATATAACATGAATGTAGCTACGTTACTACGTTAAATTCTGTTTTTTCCACCCGGCAACGAACGAAAAAAGGTTTTTAGGTTGCTTTGTGTTTTACCTGGTTTTAACTCGTGTCTCGTGTTAGTTTATTATTTTGTTTGTTTTGTGTTCTCATTTATATTTCGATTATTATCAGATATGTATCATTACCTATTAATAGTTAACACATTTATTGCTATATCGTTAATTTTTATTTCGCGTACCTTATATCGAATATCTATACCTTAATGCTCAGTAATGCAGTGATTCTATTTTCCAAAATGAGTAAGATTAAATTACAAGAATGATGTTATAGCTTTTTGTGCAGGGATAAAATTCAAGTTATAAGTGTTTGGGTCTCATTTTTGTCTTCGACTTTGTTGCATTTTCCTTGTGCAAGTGGTGTTACGTTCTTTTGATGCTAGCAATTCAGTGCAATTAGTTGTGGCTATCACTGAAAGCTTTCAGGACTAGAAGGCTTACTAGACGGAGCCCAAATTGAGGTTCGATAATGGCTATTCAGCCCCAATTCTGAAATGAGGCAAATCGTTACACACTAAGCCTTCGCTATCCTGGCTCTATGAAATTGACGTATTCGAGCAATGACAACGTGTAGAATCTCATACAACATGTGTTGGTAGTTCTATGATATGGCAACGATAATGGTATTATATATTTCTCTTGGAATAGATTATTTACAGGACTGTGGTGTTTTGGTAGTTTAAAAGTGTTCTCCACAACGGCAATTTAAGCCATTTTCTTGCAATTACTTTGAAATTACTCATCATCTGGTTATAAGTATTAACTTTATGAGACTAGATTAAGATTTACTAATTGTTTGCTCACATAGATGTTTTTTATCATAAGACATTACTACTTGGTTACTTACGAACTGGCGCGGAACAGTAGTCCACAACCACACATTCATGCCAATAAAGAATTTATTTGCGAGTTAAGAGGGCGTCCCAAACAACAAACTGCAAGACGGCGAACTGTTCGTACGACAGAACGCTGCAACGTGATGGAGAGT
This sequence comes from Photinus pyralis, assembly GCF_008802855.1. Classification (NCBI taxonomy): domain Eukaryota; kingdom Metazoa; phylum Arthropoda; class Insecta; order Coleoptera; family Lampyridae; genus Photinus; species Photinus pyralis. The sequence continues at coordinate 3,975,663 of NW_022170403.1, forward strand.
AAAGGTTATACTTCCTTCTGATGGGCGATATGTCCAGTCAATGCAAACAAAATATGTAGTATTCACTACCGACAAATATCCTCGACAAGCTATATTGTAAATAATGTTAGTATATTTCATTGATGACATATGCGTTGAGCAAAGATTTATATGACAGATGAATGAATGAAATTCTATAACAAATGAAAATTCTCTTTTTCTGAAAAGTACATACATTCTCGAAACTAACTGTTTATGATAATGGCTTAACATGGCAATTGTTTTAGGTCTATGAGCAACGAGATGACGATTTTAAAAAAAGAATTAATTGATGAGTTATGAATGTTAACATTACACACAACAGTGTGAACTAAGTCTGCCTACAAATTTACTCGCAATTAAATGGACATATTGCACATTGATGTTAGAACATTGTAAACTCCAAAAGAAAGATTACAACAAGTAATTGGTGTCACAATTTACAGGGGGTCAGTATTTGCACAATCTACAAGTTTTCTTGGGAGTTCGTCATCCGTAAAGCAATATTTTCTGTCTGAACATTCCCATCCACGCTTAGTGTAAATATACATTTGATGGCTTTACCGTTATCTAAAAAAGCTCAACCTCAGCAGTTATTGGCCACATTTTAGGTTCCTTGTGGTAACCAAACTTTTGAACACAGAACCGTTTTTAAGATTTGAGGTCTCTTTAGTTGCGAAAACAATAACTGTAGACTTAATGACTCTTCTTCAAATTTGTTTGGGAGTATTTAACAATATGTAAAAAATGGTTCTATTTATAGATGCGAGGAAGGTTAACATTATGATGATCGTAATAATATTGTGATGCATCCTGCTAAGCATATATGTGGAATTAAAGTGACCACTGGTCTTGGATGCAGCAATGTATTCAAGAGGCGGGGACTTTTGTCCACTAGGAGTTTTCCGTTTGCCGAATTAATAGATCCACTGAAGAAACATTTGTCTTTTGCAAAACAAAGCCGCAACACTAGAAACATGTTAAAGAATACGGCTGCAGTTGAAAAATTAAACATTGGAAATGGTTTCTCACTCGTCCACTCTGAGCTACATGCACCTTGTTGTTTTAGTGTAG
>NW_022170403.1:3976854-4016745 GCF_008802855.1 Photinus pyralis
ATGTGAAAGATAGTCGTTGCAACATGGGCAATCCATTGTTGACGTGCTACTCAATTTCAGTTTATTGAGAAGAATTTCATTCAATGCTTTTCTAAATAAGAAAGTTGGAACTGCGCATGCGCAACCTAAATTTTAAAAAATAATTTAGATTTTCCTTTGGTTCCAAGCGCCTAAAGTATCAAATTTCACTTAAATAGTTCATGTAAAAAAGTTTGGCATCGGCGATGCGCAAAATAAAATTTTGAAACTGGCGCTAGATTTTCCTTTATCCAAGTGCCTTGTATCACATTTCATTTAAATTCTTCCATAAATAAAAGTTTGGCACTGCGCGCAATGCGCAAAAACCCAATTTTGAAATTGCGTTTGTTTTCCTTTATTCGAAGTGCTTTGTATCAAATTTCGTTTAAATTCTTCCATAAATAAAAAGTTGGCACTTCGCATGCGCAAAACCAAATTTGAAATTGGCGTTTGATTTTCCTTTACCCAAGTGCCTAGTATCAAATTTCTTTAAATTCTCATAAATAAAAAAAGTTGGCACTGCGCATGCATCACCAAATTTTGAATTGGCGTTTGATTTTCCTTTATTCAGTGCCTAGGTATCAAAATTTCATTCAAACATTTATAAGTAAAAAAGTTTACAATTCGGTTTATAAATGGTCGAGATGCGAAAAGGGCACTGTGAATTTTTGAATCGATTCGATCAACTTTTTGGCATTTGCGTAATTATATGGCTAAGCTATGCCCATATTGAATTTCCATGCAATCAGTTCATAACTAACGAGAGTAAAAGCGATCGAACATTTCTCAACAAAGTTACGTTCACAGCGGACAGATAGATGGACAGACAGACAAAGGAACAGACGGAGAGACCAACCGCGGCGACAGATAGCAATGCAAAATTAAACGATCTCTGGAATCGTTAATAAACGGCAAAAGTGTAAAAATTAATGGACATTGTGAAACGGTTTTTTGTTTTTTTTAACAATAACTTTTTTGTAAGCGGTACAGAAAAAATTCCTTCCTTGCGTACAAGACTCGACACCATAACGAAAACCAAATAGCGAAAAAGTAGAACCAATAGCTCTTAAGATAAAAAACGAGTAGCTCGCAAAGTTAGGCGGACGGACGACGGACGGACAAAGTGGCCACAATAGCGCATTTTTTTTTATATTTTTGTGGACCATGCGCTAAAAAGATAAAATACCCTAAATAACAAACCAGTATAAAATAATAATAATTTTTTACTTCCGCTAAACTGAGAAATGTTTATTTCGTTATCGTTTTTAAATAAAATATGATGAATATATATTGCTTGTTTATTTATAATTTTGAGAAAGGCATCACTCCTAATACATGAGGCATCTCACCCGCGTAAGTCGGGTGAGATGGCCAAAACATTTTTTTACTCTTTTATATTTAATCTTGTTAGTTAGGGGGGGGGGTGCAATACATTAAATTATGATTCACAGTATGTTATTCTTGATTAATGTTACCCTCTTCACAATTTTTTCAATAAGAAATAATTTTAACACTACGAGTCGCAAATTTTTTTTTGCTAAGGCGAGTCAATATCCCTGACTTACCCTAATGTTCCTCAACATATTGTGGCCGGATTTTTACGATTTTAACAGAAGTTGCATCTTACAAATGGGAAATGAATGCAAGTGGAAATGCGCTTTATGTAAATCGTTTACGATTACTTTTTAACTTGTTAGAAATTACTTTTCCACACAAATCACAAACGTCTTGATATTTGCTACATCCTTCATGATATCACATTTCACACCGAATGCACTTAATCCAATCGTCTTTTTTCTTTGTGTGTTCATATTCCTCTCCACATCCAACACATGCAGCTTCTGAATCACCATCATTTGCCTCTATCCAGGCATTTACGCTTATACTCTGTAGGCATATCTGTAAAACAACAAAAATTAGCATTTAATAACATTTTTTGTTGGGGCATCTCTACCGACAGGTTCATTATTATTTCTACCGGCGGAAACCAAAACAATGTATAGGTTAGGAACGCCCAATACACTTATATACAGATATTAAATCACAGAAGTTTGAAGAAAATCGACTCTTACCTGATAAAATGTTTGACCGGCGGATACCCTGTGATAGTTTTAATGTTGCACCAGCACTTATTTTGTAATTAAATTAAACTGAATACGTTTTTACGCCCGAAGCAATAAGCACGTGAACGGTAGACGCCATACACTGCAACTGTATCAATGCTGGAGACATCTACACTAATTTTGGCGAATTAAAGGGTTTGGCCATCTCTCCCGATGGGGCATCTCTCCCGGACTTACCCTATAAATGTATTTTTATTCTTCATTGAGTGAAAGACTTCGTTATTCAAAGCATTTTTCTAAAATTTAAGTAGTGCAGTGCTTTTAAAATTTCTCTCAAAAATGTGCAGTGTTTTATTAATTAGAGCTCAATGGTAAGTGATAAGGCGCGCAAATATGGTAGGGCGCCAAAACCAGATCCGGCACCGCTTCGAAAAATACCTAGTTACGTCACTGGTGAAAATTGACCCTTCGTCACAACTATTTCGGAATGCGAACTTAGTTTAATCACGATTGGGTGTCTGCCATAATGGCCTACTGGTAAGCATACTCGTCTTGAAGTTTTGAAATTTTTTTCATAAAGTTTTTTAAATTATTTTTTTCCCAAAAATGCGTATCCCAATTCGATCAGTTGGATATTGGTTATTTGTAGGATAAGTAGGCTGTATACACAATTTTTTTTGGAAAGCGCAGCTTTACAAAAATGCCGCGGAGTTTTCCGAAGGAATAACGCGTCTGCTATATACGAATATGGCGAGGCGATACAACTTTCATAGGGTTTGCTATTATCTATCTTTATAAACAAAAATTGAATGTTTGTCTAAACCGTTCATCAGATTCCAATGAAACTTTGGTGAATGGTTGGACGTATGGCCGCGACAGTTTCTGAGTTAGTAAAACATTTTCCGAAATTCTCACGGGGACGGGAATAGAAAAAAACAAAGATACTTGAATGTTGGAACGTATGTTTTTTTGAAGGTGTTTTAAGGTGTACTCTGAAAGAACTTTCCGAAGTTCCCACGTGAACGGGATACCGAAAAAAAAACAGATTTCTCGGAGGTACGAAGTTCGCTTTCAAAAGTGAAAAAGTCTAAATTCTTCACAAACCGCCACCCTGGATTTATATTGATTTATCGTAAACATTCATTCGCGATTAATAGTAAATTATTTATTTAAATTATTTAGGATACATTAATGTAGCAGGTAAGTAGAGGCAAATAATTTTGTTTTTTTTTAATTTTCTTACAGGTTATCAATTTCGAAGTATTATTTCATCATCAGACCTTGCGTCATTTAAAATATTGAATGAAAATGGGTACATATCTGTATGAAGGATCGTATGAGTTACATTATATTCTGATGGTAGTTGTGAATGATATACAAATTTGGAAGTTATTATGGACGAGATCTAAAATTATATAACATTGTTCACTATGTGGGTTAGGTCAAATAATTTGACATAACCCACATAGTGAACAATTTCCTATAAGAAAATAAAAAAACTAAATTATTTGCCTCTACTTACCTGCTACATTAATATGTTGAAAGTGTCTTTTTAGTGCATTTTTGAAAAAAATACGCTATTATTTCGTTATTGCTGGCAGGCCGGCTGTCCGCGTGAGATCTCCACAACTACAATAGCTAGAGAATTCAAATTTTCACTAAAAGCTTTCTGCTATAGTGTAGATGTGCAGGCACTAGTCTATTTTGAGTTACATTACTTGTGAGATCGATAATTGATGAAAATAAATTCGATATGGGTTTCGGAGGTGCTATAATTTTACCGTTAGATAGCGCTACCAGTATAAAAACTTCATAAAAACTTATTATTTACTTTGTGATTTGTTTTACAAAATGAAGACGTACCGTCAATCGAAATTAAATAAAATTAATTATTTAACGCAGCCAAAATTACTCGTGAGATCGATAATTTTAAACTTCGCTAATAAAATACTGACCTGCATTACCAAAAATGCGCTTTAATCATGCATATGCTGATTTACAACTTGTTTCCATGAATTTGCTTGATTAACTCGGGATTCACCCTCATTAATCAAACTGCAAATTCATGAAAAAAGCATCACTTTCATAACTAGTTGTACAAATAACTATTACAGGTCATAGAGCTGTAAAAAAATATCTGCGCGACTGTTTCGAGAGCTCAGGATACTTTATTCTCTATTCGATGTCGGATTAGGTAAAGTATTGGACATACAAAAAAATGTTAATATGCTTTTTAATGGGCAATTTAATAAACTATATTTTTTATCTAAACTATTTTTCCGTATCAGTAATTGCTGCCGATATATAGGCAAGAAAATGAAAGAGTGCACCTTTTTTCCAAGATGGCTCCTCGAGCGCACAGATTTTGACGGGGACTTTTAGTATGTCCAATGGGGAACACTAATAAACATGTGTACCAAAATTCAGATCTTTACCGATGAATGTTTTTATTTTTTCTTATTTGACTGGACTATAAGGCAGATTTTCCGTCACATAACACTTTTCTCTGTCATTTTATACAAAACGTTAATTTTTTAGACCGCTATTAACAAACTTTTTTGTTATTGGTTCTTGCGCACGTTTAGCGCGATTTCGCATTTAACGTCTAATCTCTTTTCACAGGATTTTTTAAGGCATTCGACAACTGTTTGAATATAGAAGAACGTCTATCTATATAGTTGAAATTAAGTCTAAAAGTAGTATTTTTTACTACGAACTTTACGTAAACCCTGTACGCGCAAAATATCGCTAGTAGTTTGGCCAAACAAAAATGTGCTGATTCCGGTCGGCACTTACTACTGGTTCGCTATTCCCAGAATCCCCACTTCACCACTAATACGGCCCAAAACGAATGCCCAGAAAAACAACCATTACTTCTTTTACACTTTCTCCTTGAATAATAATAAAAAAAAAGTCCTTATTAATTGATATTGTCAGCTAAACATTCTTTCCTGCACAGCACAAGACCAACAGTATTACAAGAACAAATCACAGGGGTGGGTTCAGTAAAACTGCTCTTCCACCTAACCTTTGAAGAATAGTCCAAATGACCAAAATTTTATCAATTAGTCCCTTGACCATTGACTATCTATTACTGGAAACATAACTGGAAAATTCAAAGCTGTTCGCGAGTTATCATGTGCACAGGCAGACGGACGGATGGACAGAAAGTCTAAAATCATGAACGAGTCGAGTCGCTCGTTAATAAGAAATTCTTTCAAAACATTACTCTGTGAACAATGAAACAAAAAATAAAATCAAAATAAAAATTAAAAGGATGCAGACGTTCTATGAGTAAGAAAAACCCAATTACACTTGGGTTCTACCACAGCTATAACCCGAATACTTATCGCACTGAGCGCTACGCTGGCTCAAAACCGGATGCCTTCCAAAATGTCCTCCGGATTACTCCATACCAATCTTTTTTAATTAATTACCGCCCTAAAATGGCGCTTTATATGTAAATCCGATTATTTTTGATCAATAATTAATTTAATTCGTTTCCTATAACGAATTATAAAAGATTTAGGGTTACAACCAAAAATCCTACACTCATTCAAATGTGTAATCTTGCTCTTCTCACCCGAAATTTTGTCACACAACTCTCAATTAGCAATTTAGATCGGTTAGACCTAATTAAACTTATAATCTACTCTAAATGAGGTCAACCTCTAATTTTGACACCCTGTGCACTTGAGAAGTTAAAGGCACATCAAACTTTTGTGACTGGAATCATAAAATTTGTCAAAGAACTTACAAGTATGGCCAATTAGGGTAGTTAACGACCCAACAATTAAAGGAAAGTCGTTGCTTTGTTGAATGTAGGAGTAAAACGAGTGCGGTATTCATTTTGACGGATGAAATAAAAAGGACGAAAGAGTCCTTTGAAACTCATCAAACCACAGCACAACTTGTATGAGTCATATTACCCTTGTTTCGGTGTTGAAGTATTTAGCCTAATTTAGTGTATATCGTTTCTTTTTAATACTATACAAGGAACACTGCTCATCATACGAGGCCGTCTAACTTTACGAACTGTGGCGTGATTTTGCTAACACTATAGGCGTTAACTTTAGTTTTATTCCATTACCTTGTAATAAAGAAGTTTTCGCACAAACCTTTGCATTATCCTGGACGAGAGTGGTGTAATTAAGTTTCTTTTGATGACCTAATTCGCTTTTCTTTGAAGCTAATTTATTAATTGAATCGTAGCTTAAATTGTAATTTGAGATTTTGAAGACGGCGAAATCATTGTGAGCTAAGACCAGAATTTTAAATTCGGCTTTTGTATTTTTCAAACATCGTTTAGGTTACACAATGATCGATTTTTTGGGACGCTGTAACTGCTAAGAACACTCCTAGTACCTTTTGAAGGTATCAGGGCTGGATTTAATTATCGAGAAGGCTTTGAGCAGTTTAATTGTTCAAATTTTTGTGTGACTTCGAAGCAACGGATTGATTTATACCACAATACGGAATTTTTCTGTCAACGGATAAGTGCGTTTTGCGATTTCTCTAGCAAACGATACAATATTATTTTCCTTAGGTACACAAAATTAGACCATATTTTCAGAAATTATTAATCAGTTATGTATGAAATTTGATACTCATTTTAAAATAATTAGAATCCTTAACTCAATACAGATATTAGGTAGGTATGTGAAAAACGTCGCTATGGAAAACATTGCAGAGGGAAGTAAACGTAAACAAAATGCTTGTTTATATTCAATTACGAAGAAACTTTGTCACAATATTCTCCAGAGTGAATTTCATAAAAAGAAGTATCGATTAAAAATTAAGCTAATAATGAAAAGTTCGGATTGGGTACGAAATTACTAATGACCCGTTGATGACACCGTATTATTCAAAAGGTTCAAATTTAATGCCATTGTGTGCCTAACTGGCAGTTTACGAAAAGTATGATCTCTTAACGCTATTTAAACGTCTTGGCGTAGTCGGATTTGAAAGATTATTATGTCAGCGTCTAATTTTGATAAATTCCCTGCATTCAAGGGAAGATTTATAGTTGATAATTACGTAGAGGCAAATACTTTTAGCAAACGAGATTATTTAAGGATGTAAAATGTAATAAATAACGCCGGAAACACGTATATATTTATACCCAAGAGACTTTTAGTACAAATATATTTACCCTTGTAGGGATTCTGTTGAGATCCTCCAGAAAATCTCGCAATTAATATTCCGATATACGAATTTAAATACATGTTATAGGATGTCCCAAATTTGCCCTTATGGATCTTGATCAGGACATGATCGTCAAGCACACAAGCTTTTGCAGATGACTATTTCTATTTCTAGAGTTGTTAGTGCGAAAAAGTAAAATCGAACAAATTCAATTCAAAGAGGGAATGCAAGTTGCATTATGGGAACTTTCAACAATTCTTTCAGACTAGAAGAAATTTTTTATTTACTTTGAATATTGTTATTGAAATTATTTGTGAAATGCGTTTTAAATAAAATTTTAAATTATTTCTGTTACTGTACATAATTATAGAAAACCCCTTTGTTGATTTCTGGTATATCCCCGTGAAAATACAAACTAACCACAACTTCCATATTTGTATATTCATTGCATACAATCCGTTTCTCTCGTTTGATTTTTGCAATTCAAAATCAGTACGGAAGTAGGTTATGCATGCAAATGAGATGCATATTCTGGACAGCACAATGTTTGTTATTACTTTGTAAGAGTAATAAAATTATGGTCGCTTTGATATCCTAGGTCTTTTTTTCTGAAGTCGTTGCTTTGATTGATAAATCTTTGACTATAAAGCATTCCAGTAAAACTCAATCGATGTCGTTTCTATGAACATCATCAGTAATCTCAAAATCACATTTATCGTTCTACCCGTATGCTGCTTGAAAGCATTAGAAGTCGTATTTAAACGAATGGACCAAAAAATTATACTTAGTCCACATAAATCCCCAACTCCTTAGGCATAACAACCTTCGTGGAAAGCAATTTATTTAGGTTAGATAAATCGGAATCGGTTTTATCGACTTAAATACTTTCTAACTTTTTACTTTCTATTTGTAAATTTTACGGGATATTTGAATTTAGAGTGATAATAAATTTTCCAAACGCGTATTTTAGAAATCGTAAACGCCTACTAATGAATAAGGAAATAAGTCGCGCTCTGAAAAATGTCGGGATTTGCAGAATTTGCCGAAGGTAAGTGTAAAAACAATTCATTCTAATGGTTTATTTATGTGGTCCGCAATCTTTGACGGTTCTTCTATTCTTTGTGATTAATGAGGTGTTGAATTCGTTTTGATTGATGGATTCGATCAAAAAAGATAATCCTTAGTGAAATGTCTTTATTAGGAATCAATACTGTATAAAATGGGGTAAATTTTATGTTTGTGACCTAACCTCTTTAATTATACCGTTAGTTATTTTCGCATTTTGCAGATTTAGTTAATTATACTTTTTTTGATTAATGCATTTCAAGATCCAGGGCTACCGTGAAAAGGTAAAACCATGTATTTTCTGGACGTTTTCTACTTGCTCATTATACACGAGTGAAGTGAAAATGTATATACGAGTAGCTCAGAATGCATATTGCATAACTTACTTATGGCAGCTGCCACTGAGATTTTTAGCTCAGATAGGTACTAAAAGCTAAGAATTTTTATACATTTATTATTTCAATATAATTTGGAACAAATTGTTAAATTTACGGCAAAACATTCTTATAGAATTATTGATTAATTTAGCTGTACTTGCAATAAACTCCGAGAATAAAGTGATTCGTTTACAAGATGTAACAAATGAAGGTACCTACGTTTAATTTTACGTTTGGATATAACAAGTGTTTTTTAAAGGAGATTTGATAAACCAATTTCTCATAATTTCATTGATATTACAGAGCATATAGCTGTTTGAGATTGCTTTATACTATAATAGTCCAGATGAGAATTTTGAGATCTTAACTTTTAACGGAAAATCTTAAGACATTTTGGTGACAAGTGTTTCTAGAATAGCTAAAAAAATCAAAAATGGCAGTAGAAACTTCTGTTAACTATTTTCTTTAATTGCAAAGAAAAAATTTGCATTTTTTTATATGGGGTTGGTACAAATAGGTTAAAATAAGTTTGTCTACCCATAAATTCAGAATTGATGTTAAAAAAATCTTGCTAACTGGTAGCTTTTATTCGATCGATGAATTTTTGTCCTCCAAGCTGTGATGTTAATTTTAATTTGTTTTATTTTTAAATATGACAAGTGTAAATACAGTAATGTATTTTTAGCACAAATATATATTATTATTATTATTATTATTATTATTGTTAATATTTTTAGTAATGACAATTTGCGAAAAAATAAAACAGAATGGTTCCCAAAATGCCAGTATTGGTTTTGATTTTGTTCCGGTTTACAAGATCTATTAAGATAATATATGAGATCTGTTTTCTTGATCTTACAAGATACGACCATTATGTTTCCATTAACTTGCCCTTAAGTTCCTCTCAAATATTTCACAGCTTTATAAAATCGGGTCATGGTCCTTGTCAGGTTCTCCCAATTTCCCCATAAACCCCTCTAATCTTGATTTAGGCTTTTCTATAAATTCCAATGAAATTGATTTACAAGGTACCAAATAATTTTCACATCCTTCCGGATTCCCCTTTAAATTCTGCAGTTCCCCTCATATATTCTTCAATTTTCTATTAGATTCTCCGCGGATTCTCCTCAAGTTCCTATTAAATCATTTTGAACTTCTCCTAGGATTCGGCAAGTTTTAATTTCCCCATCGTTTGTGAATTTCTGAGTACCAATTTCCCAGTGGAAGAGCATGGATAGATTTTTTGGAGTGATTCCGTGTGCCATGCAACAAAACCTAAGAGGATTCGAAGTATTTTACAATGAGATATTAATATTCCGAAAGCCGTCGTCGTGTATATTTGTCTAGTGATTGAGGACCAATCATCCATTTTCCAGTTGTATTCATAAGAGAGACGAACATTCCTAAATTTAAGGGTATGACCCAGTTACTCCGACTACTTCCACAAAAACAGTTCAAATTAGTTTTATTTCTTAAACTTGAGAAGCGAAAGGAAAAAAAAAACTTTTTTCCAACATACAGTCGCCTTCCCTAATTGATTTCATTACCTTATTGAAAAATCTTCAACTCAATTGATTTTAAGCGGAAATTAACTGCTACTTGCTGTTCCTTTCCAAGTTGCGAACGATCCAAAATTTATCAATTTTCCTTAATAAAGGTTGTAATACTTTGAAAGAATTAGAATTTTGTTAATTCTTCTTGTGACAGTCGCTTCTGGAGAACGGAATAATTTAATCAATTAATTTCTTTTATGCAAATAAAATCTAAAACTTTAAATAAGGTAACGGGAGAGGTTATGCTTCTTTATATGGGCGTATGTTAACCTAAAACAGCCCCTGTTCATTATTACCTGAATTATTATGTTCATTAAAGCATTTGACTGATTTGACAACACTGAGCACATTTTCTATTTTGGTGTTTTCCATTTATAATATTGATAATTCTCATGTTTCGTGATAAGAATCCTTCAGGGGATAAAATTTCATCCCTATTATGTTTCAAAAAAGCTTCAGCTATAATTCTGTGAAACTTTATAACTCTCTTCCCTCATTCGGAACGGAATAGCGCGGAAATAATTTTAAAAAACGTTTAGAGGCATATCTTGTTAATCATAATTTGGGATAGTTCTTGCAGATGTATAATGCTGTGCTTTTTTTGTGTTCTATTATCTTGTGTTGTGCATATTTAATTTGTGTACTTATTTCCATGCTTTCTGATTAATTAGATTAGCCTTGAGCTAGATTTCACCAGAGAACATGTTCAATAAAGACGATTTATTATTTTTTTCACTACTAGCGTCTGATGACATGATTATTAACCTTTTTTCCACTTGTAAAGTAGGCTTTCTCGGCATTTGTTCAAAGTGGTTAATAATTTTTTATTATTAACTAGTAGTCAATAATGAGAACTGTCACGCTGTCACTTTTAGAAAACACAACCCGAAATTTCGCTCAATGAACGTTTAGACAAGTTCTCTAAAACGAATAATTGCCACCATTCGCAATTTCCAGAGAAATTACATACCTAAAATTATCACATTTTGAAAAAATTCGAACGAAATTACTCTTTGAAAAATCTCAATGACAGAACAAAATACGGCCTGTTTGACTTGTACTTCCACGTACTTGATTGACATGTTAAATTAATAAACAAAAATTCTGTCCAACCGTTAACTCTCTTATCAATATAATATGTTAATTTAGAGGATTTCAAGTGCTAGTAGTGAAAAAAATAGTATATATACCACGGTAGAGAAGTCTCTTATTGCCTTCGCACCTTACACCCCTCGGCGCAAGCGCCTCGAGATGTAATCTTGGTGCTCAGGCAATAATACTGGACTTCTCTACCTTGATATATAATGTACTATTATTATTATTATCCGGATAATATTGCAATAGATCGTTGCTCAATGAATTTTTATTAGGCCACCCTTATTTCTGTGAACTCTTTAATTCTTAATAAAGCCTGATCTTTTGCTCTGCTTTTATTTATAGTGAACTGAATAATCTAATATGGTTGATATCTAAAATGTAAGTGGACAGTACTAACTGAGTACCTATTTAGAGTAATTTTGGTTCAAAAATATTAAAAGGCGTCTGAGTTATTAATAATTGAACTGGTACTAAAAGTTAAAACCCTAAAAAAAATTAAAGGTAACCTCTTTCTTTGATGGCCTAAAATTTACATACCTCTTAAATAAAAGGGCTAATTGTAAATAAATGCAACAGTCGTCTATAGAAATTGTGGTCCAAAAATATCAGCCGAAACGATAAGAAAGAAAGAAAGAACGCCATGATATCCTAACTATAGGAGTTATATGGGCACAATTTCGTCCACTAATTACTGCGAAATCCCCAAATTATAAATTCAATCGCCAGAGATCAATAATATGGATGGCGAGTAAAATTCCTTGCGTTCTAACTAAGTTGTTTGTTTAAATGAAGTGTAACTTGATACGGTTTACCACATAAAAATAAAATTGCGTTGTTAAATTCCAATAATAGATGGATCCATCTATTCAAACCTTACGGAGATCTTTCAACAAATAATAAACTGTGAACACTAAAAATGTATAAACGGCGTGAGTAGAATTTAGAAACAGAAATACACAATAATCAAAAACTGTTTTATAAGGTGATCAAGAACCTGAGGAACGACTTAAACGATGTGAAAACACATCAATGACAAATACAATAAAATAACTGCTGACGAGTTTGGAATAAGAAGAGAATTATAACAAATGCGTGCCTTTGATTTTCTTGCTTTGACCATTTTACTTCTGCGAATTTCGCTGTTTATATATTTTCCCACTATCCTTCTGAAAACTTGATAAAGCTGGAGATTTAAACTTTAATAGAAATTGGGAAAAAATGAAAAAATGAAAAAAATTCTTATTATGCATATTTTAAATTGTGAAATAAATACCCTGTCAATTTTAAAAGTACGACATTTTTGAAAATGAAAATGTTGCTAGGTTTTCAACTGAAAACAAATTAGTTTTGTATCAATTGCTTCTTTTCAAACTTATTACAAGTTGGAAAATCACACCTTATTAAATGTTCGTGAATAAAAGTTTGCAATTTCGTTGAACGAAGTTTTCAATTAGGTGTCATTATAATGTAAAGATAAGCTTAATCCCTTGATATGTAGTAAATTATGCCTATTGTGTGCGCCTGTTCCTATCCTTAATGCCCCTGTTAGCGTATTAGTGTATCAATCTGAATATTTATATTGGGAATTTGCAGTGTACACCGAGCTGTATACACATTACGCGTGAAAAAGCGAAATTACCGGTCATTAACAAAGCTGACTCGTAAATAACGCTGTTGGTGTATCTATTGCGTCTGTTTTATTACCTACGTATGTGAAGTACATTTTTAATAAAAGTTTGCAAGCTAATGGCGTACTTTTTTTCTTACATACGAATGTTGGTACTAAAGCTGTCTTTCAGTCACCACTAATCTACTTCTATGAACCTAACTTACCATCTCCTAGATTTAACAAAAATGAGGGTATTTAAGACATCTTTTTTACAAACTCATCATTTGATCCGTCAAATCTATTCCTTCAACCTAGTTCGAAATGTGATTCATTTTCAAACTATACGAAAACAAATTTGCTTTTTCTGAGTTAACACAAAAAATCACACATAATACAGAGATGGAAGATGGAAATCAAATATTTACCCTAAATGAAACTTGGTAAACTTCAGCGGCTAGAATACCTACTCTTTGAGTGCCCTGTATTTAACTACCTGTGTTTATGGAAATCGGTTCATGTGACGAAATGGCGGATTCTTGTAGGGAAAGTTTGGCTACCCCAACAGGTGCGGTGACACGTTGAACCTTTATATTTTTATTCGAACGAACGTATTAACTTTAATTTTGCGACCTGCTGTATGAGTTGTACCGAAAAATCTGTTGTATCATAACCTTTTTCTCAATCTCATCGTCAGTAAGCCTGATTTGGCTGTTTTAGTCACGTAAAACACATTACGATTGTATTATCTCACGTTAGACTGGCGTCGGTAACCTTCTCAGGCAATTGCCCAATCATGACGCTTCCGGAAACGATTGATCCGCCAAATGTAGACTTGGAAAATTGGAAAAACATTAAAAATTAATCGAATTAACCACCCTGTATCTCTCATAATGCTACACTTCCCTTAAAGGGCTCCCATTACATAGTCTGCATTATTTATTCAGTTTTAAGTTATAATATCCTCAGATTCCCTTGCTCAAGGTGCTCCGGAGAGGACATTAAAAAATATAACTACAAAATCTAGAAAACGTTAATTCTTTGACGATTCGTCATTGGTTTTTCAGTGGTATATGAGCCTTTATGTAATTCTTAGATTACTAAATGTCTTTTACAAGACCTTTTTGTCGATTTTTTGATATTTTTGAGTACCTTTTAGAGATTCATTAAAGGTTATCCGAATTTATTTTAGTTCTCTTGACTGAATAGATTTTTGTGTGAATTTCAATAATGACAGTAAATATCATTGAGAGGTTATTTAGGGATTCTTTGAGTATTTAACAGCGAAAAAGTTATTTTACAGTTTCTTCAGCGGGTATACAGAAATCATATGCACGTACTTAGGAACTATTGCAGGTATTGGTGATTAGGCTGTTTATTTTCAGCTCTATTTTTAGGTGACCGGAAAAATACCATAGGCAAAGCACCCAACTTTACAGTGTGATATGTTTAGGCATGAAATTTGAGTAACATTACAAGTCACGAATTGAACACATTGTATATTGTTCGAATGAGTTTATACGAACTTATTTATTTTCATATTATTTGTCATCAAGGATGTTATTAATCCCTCGCTCTTGTAACCATTGTACTCGCAGAAGGAATACAAGGGATACTATCGTAGCCACTATGTCATTAGGAAGGATCGCGTTTGATATTATAAATCGTGAGTATTTCCTTTTTCTCAAAGTTTTTTTATCTAATTTGATCCTCGAGAGCGTATATGTTTTTGCATTGCGTCCACTCCGTGCAAACGACATCAAAGTAATAATTCTGTAACAAACTTCAAACAGACTCTATGTCAACGCCTCTTCCATTTAGTCTCACTCATTGGTAATGGAAAAAGTACACTGACTGTATGAATCCAAGAAGTTTTTTATAGTTCATCATCATTACACATTTTTCACCTAACCCCACTGAATAATATTCAAAGGTTTCTATATCTTCCGAGTTCGCACCCGTGCACAAATATTTTTTTGATAAGGGAGAATAATTTATAGAGCCTGGCATTCTATTGACTACAGGAAGTAAGCTCATTTATTCTGCAAAATTTCCAATAAAGTACTGAATACCGATCGCCATAAATCACCACCTTACCTACCAACAGTTCGCAACGTTTTTCTTACGCGTGGATGGCCAGTATAAGCCCTAAATTACTTTGGTAACTTTTGGATAAATAATTTTTGCATAATTTCTCAGCTTAAACAACTAATACAAGTTCGTTTTCTGAGCAAAGAATATTAATGAAGGCTTTTACTCTTATTTTCCATAATTTTGTGTCTAGAATAGTCAATGATTCATAATGTATACATTTTTGTGGAAAGAAGGAATTGTTTTGAAATAGTTTAATTAGAATTATTTCCACAATAGTTAAGAACACGTCCAACAGTTCATGATTTGTGGTGTACCTATACCGTATAAAGCTAGATCTTTTTTGTACTCCGTGGACGAAAGTAACATTCCTAGTATTTTACGGCGTAAAGGACATTTTTTTTTCCTGGAGGGTTAAAAATAGCAGTAAATAGAGCATATGTCAAACAGATCACACTGTATATAGTCACTATATTCATTACCCTACACATCTTCAGTAGGTTTTGAATTTTGTTTCCACACGATTCTTTTTAAAGTGACGGGATATTAACTGTCGTGAAACTACGGTTCGGGCCACAAACTACGCCCTCCAGATTAAACCACACACTTTAGTCCCTTGTAACTATTAATTAATATCCCCCTTCTGCACCTATAATACTAAAATTCCAAATATTCAAGTTTTTAGACAAGTTTTTACATTTCGCAACGTTGCGTTGTAGGTATTGGTTTTTGGTTTGTCTTAGGAAACCTCTCAGGTTTAAGAACCTTTAAATGGGTATTTCTGCAGTTAATACGTTACCGTTTTCTTCAATTTGTTTAAAACCAACACAACATTTCCATCTTTAATTTATTAAAACAAAAATACTTACTTCTTGAAAATGGCTGTAGCGGAAACTAGTAGAAGTTAAAATTTGAATAAACGTTCTCATGGGGAATAGTTTAGAGTCAAAAATCCAACCATAATTCAACTTGATTTACGCTACCCACTGAATTATAATTATGATTATATAATTATAATTATAATTAAGTATAGTTCAGTGACGCTACCCCATTTTAAGGAGATACACACCGATAAATAATCTACAAGAAAATTAACATCTTTTTTTAAGAGATTGTAACCTAATGGCTAAGCTGCCTGGTGGACAAGTGGGTGCCGTCCTCAAGAAGTGAAAATCCCAAAATTCGAGGTGGATCTGATCAAATAGACAGTAGGTAGGGGAAAAAGCTATAGCGATTTATTTTCTTCATTAGAAAACAATATTATTCTTTGCGGTTTATTACTTGTCGAAAGATCTCCGTAACTTTTTAAAGCATAATCTAATAGATGGCTCCATCTATTGTTGGAATTTAACAACGCAATTTTACCGCGCAGTGCGTGCAGATTTTCATTTTTCTTTCTTTTTCTGTGGTAAACCGTATCGAGTTACACTTCACTTGAATAAACAACTGAAACGTAAGTTAGAACGCAAGGAATTTTAATTGCCATCATCCATATATATTGATCTCTCGATTGAATTTATAATTTGGGGATTCCGCAGTACTTAGTGGAGGAAATTTCACCTATATAACTCCTATAGTGAGGATATAATTTGCGTTCTTTCTTTCTTATAGTGAGCGGACACTTTTCTGTGAAATGAGTCAGCGGGTCATGAAGGAGATTTAATATTAAGATTCGATCTCCAACAAAGCAGCAACTTCCACAACCCTTCAGGGTCTAAGTTAATAACTATTCTGCCCCTTCTGGATTTTACGCTATTTGTTTACATCAGTACCTACTCAGTAACTTTGCGGTCTCGGTTAAGTTATGATCGAGTTTAAATGCGCTTGTAGTTGAAGACCGTCACTTCCGGCTGCTAATACAATTAACTACTGTATCTGGTGTAGTAGCGGATTCCGAGGCCCTTCAGGTATTATTAAGCTAAGTATATACCGACCCCAGCGGCTTGCGCTGTTTTCTGTTGAGTGATTGAGTTGCTATATGTCTTACTTGTACTTGGCCCAATACGTGCGAATTTTTGCCCGAAATATCAATTTATTAATTTGTGGAAAGTTAGAAATTAGTTTGATAATCGAGCATTCAATGTTACATTGAAGTTACTAAGAGTTATGGGGTAATGTAACTTAAAATTTTGAATATTTGTGATACGTTATCAAATTGTGGAGACAATTATTATTTGGCCATTTGGGATTTGAATAAACCATTACTGTTATTTTCTCCTGCACTCCTACTGTCTTGACTCTTGTTTTGTTATTAATTCTAAAGACATACTTTGTTTTTTTTAATCTATCTTTTTTAACAATATCTCAAGTCCTTTTTCACTCTCAGTATATACAATCACGTTATCCGCAAATCGTATACCAGCAATCCTCTTTCCTCCGACGTTCATGCCATATTTTCCCTATTCCCAACATATTTCCGGCCTGTCGTCTAGATATACAGGGTGCCCGTTTTTCGAACTCCAACATGGAGCTCTCGGATATTTGAAGAGATGCAATTTAGTTCAAATTGGGGCACATTTTCACATTTGGGTGCCCAATAATATGCGGTTACGAAAATTTGGAGGTTTTCAGAGGATGCCGAGGTTTTGAAAAAAATCAAAATTTTCGGTTTCTCCTTTTATTTCGAAAACGACATAAAGAGGATGTTAAACTAAAACATTATTAAAGCACTTTTTTATGAGGAATCCAAATATGTTATCGAAAAATTTAAGGCACTCTTCGACTTGGAAGTTACTGCATCTAATTTTTTTATTTCTTATGGCCGCCATATTGGATTTTAGCATTTCTGAATAAAACTCGTTTTTCTGAATACAATAATGTATCATAATATGATATGTTTCAACTTTAAGATGGAAAAATCGTTTTTTCGAAAAGTGCTTTGGAAAGACCGCATTTCTTGTTTAAAAATACACATCTTTGACAGTTCGTTAAAATTTTAGGAGTTGTTGCCTTTTCTCGTCTATTTATTTACAAGTTTCTCGATAAAATGCCGTTTTCCAAATGAAGAAGAAGCAGATATGTTAGATATCGATCACGCTTCGCACCGAAATGCCCATATTACTGTACAAACACATGCTTTGGGCTGTATCCTGAACGGTAACAACCTGCTCAAAATTATTTCTTATATTTACATAGAAATTTGGGTGAGTTTTCGTTTTGTTTGTCAAGACAATCTGTCTCTGGACTCCGGAATGAAAACGAAATTCAAATTTTACGGGAGGTTCGTTTTCATTTCTGGGTCTAAGAACAGATTTTCTTAGCTGGCGAACCAAACTCGCCCACATTTCTATGTACAGATAAAAAATAATTTTGAGCAGGAAACCGCTCTAAATATGCTTATGCAGTAATATGGGCATTTAGGTGCGAAGCATAATAGATTTCTAACATATCTCGTTTTTATTCATTTCAAAACGTCATTTTATCGAGAAACTTGTAATAAATAAACTAGAAAAAGCAAAAACTACTGAACTATCAAAAATGTAAAATGCATATTCTTTCCAAAGCACTCCTTGCAAAAACCGTTTTTCCATATTTTGCCGGAATCTTAAAGTTGAAACATATCATATGATATGTACATCATTGTAATCAGACAAACGAGCTTTATTCAAAAATGCTAAAATAAAATATGGCTGCCATAAGATATAAAAAAGTTGTCTATTGTAACTTCCAAGTCTAGGGTGCCTTGAATTTTTCGATAACATATTTGGATTGCTCATAAAAAAGTGCTTTGATAATGTCTTAGTTTAAAATGTCCATTTTTCGAAATAAAAGGAAAACTCAAAAATTGAAAATTTCGGTTTTTTCAGAAATCTCGGAAACCTCTGAAAACATTCGAATTTTCGTAACGGCACATTATTGGACTCCAAAATACGCAAATTTACCCCGATTTAAGCTGCATTTCATCTCGTCAAATAACCGAGAACCCCATGTTGAAGCTCGAAAAATTGACACATTTCGATAAATGTGTGGGAATACCGACTCCTGCTGCATTCCCTTTCTTTATTTCTTTTGTGGCTGCCAGTATTTGTACTTCCGTTAATAGAATGCCCTCCCCGATGTTATCATTTTCTACCTCTCCCACGCTTTCCACTGTCAGCTGTCTTGGTTGGTTCTTTGCTTGATACAATTCCTCCATAAACTCTTTTCTTCTTCCTAACACTTCGCTTTCTTCTGTCAACATCTCCTATGATCTCTATTCATTACCCTCTAATTTAGTGAATTTCTCTCTTCTGCTCTCTACTTTTCTATAATTTATACATGTCTTCATGTTCTTTCGGTAAAGCGATTCCCACTGAGACTGTATGAAAACGGCGTAAAAATCAAATTTATAGACTGTGTTGCTAAGGAATGCTGTTCAAAATTGTATTGCAGTAATTCAACTTTCATACGATTGAAAGACACGCTTACATTACATTGGAATCTCAAGGGGTTTTCGCATGAAAAATTGGTTTTGCAAAATTCACGTTAACTTTATAAAACATTCGTTACTGCATTTCAAAAACGTTATTAGATTCCGCGAGTTCGTGGGCATGTTATTAAATATTCTTATTTGAATGCATTATTATAAGTCCCATTTTAAATGATTGAAATATAAGTGCTGAATTTTAATTACAGTTAAAAACTCGTACTTCCTGAGTACATAATATACATAATTAAATTTGCTACTCGCAGAAGCAAATTAAATATTGAAGGTACAGACACTTTGGTCCAATTTTGAGAAAAGTGAATTTTAAAATTAATTATTTCCGCTTTTCGTCTTCTGTCTATTTCAAACACCTTGCGGTAAATTAAGCTCAAAGTTCATCAAGGAAAGGGTATCATTTACTTTTATACTTTCGTATATAATACACTACCGTTGGGTAAAATTTCAAATTCACAGGTACAAACAGAGCAACAATTTTCAGTTGCATAGTAAATAGGATCTTTATATTTAACCTTCCTAATACTGGCTGGGGTCAAAAAAGACGCCAGCTTAACTTTCTCTGTTAAATTACATTCATCATTGCCTCGTTTTTACATAGTTCCGTGTAGTTGTAGGTAATAAATTACTTATCTTTTTATAACTTTCAAAGATATTTGCAAAAATGGCCTATGGGGTTTTACATGACCCCACCTGGTTACAAGTGTTACAAATTAAGTGATAATAATTTTTATAATTGTATTGCGGTAGGAGGGAGGACAGAGTCCACGCGTACCTAGACCTCAAATTCGGGCCCTTTGTACTACCTCCCTGACTAGAATCGCCTCACCCAGAACTCAAGATTGGCCTACATCAATACCTCTGCTATTCAACAACCCCTTATATTTCAGTCGCAAGGATGCCAAAGTGGACTGCGGTCTCACGTAGAGATCTAGTGGAGGCAGGCCCAGAAATGCCTCCATTACGGCTCTGGGGGTTTCTCGCATCGCACCCGTGCATACAAGGCACGCAAGTCTCTGAACAGGTATAACGAAGCACCCGTTTTCCGCCCCGAAGTACATTTGGTATCGAGTTCGTCGCTTTGTTACGAAAGAGTCCCGGAATGTAAACATTTGCTCGATGAGTGAGTTGTTTGTATTTCTATTTTTGTGTAATCGTTTATTTTACCGCCGCTAAGTACGTAAGTCAGTTTTTTGCAACCCTTCCGGTGGGAATAATTAAATTATTCTTACAGCCGCCGAATGCTCTCTTGCCAGGGAAGAAGGGATCCAATTAATGTTTTAATATTTCAGCGCCGCCGTTAATTAATTATTAAGCATTTGAGATTCCCATAATAACAGAAAACCAGGATAGAAACGGGTTCCAAATCGAGTTGTTGACACGTTATCAGTTTTGCAGACACCAGTGCAGACATGTCGGGGTGTAGATAACTACAACAGTTGTTGCGCGGGAAAATTTCAATGAACAATAGATATTACTTGGATTGATTAGTTTGTTTGCGCCTAATTGTGTTAATGAATGACAATTTAATGAGTTGTAGAAAAAACCGACAGACAACGTCCAGAGTTATATCAAAATGATCGCACTTAAAACGAGAAACCGACGTCTATCTTACATTTTTCCGAAAATTACAGGCTGAGTAATTAATTAAAAGTCCGTATTAATCGCTTTCAGAGCGAATACAGCGACGAGTTGGACATTCCCCTGCTGCTGCTGCACTTCCTTCAAATTGGGTTTTCTTTATAAGCTAACGTTCAATTTTTGAAGAATCTCTTTTGCATTTTACTTACAGTAAGTAAATCTATTATCTTTTGCCTTCTTACCGTCACTAGTAAGTAAATACCGCCGTCCAGTCAAATTAGCATCAAAAGTAGTCTAAAATGGATGCTGTCACTTCACTCAACGAGACCAAGTGTATTCTATATAAAAAAATCCGCTGAATCCGAAAATCATAGTCCCCCTTGCCGGAAACTCCTGGACCATATTGTTATAAATAGACTGGTTCACTTTTATAAAAAACAGCGTTTTAACAGGTTCTAGGGGCATTTCAGACAACATTTGGCCAAATAGGCATTTTTTACTAATTTGGACCTGCTGAACACGAATATCGATGTTGGCACCTCGAAATCTGAACAGGAAGTCCAGAATTCAACATGGCGGCCAATTTCCGAAAATGTTGATATTTTCACTCATGCGACCGATTTTTTCGATCTAAAATCGGATTATAATGTTATTCCTGACGGAGGTATGACACGATGATAATAGTGAACAAATGTTTAAACAATGATTTCATAGTTTTTCTAAAGCCTAATTTACATTTGGCGGAAAGTACTTTCTGCCAGTAAACTTGCTACCCTATTTCTATTTAACTGGCACTTTCCGCGCATTTACACGTGGCAAGTTTACTGACCGACAGTACTTTCCGCCAGTAAACTAGCCAAATGTAAATTAGGCTTAACGTCAAAGTGCGTAAAAGTGGATTCCTTTTTTTCATAGTACTATGGCTACTGTTTAAATTTCTTCACATCGTGTAATTATTAAATTATTTCTGTTTTGGCAAGCATTTTGGTTCCTGTGCGTCGTGTGAAAGATATCCGCGATGGTCCATAACCTCATATGGAAGAATTTCCTTTTATTAGAGGAAGAAATCTTGTCGCATCACCTTGAAGAGGCCTCATTTGACGGCGTACTGGTGATTGCGAGAGGCTTCAATGATGAAAGAAAAGTTGTCTGTAACCGTCAGACGACACAGATTTCCTACTTAGAAGCTTTTCACTTCAAGGAAGCGGATACTAGAAAAACGCTACAGATACAGATGCATTCCTGTTGCTTCTTCATCACTTCGAGATTTCAGGAGCTGCAAAGCTTTAGATCTAACAATTCTGAACTCCATTCTCTTGCGATTCCATCTAATCTTCTCTAGCATTTCATCCTTATCCATCATTACGGCATATCAGGCGTAAATACGTAAAATACTTTTTTTATCTTATAAACTATGAAATGTCGCTCAGACTACCTTATCTATCCTGAATTGAAAATAGCTACATTCCCATTCTCCCAACGTTAGATTAATTCCGAAGGCTGCTCTAGATATCGTCCTTTGTCGTATTGCTCGTCAAAACTTTGTAAAAATATCGCAAAGCTCAATTGATTTGTACTACCTAATTGTCAATAAGACGATTGACCTAACACCATGAGAATAACTAAGGTATTTGTAATTTGTATTCACTTTTCTATATGCTTTCATCCTTTAATAATAATAATATATCCTGAGGAACGGTAATTAATACCTAGCAAAATCAGAATCTTCCGAAACACCGCAGTATAGTTGAACTCCCTTCATTTTTTTCATTTAAAAATTAACGTAAAATTCGAAAGATTGTAGTTATCAAAACTTTGTAAGGAGAATTATGCAATATAAACGCATGTCGGGAATACTTATATGTGTCAGGTTTACTGGAAACAATCGTTTTGCAAGTCCTCCTTTTAGCAAGGGGAACTGGGAATTTCATAATTCTTAATTTTATGCATCCCGCATCCTCCTATTACATTATTGTTAAAACAATAGTTAACTATTATTATCGTGAAGTACCTCAGGAATATCATTACCTATAATCTGTTTTTAGATCGAAAAAATGGGTCGTTTCTAAGGAGGAAATCTGTGTCGTCTGACGGTTACAGAAAACGTTTCTTTAATCATTGAAGCCTCCAGCAATCACACGACGCACAGTAACTAAAATGCTTCCCAAAACAGAAATAATTTAATAATTACACGTTGTGAAGAAATTTAAACAGTAGCCATAGTACTATGAAAAAAAGGTTTCCACTTTTACGCACTTTCAGGTTAGAAAAACTATGGAATCATTGTTTAAACATTTGTTCACTATTATTATCGTGCCATACCTCCGTCAGGAGTAACATTATAATCCGTTTTTAGATCGAAAAAATCAGTCGCATGAGTAAAAATATCAACATTTTCGGAAATTGACCGCCATCTTGAATTCTGGACTTCCTGTTCAGATTTCGAAGTGCCAACATCGATATTCGTGTTCAGCAGGTACCAATTAGTAAAAAAAGCCTATTTGGCCAAATGTTGTCTGAAATGCCCCTAGGACAGAGAATCTTCGAAAAGTGAACCAGTCTAAAACAAAAAAAAAGAAAAAATGGGATAATCTCGTGTTTTTCGCATTTAACTTCAATTATCTCGATAACAATAATTGCTCTAACAGAAAAAATGAAGAGAAATGAATTTTCCTTAAGATAAAATTGGTTCGGAAAGTTCATTTGCAAATGTTGTGTTTTACGGAAAAATATAAAAAGGGAATCCCGAAAATTAACAATCTGTTTTTACAAGTAAAATTCATGCGATCTTTTTGAAAATCCGTATTTGGTCACTTCTTTTGATGACAGAACAATATTACAAACCCGATCGCCGTAGGTATCATAGTCATTGATTAATTAAATGAATAAATTAAAAAAACGACGCTTTCTCTTTCACATTCGGGGACTCCCAGTGCGTTCTCAATTTTCTTACAGAACTCTAAAGCAACTTATTTCAACAATTATTGTCCCGATGATTCTTGCAAATCGACGGACTGTGGAATTTTTTTCAAAATCCGAAGAATTTTCTTAGTTAAATGGAATAATTTGCAAATACAACAAGAAATGTAAATCTATAATAGGCGAATGGAAAGCTCTCGGATACTCCTACATTTAAAAAAATACCTCTAAATCCGATTAATAGTTCACGCGAATCAGCTTTTGACTTTGGGCTTGTGTTTGAAACGACCAAAAATGATTTTGCAAATCGGGCCGAATCGAACGATTCTTTAAAGCTTTAACTTTTCTTATGCTTCTATTTGACCAAAATGTATGATTTTTATTAATCAGAATGCCAAGGGCCTATTATAGAGTTACATTCTAGGTTACATTTCTTATTATATTTCGGGAGTTATTCCAATTGTTAGTTAACTAACTATTTTTCTATAAAAAACTATAACATTTGAAAATGAACGTTCCATACCAACTGCATATGGAAAATTCAATTCTAAACAAATTCATTTCTATTCATTACTTCGCTCAGAGCAATACGATTTTCGGATTCAGCGGATTTTGTTTTGTTTCGTTGAGTAAAATGGCAACATCCAGCCCAAACCGTAATTTAACTGGACAAATAATTTCCAGTACCTCCCAAACTATAACTAATTTGCCACATGGATTATCGTTTGACCTTCCTTAATTTCTACTTTTCATTTTTCGACGTATCCCCATGAAAGCCATATCCTGTTAGTACTATCCTTTGCTAGATCCTTTATTCTTCAACTAGCCAGTCGTATTCTGTGTCATTCCTTATGTATTAAAAATAAAATCCCGAATTGTTTGAAAGTAGGTAAACTGAAACGCTTGTTAGATTTCGATCAATGTAGTAAAACGTTTAGGATTAGAAAAATGAAACAATTTGCTTTTCGCTTAAATTCTAATGCAAGATACATTCAAGTGCATCATTCCGATCACATTCTGGCTATAAACTATATCGAAAAACATTTACTACTAATAAACTGAAAATACAAATCTTATACATATAATCTAAACCATTTAAATACGAATTGCACTCTATTAACGTTTACTCCGTTCCGGATAATGATTTTAATTACATTACAATTTATGACACAAGCTTAAAACTAAAAACAACTTTTTCAGCAATTATCCCATTCATTCTTTGCGGAAAGGATACTGCCGATTATTGCTACTTAATGCAGTACAGCTGTGATTTATGGCATGACGGAGGATCCGCGAAAGAACATAATGTCTTTTTTCACTGCGATGGTCGGTTTGGCCCCTTTATGGATTAAAAGTTTTTGCGGGCAACTTTTAGCATTTTAAGGGACTTCCAAGAGAATAAAAAGTCTGCATGTTTCTATCTTATTAAGGTCGCCTTATGTTAACGTTAGAATGAAGGGTTGTTCGATAACGACAGAAATGTTATATTAGGTTTATTTATTTAAAGTTATATGTACCTACTCATGCGTTAATGTTTAATAACGGGTAGATTCTGTTGTTTGATTTTGTAATGTCATTTTTAACAACGTGAAAGTAATCTACGGGAACATTGACTGCAAGTAGGTACAAACTAAACGGACAATGAGGTGCCGGAAAAGCATATACGTCAACGATTGGGGGGATTACTTCGAAGACCTCCTTACAGTATTTTTTAGGCAATCTAAGTGAACAGTGTACGGCATTTTATAGAAGTACTAAAAAATACTATAAAATTGCTGTCTGTTTTTCTACTATCGTCCCTCAGTTCTGTACAGTATTCTCCTTTATACACATTCCTGTCATTATACCCCCCGCATTGGAATTGTAATCTGTTATCACCTTTGTGAAACGTCCTCTTCATATAACCTCGCTAAACGCGTATACTTAAAATTTATTCTGGCATTCTTGTCTGTAAATGTTTATATTTTGCATAATTTTCCATCAGGTACTTCACCCGGCTCCTTACATTTCAGTTATATTTCCCTAAATTTAATTGCCATGCCACTTAATTCTGCTCCCATTCTTCCCAATATTGCTTACAACAGTTACTTTCACATATTTCGTAATCCGAAATTTTTTTCCCGATCGTATCATGCACCACCCTCCTCTTCGTTTTGAATTCAATTTATCAACCTTGGTAAACTGCGTTCCATAAACCCTTGGATTACGCATCACCGTCGCCTACAAAAGCTTCAAAAACCATCGAATTTCTCTAGCCGCTCCTGGTCACTTTTTAAATTTACCACATTGTGTAACCTCCCTTGTATCGGCATGTTTTTAATTTCTTCCCCATTTTCTTTTATTTCTTTTGTGTCTTGATCATGGATCACTGTTTTAACAAACGAAAAGGCCTGGTCACTTTCTGAAAATCTTGTTACGTGTAACTCTCTTCCATCCTTAACCTGGTCCATTTCCTGGTCCATATCTCTCAAGTATCCTCGTACCTCTTTAATTCGAGCCCTTTGGTCTTCCATCCTCCAGGTGTCTTCATCCTCATTGCCTTTAATTCCGCATTCTGCCAGTCAATTAATTAATTAATTGATTCCCCATTCACATTTTACATTTCCCCGCGAAATTTCTTCCTTTTAAATCTTAGCTCATTCTGTGAGTCCATTTTCTTATTCCTTTCCGCCACCGATTCGCTTAATGGTTCTTCTATCGCGTCTTAATGCCCATCCTGTAAGGTAGCCAACCCCATTGTAGACTCCTTTTCTTTTCCTTCAGGTACATTAATGTAACCGGGTATCTTCGTGCTTTTACGAGATTGCATTTTTTCATTTCACCCCATCTCCAGCCGGTTGGTAAAGTTGGCGCTGCCTTTCCTCAAACTCGCCGCATAAAGGGCCCACTAGCTCAGGGTTGAAACATAAAATACTTAAGAGCTTGAAATCTTCCACAGCGGTATTTCGTTTTGGGCATTTGATCTTCGTCCTTCGTTGCACTTACCAACGGGGTTGAGCGCCACTCAGCTTTCCTCCTCGTATGCAATTGGTAAGATACGAGCAGAGTTGGACTGGGTCAAGCATAGAGTGACCCAGTGACCCGGTGACCCAGTTAGTTTACTGACCCACCCAGTGACCCGGTGACCCAGTTGACCCGGTGACCCAGCTTGACCCGGTGACCCAGCTTGACCCAGTTTGACCCAGTGACCCAGCTTGACCCGGTGACCCAGCTTGACCCGGTGACCCAGTTTGACCGGTGACCCAGCTTGACCCGGTGACCCAGCTTGACCCAGTGACCCATCTTGACCCAGCTTTACTCAGTGACCCGTCTTGACCCGGTGGCCCAGTAATTAAATTATTGTTAGGTATCATCCAAAACAATTTCAAGTAACTTTTAATTTAAAAAAAACTCCCTCAATAATATTCGCACGTAGCCCAATTTCATTCAAGAGCACTAATAATACCTAAAAAAATCAAATGCATTTGTTTATAGTTTTTAGTCAAGTAGTCAATGAAAGTATTTAGAGAAAAGATTTATTTGGATTAAGCTAACTAGTAGAAAAAAATTAAATGAGAATGAACACCTGTAAGCAAACTGGTAAGCCCTGAAGCAAAGAAATAACATTATTCTAATACAATTCGGGACATGGAAAGTTTTTTACGGCAGTATTAAAGCAAACATCACAGAAATGGCAGTTGTCAAGCAATCGAGTATTATTTTCAACAAACCAGCATTTCATTTATTTCATAATCTGTACACTTGAACCGAGGGCACTGACTTAACTGCGTTATTCGATCAAACTAGGTGACTGGGTGGAATTGGGTCCCCGGGTGAAATTGGGTCGCTGGGTCAAACTGGGTCAAAGTTGGGTCACTGGGTCAAACTGGGTCACTGGGTCTAACTGAAAAGAGTATGACGTGACCCAGCGACCCAGTGACCCAGTTTAATTTAGTGACCCAGGTGACCCAGTTGACCCAGTGACCCAGTCCAACTCTGGATACGAGGGTAGTAATAACAGTACAAATTAACTTAGATACCAACAGAAATACTGGTACTTACGACTCTTAGTAAATACCCTATACAATTGAAGTTCCCCCAATCAAAAATGATCGATTAGCAAACTAATTACCGACAACTTTTCACAAATTAATACATTGATACAAAATTCGGACCTACAGTACAAGTAAAACATGGAAGAGAGCCCAGTTCTCGCATCCAAACCTGAAATTAATCAAAAGAGAACCTTCCAAGCCGCAGGGGTCGGTATATAATAAATTGATTAATGCCTGAGGGTACTTACATAAATGGCCAACCGTTCATAAGGAAGTGGTGGTCTCCAACAACATTCGCGTTTCAAACTCGATCATAACTTAACCGAGATGGGAAAAGAGTGGGTACTGATGTTAACAAATTGCTTGAATGTAAGGGGCAAAATAGTTTTTACCTAAAACGCTAAAGAGTTACGCGAGTTGTCTCTTTGTTGAGGATCGAATCTTGATCTTGAATTCCTTTCATGTCCCGTTGATCCACTTCACAGCAAAATGGTCGCCCAGTATCAGCAGCTGGAAATATATGTCAAAGGTGCGTATCCAGAATTCACACTGGTACTTAAAAATTAAAATTTAGACCGCAACTAAAAATTCTAGCCTGAACATGAACCCTAAAAGCTATCATAGGTAACCGGCCCTCTTTTTGATAACTTAAAATGTACATACCTCTTAAATAAGACAAAGCAGCAACTGTCGATGGAAATTGCGGTACAGAAATATCATTCCAAACCTAAAGATGGTGCACTTCAATTACGCGAAATGCAAATGGCGGTACTTAGGATGAAGGAAGAACGCAATTAAAATTTTCACTATAGGGATAGGTGAAATCCGTCCCATAATAATTCCGGAATCCCCAAATCATAAATTCAATCGCCAGAAATCAATATATATGGATGATGGCAATTAAAATTCAATGCGTTCTCGCGCTGCTGTTTGTTTAAACGAAGTGCCCTTGTTACTGCTCACGATAGAAAAGAATGTGAAAATCGACATGTACTGTGCGGTAAAATTGCGTTGTTAAATTCCAACAATAGTTGGAATCATTTATTAAAATTGTTTGCAGAAGTTACGGGGATCTTTCAACACGTAATAATCGGTGAACACTAATAATGCTTTGTAATAGAGAAAATAAATTCTTACAACTGTTATAAATTAATCCATTTTAACTATTATAAATTTACTGTTAGTATTGTAAAATTAACGTTAATAATTTACGTTACACTGTGTAATAAGCACCCTCCTTTCTTACAAACAGTAAATTTTAGCAGATGAATTCTGTCCTCTTTTCGTCATAATCTAGTCTCCGTTTGATTAGGCGCCTTCTTTGAGTAATTTATTCTGCTCTCTTTGAGTCCTGGAACCAATTTGTCATATATCTAGAGGGTATAGCTAAGTTTTTATTTCTATTACATAATCGTTTACTTCTTCATTCAACTTCAAAGATCACGCTTTACAAACGGAAATTTCTCCATTTCGGGGTTAATTAATAAAAACATTGTGCCCTTATTCTTCTCCCAATGCGACGCATTAACGAAAAAAATGTAATTTAACCCTTTTCACATATCTTTCAAATAATTCCCGTGTTAAATCAAGTTGTTTAATTCTTTCAATTTCTGCCATTGAGAGTTTAATTCCTCACCGCCAATTTTATGTTGTTACTTTGTTGTAATATCTTAATTAATATTCAGTTACTTCAGTGCTTGTAGGTATACAAAATACAACCTGCAGGATTATTTTATGATCATAGGCAAACTCATCAAACAGACACAACAGATGCTATTTCACCGGTTATAAATTAATTTAATTAAATATGCGACTGAGAGTTTCTGTTATTTTGTGATTTGAATTAAAATCATGTGCAAAATAAAGTATAGTTTACGGAACGACATTTCCTGGTGAAAACTTTTATTGGTTAGAGTAATTTTACGAAGACGAGATAGCTCTTTGATGTAAAACTTTTCGAAGCATTCAAGCTCGATGAATTCAAAAGTTTGTATTTACAATTCAGTCGCTAGCTCTGTCACTTGAAACTTCGAATACCAACAGGACATGAACCCGCAAACTCCGTTCAAAAATGCCGCAAGCGACCTCATTTCTAGTATCTATTTTATCGCGACGACAAATTTTGGTTGATAGACGATAATGGATCGAATTTAATTGATTTTTTTAATTGAAATTGTTAATCTGAGGTCAAGAAAAATATTAATATGGTAGCAAACTTTATACCGTGTGTCCTATTTTGGTTGAGACTTTAGTGTATCTCACCTGGTTTTAAAGGCAGACTTCGCAACCCTGTACCACTTTTTTGTGATACTTTTAATACCACACATAAAATCAATCTAGCTACGTTTGTTTCACAGGTACAGTGTGAAATTGGAAAGATTGACTTTTTGGAATGTTATCATATCTTACTACCCATGTACGATAGAAGAAATATCAAAACTGTTTATTTTAGCTATTGTTTCTGAGATTTGACCGCAAGCTGGGTATTCTTTAAATGCAACACCCTGTATATCTTAATTACCTAATTATATATAGGATATCATATTTTTCAAATGTTTGAAATGACCTTCTGCCATTTCTATTGATTGTTATCGGCTGCTTTAGTTACTATGGATACAATAAAGAAAACAAAATCTCGATGAATCTATGGCCTACTACTTTTTACTTTCTTTCTATTGTACCTACATGAGATAATGATACTTAGAAAAAAGTCACACTTCGTTTTCAGTCTTTATCCCAGAAGTAAACTGAAAGATTGTTTTTGTTTGTGGTATTAAAAGTTTCACAAAAAAAGTGACACAAGGTTGTGAAAACCACAAGTCTCTATCTTTAAATACAGCTGAGTCTCAACCAAAATAGAACACACGGTACATATGTAAAATGATATCCAAAGAATTCTACTTTTATTATTTTTGTCAATTCTGAATTTTATATAAAAGTTAAAGTAAATGGAAGAAGATCGCGGAAACGCACAGTTTAAAGTTAGTAGGTAATTCATGAACACAAGTAAAGTTAAAATTAGTTATTTGGTAGGAACGAGAGTTTATTAGGAAACGATTTAAAGCTCACGTTTTAAATTTAAAAATTAAACTTATCCCAACTATTACCAACGAGTTAAAGAAAAATTATAACTTTTATTAGAGATCATATTGGATATTATGCGGATTTTAAAAGATAAAGCACTAAATACAAGATGTTCTAACGAAACGTTCGACGAAAATACGACAAATAAACTTAATAACCCGTGAGTCAATTACAAATGTTAGTTATAATTGTTTTAACGGCCATTCAGTATAAGAAATCATCTCTCCATCAAGTGCCAACGGCCTCTTGAATAGGGCGCATGAGCGGATGGTGACTAGGGTTAGAAAAAAAGGGACCAACGGCATTTGATGCGGAAAGAAACGGGAAACTATCACATTAAAGATCCTATGATTTCCCAAGAATAAGCAGTTTTTCCAAATGTCTACCACAAAGCCTACTTTTGTAAAATGTGCCGGAGTAGTGGTCCCCCAATCGGATCTCCGGGAGGGAGTGCAAAAGATTACGCTTTGCGTACGAAAAAGAATAATAACAGGAGGAAATAGCTACTTGGAATGGCCGAACCTTATTGAAATGTGGAAAGTTAGAAAATCGAATTTTGGAAATGACAAAAAAGAAGATTTACGTGCTAGTACTAAATGAGATGAGGTGACAAGACTTCTGGAAGGGTCATTATCGAGTGATTCATACGGACTGAAGTGAAGGGAGATCTGGTGCAGGTGGTGTAGGGTAAAGTTATGGAACAAAAACAAAATATTTTTGCGAAGAATTTTCTTTGGTACGAAGTGGTCGAGTGCAATCTCTGAGTTCCTTCTGAATTACGAAAAACAATTGAATTTTTTTAAATGGCAGTGCACCTTTTCATTAGTCTCATTTGATAGAGATTTTTTTTCTCTTTTCGATGATGTAACATGTTAGTACCCTAATCCAAGAAAATTCTTCAAAAAACTTATAATCACATCAATAACATTAATTTAGATGTCCTACATACAAATAAAACAAATAAATGAATTAATGTTATTGATGTTTTTTTGAAAAATGTTATTGGATTAGGGTACTAACCGAGGTACTAACATCATCGGGAAGAGAAAAAAATCTCTATCAAACGAACCTAATGAAAAAGTACACTACAATTTAAAAAAATTCAATTGTTTTTCTTTACTCATTTGTTTCCTGAAATAAAAACAACTGAATGCTGCCTTATAAGACATAAAACGTTAAACAACTTTCATATACAAAAATGTTGCATACATTCGATATTTATCGAGATATATACTTTATTCCATACATAGTGGGCACCCTGTATAGTGAGTAACCAGAGATTTTCGTAATTCCGTCTGGCGCAGTTCAGTTAAAGCTGAACTGTGGTGCTAAGGGTTCCTGGTTCAAATCCGGGTTCGGGCATGGATATTTGTAAATATATAGAGGGTTGGGTTCGTAGAGCAGCCTTGGCTGAAACCCCCGCCTACTCAAAAATAAAGGCAAAATAAAAATAAAATAAATTCCCAGATAATATGAAATCCTAATATAAAGAGATTCTATATTTTTCCAATTTATTGAATAATATCTAATTATTTTAATGAAACTATCAATCAACTTTATTTTACCCCAAAATGGCAAAACATTTAACAATTTAATTCGCAACAAAATAAATCTAAAATGAGTTTTTTTCTCTTTTTTTCTTTAGTGTCCACCTCATCTACTTCTCACTTCTTCCCCCCTCCTCCTTATCTCCACCATCCCCTTTTTCCTTAGTTCTATTATTAATTTCTTACCTCTTCTATTCTTTCATCTTTCCATTTCCACTCTCCACTTCTTTCCCCAATACCTCTCGAATCTTCCCAGTATTTGCTTCACTTGTTCTACCTCTGTTAATAATAATAATCATTTATTTGTTTAAAATACACCATGTAGCAGGGGTTGGCCACACACTATTCATTAATAATAAAGGAACGAAAGGAAATTGTAATTGCCACACAGATGTGAGAGGGAGTGGACACGAACAGCTTTTGAGGGTATCGTGATTTTTTCATGTGATTGCCTCTTACTCCGTCCTAAATTGGACATTTAGTATATAATATATAATAATACAAACAAAATATGGTTTATTGATTCTAACTCATGAAGGCAGCAAACAGAACAGTATCCTCAAGAAAATGTAGTTTGTATGAGGAGTTATCTGGAAACAAGCATAAACTCATTTGATAAGGAGATAAGCTGCGCCATACATCTCTTTACTTTCAACGGCAGTTTATCGGACCCTATACAGTGTGTTACGTATAAGTATGTAAAAAAATTGGGTAGTAGGGGGGATCACAACAAACACATTTTCCAAATAAACCGAGGGTCTAACGTGTTTCGTTAGAGAGCCACCCTCAAAGGAGGCCCTTTACGATTTTTCAAATTTTTTTTCAAAATTAGAGAGCCCTAAGTGGGGGTGCGAAGAAAAATTCTGATTTCGACGAGATGCTGAGGGTTCTTGAACGTGAAAGTCACGAATCTGAGATTTGTTTTTGAAAATTGGAAAAAAAATTCGCTTCAATTCTTGATCGGACAACGAAACGCAGAGAGTTCCACGAAATTCGTTGTGTAGGTACATACTTGATGAGTTAAGGAACGAAATTGACCAAAAGTTTTTTTAAAATCACTTTTCACAAAAGTTATACTCATTGGAATATACGCATTCATATTAACTTTACTTGATTATTGTTCAAGTTTTATTTGATGAAA
This sequence comes from Photinus pyralis, assembly GCF_008802855.1. NCBI lineage: Eukaryota > Metazoa > Arthropoda > Insecta > Coleoptera > Lampyridae > Photinus > Photinus pyralis. The sequence goes on from NW_022170403.1 coordinate 4,010,597, forward strand.
TCCCTAAATTTGCCCTTATGTAACGTCCCTTATAATGAACCTTTATTTACTCATAGGTACTTAATTTTAATGGTCTAATGACAGTTTTCTTTTTTGTAATTTCATACAAGTGCACCTTCTTCCTGACTGTTTTATGCTCCACAAATGGGATGTATAGTTTTCTAAGACATGTGCTTGCTAACAAGCTTGTTTATAATTGCGAACGGATACTTCGGACGCCCACTAGATGGCAGAATGGTTATGACGGGGGTTTTTTAAGGTGGTGTTTACATTGCAAAATTGGAAAATTTGTTTCCGCAATACCTGCCTTTTGGGTCAACATTTTTTTGGTTGAAATAGCATTCATTCAGATAAATAATGTTACGACATTTGCATGAAAGAAACATTATTTAGCTATTTTCTGCACTGATTATAATATATATCTTTCATTTTTATTACACACTAGTAATAATTTGTTATAAAATTTAACTTCATTCACAAGCTTAAACCTTTCACAACAACAATCGCTCGTACAGAAGTACATTTTTTTTACTTCGCAACAAAGTGATTGAGGAAATTGCAAGACCACTTTTGTACTTTTTGTAAACGCCACCTTATTTTTTTTCCATTGGTTCAGACGGTATTTTGCAATCTCAACACTTCTCACATAGCTTCGTAAGTAACAGAAGACGACTAATTTGCAGCGTGTAATGCAAAACCATAACCAGACAATGAGGCTACAACAACTGATTTAAAACATTAGCCCATTGATGACTATGGGAAGATTACTGACGCTCACTTTCATTACAACCGACAGAATGAAAACTTGAAACTGCCATGGACAATATTTGTTAGGGAGAATGTTTTTAGAACCTTGAATCTTCACGGGGAAAATCGCAAAAAATTTAACTCAATGAAATTCTCTCGTTGCAAGGTTAATTGCACTAAGCAACAATTTAGTCCCGTCGTCATTGTTACTAGTCTCCGCTCCGCCTACTTTTCTGAGATAATTGCAATCTTATTATTATCTAGAACATCTAAGGTAATATTTAATTTGTCATGTATCAGTTATTATAGTCCGGGGAATAGAGACTGAAAATGGACTATTTCCTGCAAAACGAGAAGTAGTTACAATTTTTTTTGCATGTCATGTAGGAATACCTGGTGGTTAAGAATCCAAGTTTTCGACCTCCCACCCCTTGTGCTTCCCCTGTACCACCCCTAAAACCAAAGAAATTTGGTTGGTTTTTTAGTTTTTCAATCATATCTTTTTATTGGTTCACTTTACAGAAAAATATTGTTATTAGAAATTGTAGAAAATCAAATTTTACATAAATTTGTCAGATACTTTTTACTTTACTTTACTTTACTTTTCGTAAATTTTTATTTCAAAAGATGCGGAGTTTTGCAGTTTTTATTTTGAAGATTCCGAAATTTCTATGTATGTATATATTTAACGCAATTGTATGTTATCTCTATAATCATAAGATTTATATGAGAAAATAACTCGATTATGAAGCTATGGTGCTATTAATTTCGGTACTCTGCACTCCTATCAAAGGGGATGATTGCGTTTGGTCGTAGTAGGTATTTGAATCACTGTGTGGTCTTACTTCATTTTAACCCCTTCCATTTCTTACAAAAAGGAATGATTACTTTAATCCCCTATAGACTATAGTAGTGATTGTTCAACTATCTAAGATTATACATATATAGCTTTCGAACACAATATTCAAATCATTATTTTGTATGAACATGAATAGTAAACATTTTTAATTTGCAATGTGTATCCAGAAATGTCATTATCTAAGTGTAATGGAGCAATCACCAACCGAGGATTAAACCACTCATTTCAGTTGGGGGTGGAAAGGGTTAAACCGAAACGAGAATATTAGAAAATATAAGTAATAAGCGTTGTACTTACTCTCTGACTAACTTATCAATCGCCACAAGGGGTTGAAATATTCATTCCTTCCGGGAGGAGAGGGGGGGGGGTGAGAGAGAGAAGCTGAACTGAGTTAAACAATGTTTTTTATTTCAAACGTATATTAGAAAGCGCTACAATCTCACAGTGATTCAAATATCCCCACTAGCAAGGGTTGAAAGTTGAATTATTATGCATCCCCTTTGGTAAGAGTGCAGGATAGGGAGATTTATATCACGATAAATTGAAGATATTTTCTCATAAAACTCTTAATTATAGAGATAAAGATTAAATTTTTGTTAAAACGTCTACATAGAAATTTCATAATTCTTAAAAATATAAGCAACTTTGAAGCTCTATATCTTTTTTAATAAACATTTCACAAAAAAAGTAATGTATACCAAAATTGTATAGAATTTTATGGTCTACAATTTCTGATAGCAATATTTTTTGTAAAGTGAACCTATAAAAAGATATGATTGAAAAACTAAGAAACCATCCAAAATTCAAGTGTTTTGGGGTGGTACGGGGGAAGCACAAGGGGTGGAAGGTCGAAAACTTAGATTGTTAACCACCAGATGACTGTCTATGACATGTAAAAGAAATTGGATCTACTTCTCATTTTGCAAGTTAAAACCCTCTATTCCCTGGACTATTAGGTAAGTTGCGTATACCAGTTGCATTTTGTTTAAACTGCTGAATTTTAAAAATGCAGACTCTATAACCTCTGAAGAGTCATTTTAGGGCATTGAACGTTACTCATTTTATCGTTTTTCTTTAGCTTCTTGTCCACTTTCCCATCTTCCATACTTTCTCCCTTTCCACTCTATCAAATGCTGCTTTTAAGTACAACAAAAAAGCAAACACAGAATTCTGTCCTATTTTTCCAATCCCTCCACGAACCTGCGTCAACCGTTCCTCTCCCTTTCCTGAAACCCATTTGTGTTTCCTTCAACATCCTCTTTTCTTCCATTTCTCTTTCTAATGAATAAAATAAAACTAAAGAAACTCCTAGTGCTTCAGAATATTAATTTATAAAATAAAAAACACCCAGTCATCCTTACACATAAAATTTAACTTTGTTCGTTGCGCAATGAACCAACATTTTTCTGGAAAAATCCCAATTTGAATCGCGGATTATCCAGAAACTGAGCCAGAAACATTATTTGTTGGACTGAGTGGTTTGACGTTTCGTGGAGAACTTCCGTGCTAAGCGTATGTTCAGAAGAAACAAAAAATATTATTGGTGGTATGTCGTTTAATATCGGCAACCGACACTTGGGGCTCTTTATAAACGCGTTAGTTCTGTTCTGCAGGTCAAGAAGCCCATACATGAATTCACGATTGTTGAAGAAATCCGGGACCTAATTTTGCAAATCCCAAAGAGACAATTGAATCAATTATTAAGAGATTTTTTTTGTGTTTCAAAGATTTGCTTAGGTACTGCCGAGCGGGTAAGAGTAGAAAAAATAAGAACCTGTGAATGGTTCTTTGGTTTCCTTTTTTTTGCTACTCTCTTTAGCAATATCAAAAGAAAAAAAGGCATTTTTAGAAAACTAAACGATGATTAAATTTAAAACCTGGGAACCGAAAAACAAATTAAAACCGGTAATTTCTAGTCTTAAAGAAGTTAGGAGTTTTTTACTAGAATTTTTAAGTCATAGCAATTTAGAAGGACAGGAAGGAGAACAGCCAAACTCAATCCAACCTTGATTTTTAATTAAAGGACGTTGTCGTGCCGAATGAAAAAGTTGATTTTTGCGAATTAGTTGTTTAGTCTTTAATTAGGCGAGGAACAAGTTTCAAATAAAATTCGAAACAGTAGCCATACTAACTTTTTTCCTGAGAAGTCACGCATCTCCTCATTCCTTTCAAGTGAACACTACAACTTCACAGACCCACCAATTTGGAACCCATTTCGGTGGTAATCATTTTCAGCCTACACATTCTGAAATCTTAATGCATAATCCGCCCGCCAAATTATGACAAAAGAAAATCTTTCAATGCAATGTGCCCGTCTATGGAAATCACAATATTTAAAAGGAAATCAGTACATTTTTTGTACACTCCGTAGAAGATGTGTCGGTGTCGGTAACAGAATTTACACATCTTATAATTTCTAACTCGTTTAAATGGGGTATAGGTACCGAGCTGTCTACTTATATACTATGATTTATGTACACCCACTGATGTTAATGGATACGTAAATTCTATTGATTTATGCTTGCGATATTAAAAAAACTATTATATCACTTACGTGTACAATATTTCATTCAGTTTCCATAAAATTGATGAAGGAATGGTTTTTCCAAAGCATAGATGACTTATTACACGTTCAACCTTAGTTTTTTATGGCTTGACAAGTCAAACAAATGTAGCCAGCTCATAATGGGTTATTTCCATTCTGATTAGGTAATTAGCAACACCTATCTACTACTAGTCGACTCATTAGCGTCTCGCTTGTATAGCGTAAATCAATTTGTTCGCACTAGACAAAAACTATTGTAATCTACATCTCCGTTTTGTACTTGGAAAACAAAGAGACCTCGAACTTCGCAATAGTTCAGGAAGTAATTTGGAAGCAACTACCATCGGAATTACAATTACCTGAATAATTCAATCGGATTCAATGCTGTGGTTTGAGTTTTCCAATACCAATTCCTAAATTAAGAGAAAATGTACGTCTATCTGATAAAACGTCGAGTTAGCTAAAGAGCGGTTGTAGGAGAAGTGACAAAAGAGAATTCATATATAAAAACTGCCCAGCAAGTGACATAAAGAGTTGTAGTAGTTATGAAATAGGAAGTCTTGGCGTCATGCTGGTTATTCCTCAAAATTTCTCCAAACAAACATTAACTTTTCCTAAACTTCCCAGATATATAACAATAAAATGAGTTTAAACTTACTTTTGAAAGACCTTTTTATCATGTACGAAAACTGTTTATAAAGTTGCACGCACAAATTTAAATGTGAATCATGTCTAAAAACAAATTATAAATCTCACACGGTTCACAAAAAGAAATTTAGCTCGTAACCCTAATCCAATATAACCCTCAGGAAACTTTCGAATTCCACACGACCGCACACGCACCGCGTACAGGGCGAGGGATTTCCTGATGATCCTTCGCGCAATGTCAGCAAGAGTAAACTGAAGCTTCCAGCTTTTGAAACAGACATCATCCCTAGTCGCTGACACCCTTTTATATGAAGCCGGCGCACATCTAAAATCGTTTATTGCTTTCCTAATAACAAAATTAGTTCAGATTCGTAGAAAGTCAAAAGTTCCGTGAATATCGATTCGCTTATAAGCAACTTCCGGAAATCTCAATACTGCAAATCTGTTTTCCTATAACTGCGATTTAGTTTGTCACCGAAACTTCTGGAATTGTATTTACGAAACTTTGACCATTGTTTAAATTCGCAAACAAGATGCAATTCGTGCTTCAACAGCTTTGAAAGAAGGGTGCAAGCTTAAAGATCAGTAATTAATTAATAACTTGAATACATCCCTATTCATCTTCGATTTAATGGATTTTAAGTTAAAAAGGCGGCTTTAATTTGAACTTGACAGAAAAGCTTTCTTACACCGTGGAAAATCCTTGAAACAAACAAAAGGAGGTTTATACCCGCGAATAAGGAATTTTAATTATTCACCATAAATTCAACGGTTTATAAAGCAATTAGTTTTATACAGTTGCTTTGGTGTAACTTTTCAAATTCTTTAATCTTTGGAAAAGTTTAGCAAAATAGGTATAATCTGAAGTTGGAATTAATTATACCATAACTATTGGTTCTGACGCATAGCCAAAATTTCATATAATATTTAATTTTCATTTCATATGAAACTGTCTTAGAGATTTTATGAATATTGAAACATCGTGGAAGATGGCAATCTGACAGTATTGCAAAGCGATATATTTCAAATTGGATTGCAAAAGTTCTCATACTTTGAAATATTTTTCCACTGTTCCCGTTCCTTTATAAAAGTGTGTCCATACAATAAGTAATTAAATCATCATCATTCATACAAGATGACAGCAGTTAAGTCTGGCATTCCTGAATACGAATCTTCCTTGGAACCAGCATTGTATTCCGGTAGAGCGATAACTCTGTCTCGAGTTTTCCAAGGACGAATCGTCCAAAGGAACTTTAAGATTGAGTACGTAGCGTAGACAAATTTATCTGAGGGTGAAATTTGTTAGTAGCTAATTTTCGGAAACGAATTTACCGTGGTTTCTGTTTATGT
>NW_022170403.1:4016845-4039360 GCF_008802855.1 Photinus pyralis
TTTGAAAACTCATATTCATATTTTTGCTATAACTCATTTGAACATTTGAAAAGTACTAATATCACTGTCTCAATCGCGTTAATGATTACCGAAACTGTTGCGGCGTTGCCATTTCAATAGCTGTTGGTTTATTTCAATGGATATTCCTTAGTGTGGGGGGAACTAATAGATTCGGATTGTTTTAAGGCGCTTTACCAAACGGATATAATAGTCAACCAATTTATAAATTAGGCGACTTTGTTTTTTAGAAATGGCTGTATCAAGGGTAACATTTCTCAATTGCTGCTAAGGGTCACACTTTAAGGATTGTTTCTTTAAAAACATTTACTCGCGTCAATGTTCTGTGGTTTGGCAATTCTATACCTACTGCTAAATTTGTCATATTATTCAAAATGCAAGAATGCCATAATTTACTGCAACGCCTTTAAAATTTGATTATTTTGCAACACATTACGATTTACCACATTTCTGAAAGATAATATTCTTACCAATTATTAATACACGATAGCTTACCCATTTAATTTCGCTTGTGACAGGGTTCGAGTGGTTAAAAGTTTCTCGATTGTAAATTTATCCTGAAATATCCGCAACTAACTCCGCTATCAAATAACACAATCTGCGCCTTCTTTCGGAATAATTTATCTGAGATTTCTAATCGAAAAGTGTTGGGACTAAGTAATCGTTACCCTCAATATTTTGGTAACTTTATTCAGAAGCGCTTGTTGAGAACTACCTGCGGAAAACAATTTCGTGTTTACTTTTGCGCATTTCTGCAGCCATCTAATAATGGGCGTTATGAATCTTTTCCAGCCAAAGATGTCCTCTAAAGTTTATACACAATCTCTCACGAACAGTCTGAACATTTATTAACGGTTAAACTTCCTGTTCGTTTCTCATGTTTGACACTAACTGTTAACAAAACTTTAATTTGGGGTATTTCGTTAATGGAACTCAACCTTGGTTGACTAAAGTGCCACCATTAAGCTCGTTTTAAAGTATTACACGTGTATTATTGCATATCTTATGGAGGTCACTGAGTACCCACTTCTAGCGCCAACTAGTAGGAAAACTTCCCGACCGTCAGTGTTTGCTTGCTACATTTTTTCTACACCTTTCAACTTTTATTCGAGAAACTATCAAGTTAATTTTGAGAAAGTACAATTGTATTTTTGAGAATAGTTAAAATGTATTTGAGAAAACAACAAACTTGTAGTTCAGAATAGTGTTTGATTTTGAGAAGGCATTCAAATGAATTTGAAGAGTAGTAAATTGTATTCAAGTAGAATGCGTAAAATTAAGTATTTGAGAATCAAATAACAAAATCACATGTATAAACTTGAGCGTGATGCTGCTCGCTCGCTCGCTCGCTTGCGCGGGACTACATTTTTAAAAGTAGCCGGAATTTAAAATTGGATTCTTAATTATAATTTCATTAGGATAATATTACATTCTGTGAAATACAATCATTAATGATACTTTTTCAAATACAATGACTATCTTCACAATACATTTTATGTTTTTCTCAAATCCACATGACTATTCTCATCTACTTTTGACGTTTCTGAAATACAAGAAACAATTCTTCAAATACAATTTACAACTTCTCGAATAAAGTTGGAAAAGGTGTAGTTAAAAAAAACGAAACTTTCAGTTGGGAACGAACGATTTAATAACGCATATTGGCAAATAGAACCATAACAAAAGTGTGTCTGGCAACGTTTCAAAGGAATCGTTACGCAGCAACCTTGGACCCATATACTTTACGGCAACGATCCAATCAGAGTGTAAGAAAACACGCGTCCACTATTAGGTATCTATTCCATTTTTGTGATTAGAATAATGTTCACCCACACCACGTACGACATTCCGCTATCAATCATATCCACAAAAACTCTTAATGCCGGTAATGTGATAGAAATAACAGGCGCCCCCCTCAATGAAATTACTTCGGGGATTTGATTACAATTAACGCAGCGTTTCTCTTAAAATGACAAAATATAACGGGATAAAGTGGAGCTAAGGTCATCGCGTTGTTACTGAATCGAGAAAATAATTCTTGCTTATGTGGGCATCTATCCCTAAAAGCCATTAAGATCGAAAACTTTAGTCTCGCTTTCATTGTGACTTTCCAATGAAACTTACGAGTATATTTCAAAGTTACTTTCAAAGTTCAATTTTGGTAGCAAAAATATTTTGACGCTAATAATAAACGACACCGCAGGAAAAGAGTAGGCGACTTTGAAAATGTAAACCCATAAGAATTACGGTTATTATTTATTTCCTTCTGCACAGATGAATTTTGGGGGAAGATGAGCGACAACATCACGTAATACAATTGGACTGCCGTGAATTGAATCAACCTTGGAAACATTCAAAAATTCGTTCCTTAAATTTATTATGAGTTTATGAGTCACTTGTCTTATCGGCAAACTGCAGCTGAAAGGAAAGGTTTCTGTCCCTACCTGTTGGATTTAAAAGGTGTTCTGGAAGAATAATAAGGAAATAAAGATTTCACCATTGACTGAGATTTTAAAATTTAATCATTTCAATATTTATTATTCCACCCGTGGAAGTTGACGGCACCACAAAACCGATTTCTTTAACGTTTTATTAGGTGCGAATCGTTGTTTATTCGTTTGTTTAGGTTTGTCAGCTATTTTTGACGGTTTGTTTAGGCTGGCTCTAACGAAAAGCCAAAATAGGTTGGCGTGCCGCCAGCTTCACGTCAGCGGCACCCATGGTGGGATTTTGCCTTTTATCTTACGACTATTAAATACGTCACTATATTTTAGCGATTATGATATAGGATTATTATCGGGTTCCATCTTAAAATCCTTATATAAACTACTCTTATGTCACATATATATTTTCTCATAATTGCATATGTATAAGTTCATAATTGTAGCTACTAAAAATAGAAACGCCATCTCGTATGTCACTACTGTCTAGGTTTTGTTTAGAATTTTAAGGACGGCAATGCTAAATAAGTTTAAGTGGAGTTACCATGGATGGCGCTTCAATTAATAAGCTTTTAATTTTTTTAAAAATCTAATCACACATAGGTGTCACTATAAATGATTATTAAAAGGTATTCATTAATGCCGTACTTTTTATAATGTAGCCATTCTGCAAAGATGGCCCTCCTATAACCAGGCACCAGGTGTTACAGTATCTGATACAATGTTTACAATCACAGTACCAGACGTATAATGTGACATAACTGAATAAACAGAGGCTACTGTAAAACTGCTAACGTAGGAAGGTTATTGTACTATTTATATTTATACCTTTCTTTGTGAGTTTACCATCGTCGACTTTCCGTTTCACTTGTGAAATTTTGTTTGCAGCCCGCGACTTAATTTTTTGTGGCGGACCACTAAAATGTATAAATTTCCCTCAAATACGAAATGTTTACAACATCACTACTAAAGTTGCATACAAAGATGTTATGCTAGTTGAAGTGTGACAGCCCTGCTCTAGGAGTTTAAAACGAAACAAAGCATCGAAAAGTGCGAAAAAACGGTGGGAAAATATTCGCAACCGGACATCTAATCGTCAATGTCCAACACTGAAGATCAAGATACCTTGCAGCGGAGATACATATTATACATTACATTATACGAAAACCGTTTAGAGCGCTTTCGCAAAGTAATGAATAATATATTATTTCAGCTAAGGTCTGATGATGAATTATAGATTCGAAATCGATTACCTATAGTAATTTTAAAGTAAATTTTTTGAGAAAACTCGTTTTTAATCTACATAAACGTAATGAATATACTCCTAAAATGTTTACAGGAGGTACTTCTTTGCACTCCATATACATTATACAGTGTGTAAAGCGATGGGGTATACAAGAGGGATTTTTTAAAAATATTGACTTATGAAAAAAATTTATTCTTCATGATATTTTTTGCTTGCTTTGAAAGTACCAATAACGTTTCGATAATCTAAAATTTATTTATAGAAATCTGGAAAAATAATAAAATTAATTTTTTTTATTGAAAGTTATCATTCTACATTATAATTAAGATAGAGTATTGCTATCAAACCACAAACAATCGAAACGTTATTGGTACTTTCAAAGCAAGCAAAACATATTATGAAGAATAATTTTTTTTCATAAATCAATATTTAAAAAAAAATTCCCTCTTGTATACTCCATCGCTTTACACACTGTACATACTAAAATGTGTCTCATTTATCATTATTATTTGGGCCTTGATGACTTTTCGGTTCGTCTGTATGGCAAGACCTTATTTTAGGTATACATAAAAATAGCCAAAAGTAGCGTGAATAATTTGCTTATTCAATGGTACTTAGCTACTATCATGCAGAAAGAAAGCTCATCCTCAATTCCTCGAATGCACTTTCACGTCGTATGCGATTTTTGAAATTTCTGCGGATTTCAATGCATTTTACCAATTAGGTACGACCTCGGGTACGACATAAATAAACTGCACCAATATAGACGAGTGACAAGGTCACTTCCGGTGGACGAGTATCGACCGAAAGTTAGTCACTTGGCCATTGACCTATTACTCAAAACAGAACTGTAAAATTCGAAACCGTTCGCGTTATCAATTATGTACACAGACGGACGGGCGGACAGAAAGTGCAAAATCATAAACTCACTTTTTGTCGCTCGTTAATAAACGACCTCTTAACTTGAAATCAAGTTAGCACCCCCACTTTTCCCGATTGAAATTTTATTAGTCGCATTAAAATCTATGAATTATAGACTAATTTGTACCCAAATTAGATTTTCACTGTTTAAACAATTTATACATTATTTAAACAATTGTTCACTAAAAAAGGGCAATTCTCAAAATTAATCAAAAGAAATGGAACGTAAAAATTAAAGACTAATTTGTACCCAAGTTAGATTTTCATTGTTTATACAATTTATACATTATCTAAACAATTTTTTTCTAAAGAAAGGAAATGCAACATATAAATTAAGGATTAAATACAAACATTTTTTTCTACAACTGTCAAAAAAACGTGTCATTTTCTGACGGATTTCGAAACGCGAAGTACTAGATTTTTAAACGGTTAATTAATAGGTAAGGTTGCTATTGACAACGTGCGCGAAATCGTCAACAGTGAAAAAAAGTATTTCGCGCACGGGAAAAAGTTGAACTTAAACAGCAATTTAATTAACAATCGGTTCAGTTGTAGAAAAAATATTGTATATAACGCTAGCGCGAAGTTATTTCGCGCATTTGACTGATATTTTAACTCGGCTTCGCCTTGTCAAAATACCTTCAGTCTCAATGCGCGAAATTGAACTTCGCGCTCTTGTTATATAAATAACTATTTTGTAAACAAATTATATTGTTAGGAAGTCGTCTGAGCCAGGGCGCAAGTTGGGAGGGAATATTGGGGTCGAAAGAATGCACTCTGCTAAATTAGTAACGATCCTCGAGATCGTTTATACTTGTGTATTGCTGTCTGCATATCTGTCCGTTTGTCTGTCTGTACATGCGCACAATAACAATAACCGTATAGAAACCCCTGATCGCTTTGAAAATTATTAAACACCGTCTCAAGAATATAAGAAAGGCGCTATTGTTTTTCAGCGACGAAAATGCAAGATTGCGGAGAATTTTTCTAAGGGCTAGAATCTTCTTGCATTATACAGCGTATATTTTGAATTCATGCCAGGCCGTCTTTAAATGCTTATTACGTCATAATCAGGTTTCTGACGGATACAAATTCTAATGTTGTGGGTACAATTTGTCTTTAATTCATACGTTCCATTAATTCTGAGAATTTCCCTTTTTTAGTAAAAAAATTATTTAAATGATGTATAAATAAAATTGTTTAAACAATGAAAATTTAACTTTGGTACAAATTAGTCTTTAATTCATAGTTTTTGATGCGAGTAATAAAATTTCAATCGGGAAAAGTGGGGGTGCTAGCACACCCCACCTTGGAATCGGATTTCCAGCGGAACTAAGCGGGTACAAATTATAATGTTGTGGGTACAAATTAGTATTTAATTTATACTTTCCATTTATTTTTATTAATTCTGAGAATTGCTCTTTTTTAGTAAAAAATTGTTTAAATAATGTATAAATTGTTTAAACAATGAAAATCTAATTTGGGTACAAAATAGTCTTTAATTCATAGTTTTTAATGCGACTAATAAAATTTCAATCGGAAAAAGTGGGGGTGCTAACTTGATTTCAAGTTAGCACCCTCACTTTAAAAATCGGTTTTCCGCCATAACTAAGCGGGTACAAATTCTAATTTTGTGGGTACAAATTAGTCTTTAATTAGTTCTCAATTATAGGCATATGTTTACTTGATTTGGGCAAAGTGCTAACTTGAAATCAAGTTAGCACCCCCACTTTAAAAATCGGTTTTCCGCCAGAACTAAGCGGGTACAAATTCTAATTTTGTGGGTTCAAATTAGTCTTTAATTAGTTCTAAATTATAGGCATATGTTTACTTGATTTGGGCAAAGTGGGGGTGCTAACTTTATCGACCAAAATTGTGGCTTTGTATAGGTGCAATTGCAGGCATAAGAAATGATCACTGATCAGTAGTAGGTATCTCTAATATGGCACATTAAAAAAAAACTCTTCGGCGAGAGGTATGAATTGTGATGATCTAGCCGACTAGCGCATTTATCAAAAATTCAAAATGAACATCTATGAAAGTATTACGATATAAAGTCGTAGGAAATCTAATACATTTTATATAGGTTCCACAAGGAAGGAACTTACCAAGTTCATCCCTAATTTTTTTCGGAATGATTCAATACTGAATACTGCACAAAAGCGCCAAGTAGATAGTGAAATTTAAGTCATCTAACATTTTAGACATTAGGTAGGTAAAATGGATATAAATCTGTGATAGCCTGTATTTTTTAAAGGGCCCCGCTAAAACAACTACATATGCTAATAATACGTAAGAAATTACACACAGCCCAGACAGCTTCGATGGCGTAATTTGAGAATGATGCTACTCGTTTGTTATTGACCTTGGTTTCATTGAATGGCATGAAAAAACGTGAAACAAACTTTCAACGTGATGCGGTTGTTGCGACATCTATTCAAAAATAGCTCCACTAACCTAGCTGTAAAATGGATGTCAATCATGACGTCATGATTTTTTGATCCTTTTGTTGTAAATTTTGGGCGTACGATGTATAATTAGTCAACGAAATTTTGATATGTGATTCTGTATGACGGTGGCTACCCGCTGAATAGTTTTTTAAGTTTCAACGTAAACTTTTTTTTCAAATCTATAATTACTATTTACAAAGTAATTATAATGAAAATTTGATTGGAAATTATTTCAAGCACTAGAGTAACATGTGCCTTACAAGACTATGTCTTTTTTTATTCCTGATTCGACTTAGTTTTCGTAAAAATTACGACGAAAGTTGAGTATAATGGTGCCACCTACTCAACTAAAAATTCGATTCCCTGCTCTTAAACATTTCTTAGGTTAGAAATGAGAGATTTCGGGTTACGTACGCTTAACTTTGTAGGTTTATTTGAAAAACAATTAATACAGGAACTTGATCCACCCCTATGACGAGATATGTGCGATATTTATAAAATGGGATGAAATAAACTTGTAAAATACCTGAAGTCATTGGCAAGTTCAGGCAACGTTACTTAACGACAGATACCTTCGCTGATACAAATATTCTGCATGAGCATGAATAAGGTTTTCGTTTGTATTTAAAGTATCTATACCTTCATATTCACAAGGCATTATTTGTAGCATAATGGATTATCGGAAGCCCCATTTGAAGATTATGCTAGGTATAACCTATAAGTTTCAGCCTTTTACGAAGAGAAATATGTTTCGTACAACATATGTGGTATTGTTGTCGAAATTGTGCCACGATACAAAACAATAACATATTGTAAACTCGTTGACAATAAAGGATACAAATTGTCGTAGCACTTAACCACCGTTTTGCATGATTTATTTTAAGAATTGATAATTCGTAACAGGTCTTACATACTAGGCATTGACCAAATTACTTAAATAGATGGCTACAATATGTACGTTAACTAATAAAAAACACCCCTTGCCCTTAAATTTGCAATAAAACTATGCTTTAAATGCTTAAACTTCGTTTCTAAAAGAGGAAGAAACTTCTTGGATGCAGGTCGGAGAAGCGTAACGAAGTCTTTGAAAAATTAGATTATGTATGCGAAACAAAATATTGTATTCCATTTGGCAGCTGTGTAACAATTTCTGCAGACATAATTGATACATCGGGATCGGATTTAGAGAATAGTTGTACAGGTACATCACATAAATATCCACCTTACTTCCATAGGTTATATGTCACAATCTAAAACAATGAAAAATGAATGACAACCATTTATATTAGCAATAATCTTACGTGTAGGTAATTACGTGTTGAATTAATGACTTCTGGGAACTTTAGATAAATTGCATATTTAGTTCGCCACTTAGGTACATTGCGATACATTTTGAATCTGAGCATTGAATTAGATTTGAGGTTAAATACCGTCAACGAATGAACGAACGCAAACCAAACCATAGGCGTACATTGCGCTACCGCTATGAAGTTGCTACGTTTCAAACTGATTCAGATGCCGCATTTTCTATTTAATTAAATAGTCGTAGATAAAATAGCGTATTTTACTTGCATATAAAGGCGATTATGACACTCAGAAATTTACAACACTCGCCTTCGGCTCGTGTTGCAAACTTCACCTCGTGTCATAATCGCACACTTTATATGCTCGTATAATAATATACTATTATTATCAAGTACATAAATTGGGTCTTTATGGACGAGCCGTTTATTTACAAATAGAGAAGGTGATGTAGGCACAGGAGAGAGCACCCTTATGTAAGGGAAGTCTCAGCCTGGTCCGCGGATAAGAAATAATAATTCATACGCGTACGAGGACTACTAGATAGATTTGTATATTATAAGAAAGTTTAAATTATAACAGGAGAGAAAGACGCACTCTTTATAAATATAAATAATTCTAAACATAAACAAGCAGCAACCGTTTAAGACAAACACAATCAAACATAACGTAGACTAGATTATAATTATATTGTTATTCGTTACGCAATCCGTAGATGATGATCCAACCAGCCCTGGTACTATCGGTTGATAATTAGACGCCTGAATGGCGACGGCGGGTGCACCCTGCGGCGGCGGCGGTTATATGTACCCCAAGATATTGATGGTACTACTGGTAGGTAATTTAATATTTGTACTGCTGACTGCAGCCCATTCGCCGGCCAATGGTCCGCTTCAAATTATGTTGTGTATTATCCAGCTGACTGCTGGTCAGATGGGTGGTACCAATTTATCCAGAATTAATAGATCTACGGAGAACAGCATAATCAAAAATAAGTTTGATCTACAGAGCTTGACATGGCAGAATGACATGATACACTATTGGCGTTTTATAGATTAATATTACAAGTGGGAAATCGCCACTAGATTTGACACCTATATAGTACATACATAATACCTACACCTCTCTTATAAGATAATAGCTAAAATAAGGATGCTATTACACATGACAGAGACTTTGTATAAAACTAAACTAACTACGGCTACTTACTTGTATATTATAAACTTTGAACATTCGTTCTCGGTAGTCGATCGCCCACGTATGAATTATAAAATGGCGAGAATGAAGTGAAAGTTATTTTCCAAATTTAATACCTGGCGCGCTCAGATAACAGACACACGATAACAGGGAAACAAACAAGGAAAGGGACATACAAGCTGGACGTTAACTATGCAAGACATGGCCATCAACAATTTCAAATAAATTTTCAATTATTAAGTGACCACATAACAGTGAGTCCCCATAAAGCCTATTTATGGACGCGATATATACAAAGCTTTATGTATGATTGCATCAACCCCTTAAAAATGAAAGTTTCATGGAATTCAATAAACGATTAAACCTATATATCATTGACAACAGATGTGAAGCATTTGTCAAGTATTTCTAAAATACTTGAATTTACCTTGGATTGACACCTAAGTACGACTGTCACATTGACAAGCGGCCGTTTTACTTTATCATTATGTACTAGGCCATAATATCGCAAATTATGGTCACTAATTGCGACTATAATCACCGCATTATCAAGCAGTCGTAAATAAAATAATCATAACCATCTTGCCTTTAATGAAGATAAGCGAGCATCGAATGGGAGCTCTGTTTTGACGCTTCAAGCAATTCACTCTAAATCAAAAAGAAAATACACAATGAAACCGAGTTAATCCACTCTGTTATTGAAATAATGGTTGCTTGAGGAGCCGAAATAAGAGTACTTGTATTCCGATCTACGATCGACTGCGTTAATGAACCTGTTGCAGCTTGCAATATTTGAAGGATTACCTTTATACACCACCAAAATCAATTTGATCATGCAGCAATAAGTTATTGAAGCTAAGTACATGCACATTGATATAATCCCTTGAATACTAACTAGACAAACTATTGGAATCATTTGTACTTTTTTGTGCTGCAGATATTTTCATTTGTGCAACTCTCTCTCCCAAACAAATAGCGAACGTGATCAAGGAAATACGAACCCCTGCAAATCTTGCTATTTTCAAAATTCGTATTGGGTTTGTTTGTGCTCGATTGTGCTGCAATTATTTACATTTGTGTGAGTATAGAGATATCGCTTGAGATATCGTAGGCAATTTTTCCCTTGCTTGTAATATTTTCTTCACCGTTCCATTCCAGGTTTCTTGCGGTCTTCCTCTTCTTCTCCTTCCCAGTACCTTTGCTTCCCATACCCGTCTGACGATTCTCTGCTCCTCCATCCTTTGCAGGTGACCGCACCAACTCAGTTGTCGTTTTTCAACGAATTTGGTTACGGGCTCCATTCCAAGATCTTCTCGTATTTTTTCACTTCGTATGTGGTCACGTAACGACACTCCTGCAATTCTCCTAAGACATTTCATTTCCACCGCCTCTAGTCTCGTTTTAATTCTTTTTGCCAACACCCAAGATTCACAGCCATAAGTTAATACTGGTCTTACAATCATTTTATAGACACTTGTTTTAGTACATTTTGTTGTTTCATTTTTATTTAGGAAAGGTCTGTTTAAGGCGTAAAATAGTTTAACACATTTATTTATTCTTTCGGTGATATCTGTTTCTTGTTTACCTTCTCTGTCTATTATTACACCTAAGTAGTTGAATTTTTCTACTTGCTCAATACTTGTTCCGCCAATATTAACATTGATTTGCCCAGGAGCGTGTGTAATTTCCATTATTTTTGTCTTTTCTAGGTTGATTTCCATACCGTTTGCGGCTAGCTCTTCCTTCCATGTTAATAAATTTCGTTGTATGTCGTGTTCCCTTCCGCACATTATGACGATGTCATCCGCATAAGCGCACTCTGAAATTTCAACGTGCTGTAGATTCCTGTACCCTATACCTAGCCTTTTAGTTTTTAGGTGACATCTTCTAATTATGTCGTCCATTAATATTGTAAATAATACCGGACTCATTACTCCACTTTGCCTCAGTCCTTCCGATGTTATGAATTCCTTTGATGTATCATTATTGCTAATTACGTAATTTCTTGTATTCTTGTACAGTGTTTGTATTACTCTTATTAATTTTAGATTGACTCCTTTGTTTTGCAGGCTCTATTCCCCTCGGTGCTTTGTCAAAAGCTTTCTTCAGATCTATAAATCCTATGTAGGTTTTTTTATTGTATTGCCGTGTATTTGAAATAATTTTCTTTATTATAAATATGTTATCCTACACGCTTCTGCCTTTGCGGAAACCACTCTGGACTACTAGGAGGGTTGGCTCTATTATTTTTCTTAGTTTACTTTCCAAGATTTGTTCGTAAAGTTTTAGGGGTACGCTCAATAATGTGATGCCCCTGTAATTATCACATTGTTTATTGTCTCCTTTCTTAAAAATTGGGACTATTTGACCAATTTACCAATCTTTTGGTATCTGTTCCTCCTTCCATATTTTATTATACAACTCTAGTATTTTCTCCATTGCTTCCCTTCCCATCTTT
Source organism: Photinus pyralis (assembly GCF_008802855.1). Taxonomy (NCBI): domain Eukaryota; kingdom Metazoa; phylum Arthropoda; class Insecta; order Coleoptera; family Lampyridae; genus Photinus; species Photinus pyralis. Next base: position 4,028,879 of record NW_022170403.1, read on the forward strand.
TTAATCATTTGTACGGTAATCTTATCATGACCTGGGGCTTTCCCGTTTTTCATTTTCTGTAAAGCAGCTTTAATTTCCTCTTCTGATATATTTTCTAGTTGTTGGTTATCCTGTCGATTGTCTTGGTTCTCGTGTTCTGTCTCTTTCTTATCATGGTTGTTTTTATTGCCTTCATCCACTCCCTCCCGATCACTTTGCTCATTATTTAAACTTCCTCCTAACAGCTCCTGGAAATACTCTCTCCACCTATCCATAATACCGCCAGGTTGCATCAGAATTTGGCCTACTTTATTTTTGATTACCCTAGTTCCTAATGGTTTCCTGTTTCTCAGCGATTTCAGAATTTTGTAAAACAGTTTTGATTTTCTTAATTTTAATAGATTTTTTTCAAAAATAGCAATATTGGGCCATGGTTGCATTTTCTTGGCTCTGCCTACCATTTCTCTACCAGGGGAGAGAGTTGCGCAGACGAAAATAATAGTTCAGCGGAGAGCCGGCGCTAACTCGCTTATTTGAGGTCGTTTTTTTTCGGAGTAGAAAGAATTGGGACGCACACCATTTTGTTCAGAAATGTTTGAACCTTCAGAATCTCGCTTTACGACATTTTCCCGTGGTCCTGACCTGACAAAAGTTATAGGCCGCTAAAGTTGAACTTTACTCATTTTCGCGCGCGCTACTAGACCACCGAAAGTATTTATTTTCTCAGCAACTAAGCGATATACATCAATAATTCCTTTTGTAAAACGAAAGTACATTTATAGCAGAATCTAAAGCATTCATATTTACCTACCTTGTTATGCACAGTTTTTAGAAAAATGACCGTCAACTTCCAAAATTCATGTAGCAGATGAAAAGTGCGCACTTTGAACTCTCATAACTTTTTATTTCACGATATCGATTTCCAATATTTATAGCTCATTTGATGCTCCAAAGAATTGTGATTATTTTATTTTCTATAACATTACCGTGAATTTTTCATAATAAAAAAGTCGCGAGTGAGACGGAGAGAGAAGCATAGTCAGCAGCGTTCGCGCAACAAGGAGCGATGCGTAAGAGGTTCTACTTTACTAAGAAATTTCTCTCCGAATACCAAAACTAGCTATTTAGGCCGTTTAAGCGTTTACAAATGCATTCCGCCGAGTTGCATTGTAAAATCTCAAACAATTCATTAACTCCATGTATTCGTTTAGGAGCCACCCTCAAAAAAGTGGTAAAGTTTCCATTTCTCCTTTAATTTTTTTCTCAGCAACAGTTACAGAGACTGGTGGTAAGTCTTTGAATAGGTTTTGCTGTATGCCCTTTCCGATTTTGCAAATAATTTTTCAAAATTCCTACCACAAAAGGGCACACCCCTCCATAGGGGTGCGAAAAAATGTTGATTTCGACGAAATTTGGTATCTGGTGGTTCTTGAATATAAAAATCACGAATCTTGAAATTAGTTTTTGAAAATTCGAAAAAAATAATTCCACTGCAATTCTTGGCCGGACAACGAAAATTGACAAAATTCCACGAAGTTTGTTGCGTAGGTACCTACGGAACAAAATTGTTGAACAGTTTTTCTTAAGGTCATTTTTCAAACAAAAGTGACACTCATTTGCAAATTGGTCTTTCGGGTCAGAAAATGTTCTCCGACAGTGGCATAACAAGTACAGTAAACGTCAATATTACATGTTCTGCTAAGGGTGTCTACCTACATTTCACAAAAATTTGTCAAATAAAAAATGATGATTTTATCACAGCGAGCATTAATAACTTCGACATCCATTAGGAAACAGTCACAGAATAAGAATAAGTAGGCCATATTCTGTGGAAACAGACGAAAAAAATTCAACGCCACAGTCCTTTTTCAAAAGCGAGATACATCGGCAGAAGAAATCCAAATTCCTCGTTTACCTATCACTAGATAACGACCAGATAACTGACTTTAAGAGATAGGTACATGGAGTTAATGAATTGTTTGAGATTTTACAATGCAACTCGGCGGAATGCATTTGTAAACTAAACGGCCTAAATAGCTAGTTTTGGTATTCGGTGAGAAATTTCTTAGTGAAGTAGAACCCGAGGTAGAACCTCTTACGCATCCCTCCTTGTTTACCGAACGCTGCTGACTATCCTTCCCTCTCCGTCTCACTCGCGACTCCCGACTCGGCGAGGTCGGTAGGTTTTTACTTAAATGACCGTAACTTTTTTATTATGAAAAATTCACGGTAATCTTATAGAAAATAGAATAATCACAATGCTTTGGAGTATCGAATGAGCTATGAATATTGGAAATCGATATCGTGAAATAAAAAGTTATGAGAGTTCAAAGTGCGCACTTTTCATCTGCTACACGAATTTTGGAAGTTGACGGTCATTTTTCTAAAAACTGTGCATAACAAGGTAGGTAAATTGAATGCTTTAGATTCTGCTATAAATGTACTTTCATTTTACAAAAGGAATTATTGATGTATATCGCTTAGTTGCTGAGAAAATAAATACTTTCGTTGGTCTAGTCGCGCGCGCGAAAATGAGTAAAGTTCAACTTTAGCGGCCTATAACTTTTGTCAGGACCACGGGAAAATGTCGTAAAGCGAGATTTTGAAGGTTCAAACATTTCTGAACAAAATGGTGTTGGTGCCAATTCTTTCTAGTCCGAAAAAAATTTTTGAACGATTTCGCGGCTCTCTGTGCTGCACTATAAGTGCAGCACACATAAGCACAAACAAAGCACAAATGCGATTCCAATAGATTTGTTTGGAAGTAGTAAGATTCGGCAGGGGTCGCATTTCCTTGGCGTCGCCCATAGTTGCTCTGGGAAGGTGAGTACCACAATCGAAAGTAATTGCAGCACAAACGAAGCACAATCGAATCCAATAGTTTTTCGTTTAAATCTCACGTATGTGAGATACCAGGGAAATGGACCATTTTTGGTCCATTAGTTAATTCATAAACTATTTCCGATTACGTAGATAGTACCATTATTAGGCACAATCGTTTGCACCAAAGGTGACCTTTACATTTCTAGCTTGTAAACCAATTTCAAAGGAGTTCTTTATTCTGTATTTAATGTGAACAGGGAAAGAGATAGTCAAATTGTTGGAAATTGGTTCATAAAATAGTGACGTAAAGATTATCATTGTTGCAAACGACTGTAGCCATTGAAGCCTATATAAAGAACTTATAAGAAAGCCAAATTAAAATGTTAATTATACGTTTACTACTAACACACTCAATAGGGATGACTGTATCCACTTACGTACGCTTTTTTTTTTATTAAAGGCATCGACAGCTAAGGTCATTAGCCTATTATATGTCTAACCTACGCAAAACTTATAGTTTTCCGAATACATCAATTTCCTTTAAAAAAGCTATTAATTTTCTGATATTTTCAGCTGTTCGGGTCATTTCTAGTGGTTTCGCAGGTAGCTCAAAACGTGTCCTACTGATCGCCAACTGGGGACACACATGTAAAATGTGTTCGACAGTGATCTGTTCCCCACAGTAAAGACATAGGGGAGGACGCTCACCACGTAATAGGAATGTGTGAGTGAGATCAGTGTGGCCTATCCGCACACGATGTATTTTTACTCGTTCCCTTCGAGTTAACTCTAGGGGCGGTTTCCATCTTTTCAGGACACCTACTGCCGCTCTTAGAGCCATTTTTAGATCTACATGTCTTAACTCGCTGACATCTATAAGGAGATTCTTTGTGTTATTTAGGTACATTGAATTCAACATACACTAGTAATTGGTGTGACCATGGAAATTTGCGTACCCGTAATTTTCCTGTAATGATAAAGAACCAGGGTCTTACTATAGCAATGTGTACAATGTAACTATATATTTGTGATTCATGTAATACCGACCTCAGAAAAATCGAATCGGATACAAGTAAAAAATGAAAAGGAAAAATTAGTAGGTAACAATTTGGAATAATGTACAAAAGGTTTACGATAACATCTGATGAAGGGACTATCGTAATGTAAATAAAATCGTTGAGATTTTATAGCCAGATTATGCCTATAAACGAAAATTATACTAAAATGCTAGTTTATAAATAGCTATACTATCAATGAGTAGGCTCATACTTCTGGCTTGCCTTTTCGCTTTTCGCAGAGCTGTAATCTAATCAAAACAATGTGGTTTTACTAGCTATTTACAGTAAGAAAATAGGCATTCTATATAGGAAAAACGATAACCTTTAATACAATGATCTATATTCCAACGATTTTGTCAATGCGTCTTGAAAAGAATCTACTAGTCGACAGATGATGGTTCGTTTGTCAAGGATAAATGGGGAGACAATTTGCCGAGAATTGTGCCACATTTACTCAGAGGTAACACTCTGGCACAAACCAATGCAAGGATTCGTGTTTTGTAAAAACGCAATAGGCAATTGACAAAATGATAGAAGAGATTAGACGAGAACAACGTAAAGATCTGCTAAAAACAAGGTAAAGCTGAAGTTTTCTGTTTTTGTTTATTTGGTTAGAATTATTTTGTACCTTTTACATTTATAATCAATCCTAGTTTAACTTAACGATAATCCCATAGTTGTATAACATCCGGTCAGGCTTGGTTCTTTCAAACCGAATCAATACCGATTATGCTGACTATTTTTCAAATAATTCCTTGAAACTCAAAGCAACAGTCACACTGGAGATTTACCTTCGCCATTATTTTAAAGAGTTCAAATGGCTTTACTAAGGCATTTGAATCGTTTTAAAATATGCAAACACGATTAAGTCATTTTTGAACGCAAATTCAATATTACATTATGGTTGTGGTAAGCTCAAGTTTTTCGCTCACTCCTTTTCATTGTAGCATTGCGTCAGTGCGTTACAATCCAGAATTGATCATCGTGGGCGCGTATACAAAATTTTCAATTCATGTAATTTACATAATATGCACATATTTATGTAATCGATTCTTTAAATTATGCAAGAACAGTGAATCGCAAATATTTGCATAAAATTATCTGTTTGTGACTTACGTTTGTCGTGTAGATACTGACATGCATGTCGATAGAAATTTTTGATAGCTTTTGCAACTAAAAATCTGATACGCAATGAAGCGTGGGCACAGATTTAAAAGTGTTTAAATCTGTGGCGTGGGTACCCATGATAGATCGATAGTTTCATGTACCTCAACCGAAATTAAAGCGCCTATTTTTGCCTGCACAAGTTAGCAAGAAAGCATGGAAAAACTATGACAGCTTCACATAATTATGTACCAGTGGATTATACTCATTATTTTCATGTGCGTACAAACGAGAATAAAAGTGTTATGTACAATATACCTACCAAGAGACTAAAGTGCGTGCTTTAACCCCGAGGGCCACTTTTAATATTGCACCTAGGTGGCCATGCTCGGACGTAATCTAACCTAAGGACCTCAGATGATGTGATATAGTTACGATCGGGACGTTTATAGGATTTTCGTCATCCAATACTATTATTTCAATTTAACTCAATTCATTTGACACAAGAAATGTCATTCGTAACGGACGGCGTCGGTTTACAAACTTCAACCACGCCCGTTATTTGCTACATATATCGACCTTATGACGTTAATAACTATTTGGTTTGAGTTGTACATAACGGCTGGTGCAAACATGATTATCTAAAATTGCTCAGAAGAAGCCGAGGCGATTGTTGCCATCCAACTATACAGTGAGTTTTTTTTAATGCGAACATAGCAGTTTGCATGCAATGTAATTTCCCTATGTTCGATTTTAAAAAAAAACACATAAATCTATGAGGTGTGCGCGGTTCACATTCCCAAATCGCGCAACTTGTGTGACTATGAACAGCAACTGTATAGTCTTTACGATGAAGAGCACTCGGTATTATTTTTTAAAGAAACCATGTACGGCCATAGCAACTTTAGGATAGATTTTTCTTAAACTTACGATAACTTGACCTCACAGGCCACGCACTGACACCACAACTCATTGTGAACCAACCTTCAATTATTTGTAGGTCATGTGCACCTGGTATTCTACTAATTTGATCTATTCAATACATAAATTAAGAAAATAAGAAAATAAATAACGAAAACAATTACAATAAATGTTCGAAGTGTCCTCCTTGACATTCTAAGCAATAACCTAACCGATTTCGTAATTAAATTGGACGGCGCTATTTTTAAAATCAATTGTATCTACTAGTCATTTGAACTACTCAATAGATTGATGTGTGTTTTTTAAAATCGAACATAGGGAAATTACATTGCATGCAAACTCCTATGTTCGCATTAAAAAAAATTCACTGTATATATAATATATATTTTGAAAATGGTATAGTATAAATATGGTACCTACCAGAATGTATATTTAAAAGTAACCATTCATATTAAATTATGTTTGACATTCCATTGTATACTGTCACTTTTAGTCCCCCCTTCCCTTTTAATCGAAGCTAACACGTTGATTTAGTCTAGTCTATGGAATACAAAAATAACAAATAATACAAATTTTCCAGTGGCGCACCCATAGGGGGGATTTTCGGGGTTAACCCCCCCCCTCCCCCCCGAAATTAAGCACTGATAGATTTTTTAAAAATAATCTTTTCCTACAATCGTTTATGAATTAATCATTCCCTATTTCCCAAAGATCCGACCATTCTCTCCGACGAAACCTTAACTGAATTCCAGTCTTTAGTATCATTTTATAAAGATGATTTGACAGGAACTATAGATGAGCTAGTTGCCGAACTTACACTTTGGTCTATCGCCAGATTGCCAAATGAAGATCGACCCAGAGATGCCTTAAGTGCTTTACAACACGTTACAGACACCTTTACAAATATTAGGGTATTACTTGCTATATTAGCTGCATTGCCTGTCTCTACTGCGGAGGGCGAACGTAGTTTTTCAACTTTGAGAAGACTCAAAAATTATTTAAGAAATAGTTCTTCCGAAAACCGACTAAATGGCTTAACTCTTTTAAACATTTATAGAAACATGACCCCTTCTGTGGAAAATATTTTAGAGAAATTCGCACAAAAACCTAGAAAATTAGAACTTACTTTAACTTAATATTTTTAGTCATAAATAATTTCTTTTACGTTTTGTTTTTTTCGGACAAAGTAGTGTAACTGTGTAATCTTTTGTTTATTAAAAATATAATTTATGTTAACATTTTGGATTTACTAATTTCAATAACTCCCACCGAATTTTTTTTCTGGGTGCGCCACTGAAAATTTTCAATATGGGGACGAAATCAAGAAGCAAACGTATATTCAAATCAACATAGGATCTATAAAGACAAACATTTTACAACACACATTCCACATTAAAAACTATTTATCGCGATAATTTTCAGAATTCCAAAGCAAATCCCCCAGAAAGTAGTTCAAAACCACACATACTTATTACCGGGTGAATACTTTCAAACCGAACATCGGGAATTAACATGGGAAAACAGTTTTTCGCAGCTTGTTGCTCGTGTATGTTTTGCGAGATTTGGTTCCGTTCTTATTGTTTTCGCTTTTGATAGCATGTGATCAGTGATCACGCCAACGTGGAAATTACCGCGAATTAAGGGAGTTCGACAGCTGTTGGTGTATGGGCGAAGGTGGTTTTTCATTCAGAAAAATTGCAAAACACTGCAAAAAACACTTAACCGAAACCAATCCACCATCATTCACTGCAATCAGGGCATGTACTAGGAAGGTCAGGATCGTCCACAAGAGGAGGAGGTGGGGGGGGCAAACGGAAGTGTCAGGAATCGCCACTTCGTCTATATTAGCAAAAACGGGGGGGGGGGGAAACAAACGAAGTGGTCCTGTAACACTTTGAACGGTTTACCGCAGAATCAGAGCTTACGGCGTGCTTGCGATCTTATCGGCCACATCTAGTGTTACCTAGCATTAACGGTTCAACACCGCCAGCAGCGTTTGGAATGGTGTACATTGCGACTGCACCGGAACCTAGAGTGGCATAGAGTGGTGGTCAGTGATGAATTTCTATTTTGTTTGGGTATGCCCGATGCCCGTATGAGGGGCAGCCGAAGACGTGGAAAGCGTCGCAATGTTGAATTTTCTGTACCGAGGCATGTGCACCAAGCTATGGGGTACTATATCTTATGGGAGTAAGTTTGGGACATTATGAAGCGAATGTTGATGAACCGCATCCTCCGCAGACGCTGCAAACACTGCACAATGAATTAGAGGTTGCTCACAGTTGCTTGGGACACACAATACCTTAAGAGGAAATCGGCCGTCTGCGTCTGCTAGAATCGATGCCACGAAGAGTGAGGGAGTGTGTAACTAATAGGGAGGGACCAACCCATTAATAAAAATATGTTTTTATCTACGACCATTAAATTATGCGCTTATAATATGCCTCTATTTCTATAAATTATGCTAGCCATAATTAATTGCTATGCAGTTATGGAATCAAACTTGGGCTATGATTGGTTACAATCCATTGAATAATATTCATAACTCAATGGTTCCAAAATAGCGCGCTCCTTGAAAACAAAACATGAAAATGTTAATTATCGTGAAAATTTCACACCCACCATTTTCGACCAATGAAATGCAGATTTCGTCTCACGTTATCATGGTAACCGAGGTATTTATCGGAAATTTTTGCCTGCAGGGGTAACCTACAGCGAATTATAGTGGACATTTTTTGACGTCATAGGAGAACGTTTTGACATAAAACGTCACTTGTCCGCGTTATAAGAAAATATTCTAGCAGAAATCAACACAATTGGGGTGGATATTAAATCCATAATCATCCATAATCATTGCCAATTCCTATCGAATTCATCACTTTTTTCAAAGTAAAAGTCAGTAAACTGCTTCCAAACACTTGACTTGGATTCCTTAGTATTCTGGGGCGTTAGGTGCTGAATTTCGCTACGAATAGCTTCTGTATTTTCGAATTGATCGAATTGAATCATTTCGTTCGGCTCGGGTTAATTTTCAAAATATTCGTGAGCTCGAACAAATTTCTGGAAATAATTCAAGCACTAGTGGTATTACATGTGACAATCATTCTCGCTAGTATTTTTCCGTTAGCTTATTCATAAGTTAGGAATGGACCTCGATAGTGAGAACGAAAATAATGAACTCGTGGCCGTGGGTACACCTCCTGAGGTTATGCACCAGGCAGAAGTGTGTTCAAATTTATTGCCTGAAAAGTCTCGAACGAAGTACGAACACGTATATGGAAAGTTTATGGAATGGAGACGTCAAAAAAAGGTATCCTCTTTATCTGAAAATGTTCTTCTTGTATACTTCTAAGAGTTATCTAAAAAGTATTCTTCCTCTTCACTGTGGACATTCTATTCGATGTTACGAACTACATTAAATCTTGATGATGGAGTGGAAATTGATAAATATCCCAAACTACGTACTTTCCTTAAACGTAAATCAGATGGACATCTTAAGAAGAAATCTAAAATCTTCAGCCCCGAGGAGATAAATGCATTTTTGAATAATGCACCTGACAAAGTATATCTGACGTTTCTTAGTACGGTTCTTAGTTTAATCTTTCGTATTTTTAGGTTGCATTGATAATGGGTTTAATGGGTGCATGTCGAGCCTGTGAGTTAAGTGACATGAAAGTCGAGGATATTAAGAATTTTGAAGGGGGAGTTATTATCACAATACCTAAAACTAAAACTAAAATTGTCCGAACGTTTACAGTTACGGGTCAATTGTTTGATATATATCAGAAATATGCGAAATTGCGCCCACCTACCGTTCAATCCCCCTTCTTTTTTTTAAATTTCCAAAAGGGAAAATGCACAAGCCAAAAAATTGGAATTAACAAATTTGCGAAAATGCCCAAAGATATAGCTACCTTTTTGAGACTTACGAACACGGATTTATACACTGGTCACTGTTTCCGAAGAACATCCGCAACAATCCTAATTGATGCTGGTGGAGACATCATGGCTTTGAAACGACACGGTGGCTGGAAATCGACAGCCGTAGCCGAAGGATACGTTGATACTTCCTTGACAAATAAGTTGGATACCGCTAAAAAAATTTCAAGCTCTGTGATTTCTATTTCCAATATCGCTCCACACCTGCAGCATCATCATCCGGAACATCTTGTAGTATACTAACGTATTAAATGCAAATGCACATTTTGAGACCCATGCTCAAACCAACTTGCAACCAAATTCTATTACATTTGTTAATTACGGTACCATGACAGTTAATTTTTCAAGATCTACCACAGAACTTACTCCGCCATAATTCGACGTTAAATAAGAAATCTTTCCTTTATAGAATTAAATCCTGCTTACTTTGTTTTCATTTCAGTTATTTTTGCGAGTATTTATTGTAATGTAAATGCTAATAAAATATTAATCTAATTGAAGTAACAGTCGTAGATAAAGTATAGTATTACACTCGCATGTTATGGCTCTTATTCACTCGGTTTACTTGCTCCACTCGCTCGCAAGCTCGCTCGCGTCGCAAACGTCAACCTCGTGAATAATAAGCATCATAACATGCTCGTATAATAATATACTATTA
>NW_022170403.1:4039460-4069404 GCF_008802855.1 Photinus pyralis
AAATAACACCACCATAAACACAACATGACACAACGGGTGTAAAAATGGCAGCGCCCATGAGGTCGCACCCTTTCTTGGATGCGCACTCGTCGATCAGCGATCTCCTCTCTCCATGTCTCTGATTGCGATACATTGAATTAGATTTGAGGTTAAATACCGTCAACGAATGAACGAACGCAAACCAAACCATAGGCGTACATTGCGCTACCGCTATGAAGTTGCTACTTTTCAAACTGATTCATATGCCGCATTTTCTATTTAATTAAATAGTCGTAGATAAAATAGCGTATTTTACTTGCATATAAAGGCGATTATGACACTCGGAAAAATTACAACACTCGCCTTCGGCTCGTGTTGCAAACTTCACCTCGTGTCATAATCGCACACTTTATATGCTCGTATAATAATATACTATTATTGACTGCAATCGTTTGTTTATCATTTGTTTAGGTTTGTTCAGTTATTTCTGACGTTTGTTTAGGTCGGTGTTTTACGAAAATCGATATGGGTTTTGGTTGCCGCTTACGCGTAACAAAAGACCACATCACGATTGTACAGGTTCAATAACTACCCACAACCACATATTTTATTGGCACACAGCTGCCATTCAAAAATCAATCAAACTAATAGTCCTCTGCGTTTGAATCAAATTCCAAAAGCAATCAAAATATCTGAGTGTACTCATCAACTGCTTGGAGTGGTAGCTTTTCGCCCGGGGCACTACACTTGCTACAATCAAAGACTTGCGAGCGATTCTTGGGACCTTCACGATGGACTAGTGAATAAAGTGCGTAAAAACATTTCTGGCATAGAAGAGATTGTCCCACATCTACTTTTTTACATTTAATAATAACTATTTCTGCAGTACTGTTATGTCATTTTGCATTGAAATAAAAAACTGAGGAAGGAGGGTACATACATAAAACGTACGCTTGTTGGGATCCAATTAGGCTTCTCAATGTGACCGACTTTTGCAGTTAATTGACATTTACGGTAAAATGAAATACCTACAATGGTTAGCTAGCTGCAAATCGTATAATATAACAAAGTCAAAAGCTACAGAAGAAACGAAAATTACATTCATAGGTGGTAACCATGTTATATTTCTTAAAATGGTCTTTTTCCACTATACTTAATTTCATTCATTTTGCTGGTTGTGATACACATCCATTACCGTAGCAATCTCAGGTAGCAATAGTGTATAAAACTGTGTAAAACAACATTTTGCAATACATCTACTTTTCAGATTTCCTTTTAGATAGATGGATTTGGTTTATAAGAAGTGATGAATCTGTCTGTAGTACTTTCAGTACACTATCCGCCAAAAAAATAAAAATTTTAATGTGTGTACGCCACTGCGCGTATGAACGTCCGCCATATTGAGAAGCCTAATAGGATCTTAGCTAATAATACATAAGTTCCTTCCTTAATCCTTAGCCTTTTATTTTAACGGTTGTGAGGAATACTTTGCTGTTCTAATTAAAAAGCCATTATGAGTCGTTATGACAGTTACTGGCGAAACCTGAGACACTCATCAAATGTCCTAAGACACCGATCTAAACAACCCTCAGCTGTGGCTAAACAAATGATAAACAGACGATTGCAATCAATAAAAGCGCAAAATCCCACCATGGGTGCCGCTGACGTGAGCTGGCGGCACCCATAACTTATTTTGATTTTCGTTAGACGCCAACCTAAACAAACGTAAAAAATGGCTGAACAAACCTAAACAAACGATAAACAAACGATTGCAATCAATAAAAGTTCAGAATCCCACCATGGGTGCCGCTGACGTGAAGCTGGCGGCACCCATAACCTATTTTGATTTTCCTAAGACGCCAGCCTAAAACAAACGTCAAAAATAGCTGAACAACCTAAATAAACGATTCCCACCTATAAACGTAAAGAAATCGGTTTGGGTGCCGTCAACTTCACGGAGCTTTATTATCCCACTCCATTTAGATTAGACGCGGATGAAGGAAATGAATATTTGGGCGTGCTTTTGTTGTTTTACACTGTCAGTTCTAGTAAGGGCTTAGACTCAGTAGTAAAATTGCTCTATTTTACTTATGCGTACTATCAACACTTCAAGAAAACAACAACGTTGGTTTGCCGAACACTAGACGAACTGACAAAAAAAATGAATGTGTATTTGGTTATGGTTATTATTTAAAATTAAAGTTATTTTTTTATTTAAAACTCCGATTACCGATCTATCGCGAAAATGTTTCGTACACGTTAATGGGTTATGTTACAAAGAGTATACGAATCACGCAACGCAAGGCTCATCTAGGTTCTAGAAGTAAAAGAAAAACACCAATAAACCACAATAAGATTTTAATAAACCCATAAACAGCGTCCAAAAAATTACTTGTGGCATATTTATAGGTCAACTGTGCAAAGTTTGAACCAAATCGGTCCAAGCGTTTGACAGTTATCATGTTCACGGACAGATGGACACCATCGACTCCCCTATAAAGCTTGCATCGCTTTGCTCTGCCGCTTTCGTTCTCGCAGTAAAGCATTCGTTCGTTATTCGTTGTTGATGACCGATGTACTGTTGAAACGTTTACGATTTATTAAAATGTTATTCTGGTTTATTGGTGCTTTTTTTACTGTTCGTAACTTTAACGACACCTAGAGTGTCTATCTTTAAAAACAGTAATTCTGTCTATCGAATTCGCAAATATATGGTCCATAACTATACCGAATAATAACCGCTGTTAATTTACACACGATTGTTCGCATAAAACACAAATAACTAAAGAAAGATTGTATCTTATCAATGTTGAAAATCAATGTCGATGGCATGGATTGTCGCCGCTAGACAATCTGACGTGGGAATGATCTCGAGGGTTCGGTCGCCAAACGCTCGACACGCCGATGCGGCAATGTTTAGAAATTGATGATGGTTTAAAAACACACATCAGCAATAAACAAAGTGCTGGCAATAAACAACGCGAGCCAAGGTTGATTCTCACTTAACATAACGTTTCCATACCATATCCTTTCCATAACCATTCCGTAAATTATTATACCTTAGGAAATTGACCTTTAAGTGATATGTGCGTAAGACATTCAGTCGCGCGCTAATACACATTCTCCTCTCCGTTCACATATGGAAGGCGAATGTGTATTAGCGCGCGACTGAATGTCTTACGCACATACCACTTAAAGGTCAATTTCGTAGCCTATAATAATTTACGGAATGGTTATGGAATGGATATGGTATGGAAACGTTACGTATAGTGAGAATCAGCCTTTAGTCTTCAATAAACCGCACGCATCGAAAGCTCAACTCAATCTTTCCCCGCGACAAACCATCTGTAACATATTAAAAATTCATTGTGAATTTATTTTCCGTTTGTATGGTTTGCCTTATGTGTTGCATGTAGTCTTGTTTACCTGGTTTGTACCTGAACTATTGAAACGTTTCTGGTAATTTTCTTAATTTCTTTTCACATTGTTAAATCTTGATCTTGTCTTTTTCCTGGTGTCGGCTATTCTCTTTCGATCAGCTTCGTGTAAGTTTGGTTCGATTTTCTTGCCCCTCCAAGAAAAGTATTGAAAGCTCAATTGAGGATTACAAGAGTGAGCAATATTCAAAAAGTTCATACCTGCTATTTGGTGTAGAAGGTATAGAACAGTATCGCTTCGGCGGATAAGGATGTAATCGATAAAACCATTAGAATTTTTTTGGAAGCCCCTAGCATATTAAGTTCAACTAGTAATAAATCACCATGGCCTCACTGGTATTCTATAGAGTGAGAACATTTAAGGCCATTCGAACACTTACCTCATATAAAAACCGAAACTTTTTCTAATAAAAAACGTTTAAAAGGAAATTTGTAATAGTTTGTATTTATACAAAATAATGAAAGGATTGCCGTAAATACGAGTACAATAGTTGACATTTTGTCAAGGTTTGGTATATAAACGAATATACTAACATGCCAACGCATTAATAGCAACTATCAATGTGCAAACTCATTCTTCTGCTTTGCCTTTGCGCTCTTTCGGCGGCTGTAAGGAAGCAGTTAGTTAATTAAAACAAATTGGTTCAATAACTATTTTCAGAATGAAGATGTGGATTCCAGAGAACGGGCGTCTATATTCCGAACAGGCAGGAAATGCGCCAAGGAACTAGCCATTCAAAATCTCGGCAACATAGACGACAACCTCTACCTCGACAAGCAATTCCAAAAATTTTGTCAATGCGTGTTGCAAAGAACCTTTTGTTTGGCAGATGATGGTTCGATTAGCATAACTGAAGTAAAAGAGAAATGCAAGTCATTTTACCCTGATGACTGTCCATTTATAGATGATTGTGCCATCCTAACAGGGAACACTCAAGCAGAAACCAACGCAAGGATTGCGCTTTGTGTTTTTAGAAAAACCCAAGACGCAATTGTTAAAATTAGTAAACTTAAGGTAATATGAAGTAACAAGGCCGGCAAGTATGAGCTGAAGTTTGAACAAACTATTGCGAGTTCAGATTTGTGTACGTACGAATACAGACGTGTTCTACTGCTAATCAGTAAGGTCGGTGGTAACCCATTTACTTCTATAATAAATCGTTATTTAAATATATAAATCTACACCAACCTAACTATATAATATTGTGTGTTGGGGACTATAAAAATGATTTCACAATTACATCAACCCACCAGCTACTCTAATATAGCCAAATCATCCGGATCTTTAAGCACCCAACAAAACAACAAGCAATCGTGCTCAATGCGATAAATACATACAATAAAAATTAAAGACTACATATACAGTATCGGCTCCATAATTAACCCATCAAACATAATAGCTGCATCCAGAATTCCAAATAACCAGATCTGCATATACCTTAAAAATTAGAGATGCGTTGACGATCTAATATCAACAACAAAAAGCATTACTATAGATAATAATGTCATAGCAATCCGACGACTAATTTCAACCTCACAAAACTTACAATCTCCAACGTATCACCGATCATTCCAAATGCGGTTCTGGAAAAGAAACTCGTACATCAGTTAACACTAAAATTAGGTATCATCCGATACTGTATTTCTCAAAATCGGCCTAGAAAATCCGCAGTACTCCCACATAATAAGCTTTAGGCGGTACACCTACGTAGACATTGAAACCGCAAAAAACCTACCACCATCCATGATTATAATACACGACGGAGAGAAGCATCGTATTTTCCTCAACGCTGAAAACCAATCATGTGACAGATGTCAACAGACTGGGCATGCAGAAAGTAACTGTAACAAACGCATAAACACCCCTACTGTAGAAATGTCAAGCACTTACTCCGAACCCTCCGCCAATCGCAATATAAGAACCAACCAAATCACCCAATTACCGATAAACAGACGTCACACTATCTTGGACGTTGAACAAAAATCAACTTACACAAATTTAAATACTCTGGTTAATCAAAAAAAGATAACAACGACCACCACAATGCACCCAAGAGAAGACATTGAAATCGACAACACACCCTCAACCACACCATCTTACAAACGAACGATCTCTATCACTACGGATTCCTCAAGCCACTCTATGGATCCACATGTATTTGATACAACCACCCACATCTTTACCCAACCTAACAGCGAATCCCACAAACAAAAAAAGAAGATTAAAAAACGAGAAACGGACCAAGCGAGCCAAATTAGCCCAGAAGGGTTAGACACAGAGCTGGATAAGATCCAAATCTATGTAACAACCCAACATCCTTTAAGTATTATGGAATTTAAAAAATTCACATTAGAAGCTACAAGTTCTCCTGACCCGCTTAACATCTCAAGGCTCTATTCAGACAACACACAGGCACTCAAACAAATGATAACAGAATTGCGTACAAAATTAACTAATAGTAAATGCAAAGGCAAATTTACTCGACTTCTAACTAAAATAAATAAACAATTAAAACAAGAACAATTGGAAATCAATGGAACCTCACACCGCTATATCTTTATAAATGTATAAATATGTTGTGTTCATTTTCCATTGTATGACGATTGTAAGCTGTTTTTGTACTGCCTGCACATGAATTAAAAATTATGATTATTATTATTATTATTACCTTGACAAAGACCAAGAAATTTCCCACATCGACTCCTCTGAGTCCGAATTTTATTAATTTGCTCCGATGTTTACTACGATAATACAATGGAATCTCAACGGTTACTTCACACGACTAGAACACTACAAACTCTTATAATATGAAACCAAACCGGAAATAATTTGCCTGCAAGAAACCAGGTTTCCCGTGGCATACAAACTTCACATAAACAATTTTTCATGTTTTCAAAAAAACAGACCCCATCAAAACATAGCTGGAGGAGGAGTTGCGATAATTGTGCAAGATAAAATTCATACGAGAGAATAAACCTAGAAGCCTTAGCGGTCACAGTATTCACCCCCAAGAAAATCACAATATGTAACGTGTACATACCAAAAGATCAAAGCTTTGAAGAAGAAGACCTTAATGACCTAATCTCTCAACTTCCCCAGCCTTTTCTACTACTAGGAGATTTCAACAGTTACCACATGCTCTGGGGATCAAATTTTACCGACAGCAGAGGCAGGAAAATTGAAAATTTTATAATTACCAATCCAATAAACCTCCTAAATACTAACGAACCAACCCATTTCAATGCTGGCAGTGGATCCTTCTCCAACATTGACCTAACTTTTTCAACACCAGACGTTTATCCTCACTTGTCATGGACTGTGCTAGACTCACTGTACGATAGCGACCAGTTTCCCATCAAAATATGTCTCAATCTCACAGCGCTCCCCAAAACACCACAACCTGCTCCATCACGATGAAAACTTAAGACAGCTAACTGGGAAAAATTCAAGGCACTCACAGAGTCGGAAGTTTCTATCGATCCAAATGGCACTAACATTGACGAAGCTGTAAGTGAAATAACCAACCTCATACTTACCGCAGCTGATACTTCGATAGGACAAACTAATTGTTTCCAAAACAAATACCGCATACCATGGCTTGATGCCACTTGCAAGGCAGCCATCAGAGAAACTAAAACAGCCTTTAATTACTGGAAAAAACATAAACCATAGAAAACCTTGTTTTATTCAAACACCTTCGCGCCAAATCACGTAAACTTCTTAAGGACGCAAACAGATAATCATGGAAAAGCTTTGTCGCATCCAGTAGTACAACTACCTCTGGTACTGAGGCCTGGAATAAAATAAATACACTTCGAGGTGAAAAGGTCTCGATTCACAGTCAGCGCTATAACAGATGCATCCAATGAAATCCACACCGACATAACAGAAGTGGTCGACAGTGCTGACTGCAGCCAATTCGCCGGCCAATGGTCCGCTTCAAATTATGTTGTGTATTATCCAGCTGACTGCTGGTCAGATGGATGATACCAATTTATCCAGAATTAATAGATCTACGGAGAACAGCATAATCAAAAATAAGTTTGATCTACAGAACTTGACATGGCAGAATGACATGATACACTATTGGCGTTTTATAGATTAATATTACAAGTGGGAAATCGCCACTAGATTTGACACCTATATAGTACATACATAATACCTACACCTCTCTTATAAGATAATAGCTAAAATAAGGATGCTATTACACATGACAGAGACTTTGTATAAAACTAAACTAACTACGGCTACTTACTTGTATATTATAAACTTTGAACATTCGTTCTCGGTAGTCGATCGCCCACGTATGAATTATAAAATGGCGAGAATGAAGTGAAAGTTATTTTCCAAATTTAATACCTGGCGCGCTCAGATAACAGACACACGATAACAGGGAAACAAACAAGGAAAGGGACATACAAGCTGGACGTTAACTATGCAAGACATGGCCATCAACAATTTCAAATAAATTTTCAATTATTAAGTGACCACATAACAGTGAGTCCCCATAAAGCCTATTTATGGACGCGATATATACAAAGCTTTATGTATGATTGCATCAACCCCTTAAAAATGAAAGTTTCATGGAATTCAATAAACGATTAAACCTATATATCATTGACAACAGATGTGAAGCATTTGTCAAGTATTTCTAAAATACTTGAATTTACCTTGGATTGACACCTAAGTACGACTGTCACATTGACAAGCGGCCGTTTTACTTTATCATTATGGACTAGGCCATAATATCGCAAATTATGGTCACTAATTGCGACTATAATCACCGCATTATCAAGCAGTCGTAAATAAAATAATCATAACCATCTTGCCTTTAATGAAGATAAGCGAGCATCGAATGGGAGCTCTGTTTTGACGCTTCAAGCAATTCACTCTAAATCAAAAAGAAAATACACAATGAAACCGAGTTAATCCACTCTGTTATTGAAATAATGGTTGCTTGAGGAGCCGAAATAAGAGTACTTGTATTCCGATCTACGATCGACTGCGTTAATGAACGTGTTGCAGCTTGCAATATTTGAAGGATTACCTTTATACACCACCAAAATCAATTTGATCATGCAGCAATAAGTTATTGAAGCTAAGTACATGCACATTAATATAATCCCTTGAATACTAACTAGACAAACTATTAGAATCATTTGTACTTTTTTGTGCTGCAGATATTTTCATTTGTGCAACTCTCTCTCCCAAACAAATAGCGAACGTGATCAAGGAAATACGAACCCCTGCAAATCTTGCTATTTTCAAAATTCGTATTGGGTTTGTTTGTGCTCGATTGTGCTGCAATTATTTACATTTGTGTGAGTATAGAGATATCGCTTGAGATATCGTAGGCAATTTTTCCCTTGCTTGTAATATTTTCTTCACCGTTCCATTCCAGGTTTCTTGCGGTCTTCCTCTTCTTCTCCTTCCCAGTACCTTTGCTTCCCATACCCGTCTGACGATTCTCTGCTCCTCCATCCTTTGCAGGTGACCGCACCAACTCAGTTGTCGTTTTTCAACGAATTTGGTTACGGGCTCCATTCCAAGATCTTCTCGTATTTTTTCACTTCGTATGTGGTCACGTAACGACACTCCTGCAATTCTCCTAAGACATTTCATTTCCACCGCCTCTAGTCTCGTTTTAATTCTTTTTGCCAACACCCAAGATTCACAGCCATAAGTTAATACTGGTCTTACAATCATTTTATAGACACTTGTTTTAGTACATTTTGTTGTTTCATTTTTATTTAGGAAAGGTCTGTTTAAGGCGTAAAATAGTTTAACACATTTATTTATTCTTTCGGTGATATCTGTTTCTTGTTTACCTTCTCTGTCTATTATTACACCTAAGTAGTTGAATTTTTCTACTTGCTCAATACTTGTTCCGCCAATATTAACATTGATTTGCCCAGGAGCGTGTGTAATTTCCATTATTTTTGTCTTTTCTAGGTTGATTTCCATACCGTTTGCGGCTAGCTCTTCCTTCCATGTTAATAAATTTCGTTGTATGTCGTGTTCCCTTCCGCACATTATGACGATGTCATCCGCATAAGCGCACTCTGAAATTTCAACGTGCTGTAGATTCCTGTACCCTATACCTAGCCTTTTAGTTTTTAGGTGACATCTTCTAATTATGTCGTCCATTAATATTGTAAATAATACCGGACTCATTACTCCACTTTGCCTCAGTCCTTCCGATGTTATGAATTCCTTTGATGTATCATTATTGCTAATTACGTAATTTCTTGTATTCTTGTACAGTGTTTGTATTACTCTTATTAATTTTAGATTGACTTCTTTGTTTTGCAGGCTCTCCCATATTATTCCCCTCGGTGCTTTGTCAAAAGCTTTCTTCAGATCTATAAATCCTATGTAGGCTTTTTTATTGTATTGCCGTGTATTTGAAATAATTTTCTTTATTATAAATATGTTATCCTACACGCTTCTGCCTTTGCGGAAACCACTCTGGACTTCTAGGAGGGTTGGCTCTATTATTTTTCTTAGTTTACTTTCCAAGATTTGTTCGTAAAGTTTTAGGGGTACGCTCAATAATGTGATGCCCCTGTAATTATCACATTGTTTATTGTCTCCTTTCTTAAAAATTGGGACTATTTGACCAATTTACCAATCTTTTGGTATCTGTTCCTCCTTCCATATTTTATTATACAACTCTAGTATTTTCTCCATTGCTTCCCTTCCCATCTTTTTAATCAATTGTACGGTAATCTTATCATGACCTGGGGCTTTCCCGTTTTTCATTTTCTGTAAAGCAGCTTTAATTTCCTCTTCTGATATATTTTCTAGTTGTTGGTTATCCTGTCGATTGTCTTGGTTCTCGTGTTCTGTCTCTTTCTTATCATGGTTGTTTTTATTGCCTTCATCCACTCCCTCCCGATCACTTTGCTCATTATTTAAACTTCCTCCTAACAGCTCCTGGAAATACTCTCTCCACCTATCCATAATACCGCCAGGTTGCGTCAGAATTTGGCCTACTTTATTTTTGATTACCCTAGTTCCTAATGGTTTCCTGTTTCTCAGCGATTTCAGAATTTTGTAAAACAGTTTTGATTTTCTTAATTTTAATAGATTTTTTTCAAAAATAGCAATATTGGGCCATGGTTGCATTTTCTTGGCTCTGCCTACCATTTCTCTACCAGGGGAGAGAGTTGCGCAGACGAAAATAATAGTTCAGCGGAGAGCCGGCGCTAACTCGCTTATTTGAGGTCGTTTTTTTTCGGAGTAGAAAGAATTGGGACGCACACCATTTTGTTCAGAAATGTTTGAACCTTCAAAATCTCGCTTTACGACATTTTCCCGTGGTCCTGACAAAAGTTATAGGCCGCTAAAGTTGAACTTTACTCATTTTCGCGCGCGCGACTAGACCACCGAAAGTATTTATTTTCTCAGCAACTAAGCGATATACATCAATAATTCCTTTTGTAAAATGAAAGTACATTTATAGCAGAATCTAAAGCATTCATATTTACCTACCTTGTTATGCACAGTTTTTAGAAAAATGACCGTCAACTTCCAAAATTCGTGTAGCAGATGAAAAGTGCGCACTTTGAACTCTCATAACTTTTTATTTCACGATATCGATTTCCAATATTTATAGCTCATTCGATGCTCCAAAGCATTGTGATTATTTTATTTTCTATAACATTACCGTGAATTTTTCATAATAAAAAAGTTACGGTCGTAAAAACCTACCGACCTCGCCGAGTCGGGAGTCGCGAGTGAGGAGAAGAAGGATAGTCAGCAGCGTTCGCGCAACAAGGAGCGATGCGTAAGAGGTTCTACTTTACTAAGAAATTTCTCTCCGAATACCAAAACTAGCTATTTAGGCCGTTTACAAATGCATTCCGCCGAGTTGCATTGTAAAATCTCAAACAATTCATTAACTCCTAACTCCATGTATTCGTTTAGGAGCCACCCTCAAAAAAGTGGTAAAGTTTCCATTTCTCCTTTAATTTTTTTCTCAGCAACAGTTACAGAGACTGGTGGTAAGTCTTTGAATAGGTTTTGCTGTATGCCCTTTCCGATTTTGCAAATAATTTTTCAAAATTCCTACCACAAAAGGGCACACCCCTCCATAGGGGTGCGAAAAAATGTTGATTTCGACGAAATTTGGTATCTGGTGGTTCTTGAATATAAAAATCACGAATCTTGAAATTAGTTTTTGAAAATTCGAAAAAAATAATTCCACTGCAATTCTTGGCCGGACAACGAAAATTGACAAAATTCCACGAAGTTTGTTGCGTAGGTACCTACGGAACAAAATTGTTGAACAGATTTTCTTAAGGTCATTTTTCAAACAAAAGTGACACTCATTTGCAAATTGGTCTTTCGGGTCAGAAAATGTTCTCCGACAGTGGCATAACAAGTACAGTAAACGTCAATATTACATGTTCTGCTAAGGGTGTCTACCTACATTTCACAAAAATTTGTCAAATAAAAAATGATGATTTTATCACAGCGAGCATTAATAACTTCGACATCCATTAGGAAACAGTCACAGAATAAGAATAAGTAGGCCATATTCTGTGGAAACAGACGAAAAAAATTCAACGCCACAGTCCTTTTTCAAAAGCGAGATACATCGGCAGAAGAAATCCAAATTCCTCGTTTACCTATCACTAGATAACGACCAGATAACTGACTTTAACAGCCTAAGTACATGCTGATAATCCTAAGTAAGTTCCGGTATCTACCATTCAATATATGTATGCCGTTTTTGAATTCTCCACCAACGAGCTACAATACCATCCTAACCATCGTCTAGTGAAATCAAAAAACAAGCCTGAATCTTTGGGACAAAATCATACCGTTGTCACTGCTGATCTTGCAATATACAGCACAGCACAAGAGATACCTGATGTGGAGTAACCCCCAAAATTTACAGGGAAAGGTACCTATTTGTACCTATATATTTCACCAAAGAACTGAGATACATGGAGTTAATGAATTGTTTGAGATTTTACAATGCAACTCGGCGGAATGCATTTGTAAACTAAACGGCCTAAATAGCTAGTTTTGGTATTCGGTGAGAAATTTCTTAGTGAAGTAGAACCCGAGGTAGAACCTCTTACGCATCCCTCCTTGTTTACCGAACGCTGCTGACTATCCTTCCCTCTCCGTCTCACTCGCGACTCCCGACTCGGCGAGGTCGGTAGGTTTTTACTTAAATGACCGTAACTTTTTTATTATGAAAAATTCACGGTAATCTTATAGAAAATAGAATAATCACAATGCTTTGGAGTATCGAATGAGCTATGAATATTGGAAATCGATATCGTGAAATAAAAAGTTATGAGAGTTCAAAGTGCGCACTTTTCATCTGCTACACGAATTTTGGAAGTTGACGGTCATTTTTCTAAAAACTGTGCATAACAAGGTAGGTAAATATGAATGCTTTAGATTCTGCTATAAATGTACTTTCATTTTACAAAAGGAATTATTGATGTATATCGCTTAGTTGCTGAGAAAATAAATACTTTCGGTGGTCTAGTCGCGCGCGCGAAAATGAGTAAAGTTCAACTTTAGCGGCCTATAACTTTTGTCAGGACCACGGGAAAATGTCGTAAAGCGAGATTTTGAAGGTTCAAACATTTCTGAACAAAATGGTGTTGGTGCCAATTCTTTCTAGTCCGAAAAAAATTTTTGAACGATTTCGCGGCTCTCTGTGCTGCACTATAAGTGCAGCACACATAAGCACAAACAAAGCACAAATGCGATTCCAATAGATTTGTTTGGAAGTAGTAAGATTCGGCAGGGGTCGCATTTCCTTGGCGTCGCCCATAGTTGCTCTGGGAAGGTGAGTACCACAATCGAAAGTAATTGCAGCACAAACGAAGCACAATCGAATCCAATAGTTTTTCGTTTAAATCTCACGTATGTGAGATACCAGGGAAATGGACCATTTTTGGTCCATTAGTTAATTCATAAACTATTTCCGATTACGTAGATAGTACCATTATTAGGCACAATCGTTTGCACCAAAGGTGACCTTTACATTTCTAGCTTGTAAACCAATTTCAAAGGAGTTCTTTATTCTGTATTTAATGTGAACAGGGAAAGAGATAGTCAAATTGTTGGAAATTGGTTCATAAAATAGTGACGTAAAGATTATCATTGTTGCAAACGACTGTAGCCATTGAAGCCTATATAAAGAACTTATAAGAAAGCCAAATTAAAATGTTAATTATACGTTTACTACTAACACACTCAATAGGGATGACTGTATCCACTTACGTACGCTTTTTTTTTTATTAAAGGCATCGACAGCTAAGGTCATTAGCCTATTATATGTCTAACCTACGCAAAACTTATAGTTTTCCGAATACATCAATTTCCTTTAAAAAAGCTATTAATTTTCTGATATTTTCAGCTGTTCGGGTCATTTCTAGTGGTTTCGCAGGTAGCTCAAAACGTGTCCTACTGATCGCCAACTGGGGACACACATGTAAAATGTGTTCGACAGTGATCTGTTCCCCACAGTAAAGACATAGGGGAGGACGCTCACCACGTAATAGGAATGTGTGAGTGAGATCAGTGTGGCCTATCCGCACACGATGTATTTTTACTCGTTCCCTTCGAGTTAACTCTAGGGGCGGTTTCCATCTTTTCAGGACACCTACTGCCGCTCTTAGAGCCATTTTTAGATCTACATGTCTTAACTCGCTGACATCTATAAGGAGATTCTTTGTGTTATTTAGGTACATTGAATTCAACATACACTAGTAATTGGTGTGACCATGGAAATTTGCGTACCCGTAATTTTCCTGTAATGATAAAAAACCAGAGTCTTACTATAGCAATGTGTACAATGTAACTATATATTTGTGATTCATGTAATACCGACCTCAGAAAAATCGAATCGGATACAAGTAAAAAATGATCAAAGTCCTCGTGTGAGATTGAAGGGACTTCAGCGCATTTTTGTGTGGCAGATCAGTGTTTTATTAGCCAATATTGACTCCACCATCAATAAGATCTTGCCGAAAGCTACCACGTTCACTTTGTCGGTACCATTTTCTCACTTACCGTGCACTCGCAATTCGCGTTTGAAGTTTTGACTCCACCATCAGTAAAATCCTTTGGGGGTTACCCACCTTTGTCGACACCCACTTCTGATCACCCGCAACAATTCGGATTTGAAGTTTCGACTCCACCATCAGTAAGATCTCGTCAGGGGTTACCACATTCCCTTTGTCGATACACAGTTCCGACGTCCCGTTCATTCGTAATTCACATTTTGGTAGATTTCGCTAAAATCCCGGCATAAAATCGTATTCAACTTTTGGGTACTTCACATAGCTCGACCTTCTATTAGTGACACGAGAAAGAGAGACCGCGATTCGCGCTGTAAGAAACTTTTGGGCGCCCAAAGTCGACAACCCCTCGAAGCGCGCCGCGCAAAAGGTGGTTTATTTCGCCCCTAGGAAAAAAAAACAAAATTCCGCCACGCAGGAGTTGTGCGCGTTGACAAGATCTTCCCGACGACACCAATTTGAAAACAATCGGAGAAAAACTGTAGAAGAAGATAGATAAAAACTGCAAAATCTCCAGGTTAGTATAATACGCTCGGGGATGGCGTCCAGATGTCGTCGACTCCAAATCTTGTAGCCCCATCCCTAACGTTCTTAATTACACGGCCCCGATAGTTACATGTACACTCTTTGTCTTTTTACAAGCGTTTTTCTACGGGCGCGCATTTACTGCCAGCCAGCCAGCCAGCCAGCCAGCCAGCCAGCCAGCCAGCCAAGTGAGATTAAAAGCTACTTTTTACAAAAAAAAATTTTTGCAAAAATGCGCTAAAAATGAAAAGGAAAAATTAGTAGGTAACAATTTGGAATAATGTACAAAAGGTTTACGATAACATCTGATGAAAGGACTATCGTAATGTAAATAAAATCGTTGAGATTTTATAGCCAGATTATGCCTATAAACGAAAATTATACTAAAATGCTAGTTTATAAATAGCTATACTATCAATGAGTAGGCTCATACTTCTGGCTTGCCTTTTCGCTTTTCGCAGAGCTGTAATCTAATCAAAACAATGTGGTTTTACTAGCTATTTACAGTAAGAAAATAGGCATTCTATATAGGAAAAACGATAACCTTTAATACAATGATCTATATTCCAACGATTTTGTCAATGCGTCTTGAAAAGAATCTACTAGTCGACAGATGATGGTTCGTTTGTCAAGGATAAATGGGGAGACAATTTGCCGAGAATTGTGCCACATTTACTCAGAGGTAACACTCTGGCACAAACCAATGCAAGGATTCGTGTTTTGTAAAAACGCAATAGGCAATTGACAAAATGATAGAAGAGATTAGACGAGAACAACGTAAAGATCTGCTAAAAACAAGGTAAAGCTGAAGTTTTCTGTTTTTGTTTATTTGGTTAGAATTATTTTGTACCTTTTACATTTATAATCAATCCTAGTTTAACTTAACGATAATCCCATAGTTGTATAACATCCGGTCAGGCTTGGTTCTTTCAAACCGAATCAATACCGATTATGCTGACTATTTTTCAAATAATTCCTTGAAACTCAAAGCAACAGTCACACTGGAGATTTACCTTCGCCATTATTTTAAAGAGTTCAAATGGCTTTACTAAGGCATTTGAATCGTTTTAAAATATGCAAACACGATTAAGTCATTTTTGAACGCAAATTCAATATTACATTATGGTTGTGGTAAGCTCAAGTTTTTCGCTCACTCCTTTTCATTGTAGCATTGCGTCAGTGCGTTACAATCCAGAATTGATCATCGTGGGCGCGTATACAAAATTTTCAATTCATGTAATTTACATAATATGCACATATTTATGTAATCGATTCTTTAAATTATGCAAGAACAGTGAATCGCAAATATTTGCATAAAATTATCTGTTTGTGACTTACGTTTGTCGTGTAGATACTGACATGCATGTCGATAGAAATTTTTGATAGCTTTTGCAACTAAAAATCTGATACGCAATGAAGCGTGGGCACAGATTTAAAAGTGTTTAAATCTGTGGCGTGGGTACCCATGATAGATCGATAGTTTCATGTACCTCAACCGAAATTAAAGCGCCTATTTTTGCCTGCACAAGTTAGCAAGAAAGCATGGAAAAACTATGACAGCTTCACATAATTATGTACCAGTGGATTATACTCATTATTTTCATGTGCGTACAAACGAGAATAAAAGTGTTATGTACAATATACCTACCAAGAGACTAAAGTGCGTGCTTTAACCCCGAGGGCCACTTTTAATATTGCACCTAGGTGGCCATGCTCGGACGTAATCTAACCTAAGGACCTCAGATGATGTGATATAGTTACGATCGGGACGTTTATAGGATTTTCGTCATCCAATACTATTATTTCAATTTAACTCAATTCATTTGACACAAGAAATGTCATTCGTAACGGACGGCGTCGGTTTACAAACTTCAACCACGCCCGTTATTTGCTACATATATCGACCTTATGACGTTAATAACTATTTGGTTTGAGTTGTACATAACGGCTGGTGCAAACATGATTATCTAAAATTGCTCAGAAGAAGCCGAGGCGATTGTTGCCATCCAACTATACAGTGAGTTTTTTTTAATGCGAACATAGCAGTTTGCATGCAATGTAATTTCCCTATGTTCGATTTTAAAAAAAAACACATAAATCTATGAGGTGTGCGCGGTTCACATTCCCAAATCGCGCAACTTGTGTGACTATGAACAGCAACTGTATAGTCTTTACGATGAAGAGCACTCGGTATTATTTTTTAAAGAAACCATGTACGGCCATAGCAACTTTAGGATAGATTTTTCTTAAACTTACGATAACTTGACCTCACAGGCCACGCACTGACACCACAACTCATTGTGAACCAACCTTCAATTATTTGTAGGTCATGTGCACCTGGTATTCTACTAATTTGATCTATTCAATACATAAATTAAGAAAATAAGAAAATAAATAACGAAAACAATTACAATAAATGTTCGAAGTGTCCTCCTTGACATTCTAAGCAATAACCTAACCGATTTCGTAATTAAATTGGACGGCGCTATTTTTAAAATCAATTGTATCTACTAGTCATTTGAACTACTCAATAGATTGATGTGTGTTTTTTAAAATCGAACATAGGGAAATTACATTGCATGCAAACTCCTATGTTCGCATTAAAAAAAATTCACTGTATATATAATATATATTTTGAAAATGGTATAGTATAAATATGGTACCTACCAGAATGTATATTTAAAAGTAACCA
The DNA here is from genome assembly GCF_008802855.1 of Photinus pyralis. Lineage (NCBI taxonomy): Eukaryota > Metazoa > Arthropoda > Insecta > Coleoptera > Lampyridae > Photinus > Photinus pyralis. Next base: position 4,057,149 of record NW_022170403.1, read on the forward strand.
TTCATATTAAATTATGTTTGACATTCCATTGTATACTGTCACTTTTAGTCCCCCCTTCCCTTTTAATCGAAGCTAACACGTTGATTTAGTCTAGTCTATGGAATACAAAAATAACAAATAATACAAATTTTCCAGTGGCGCACCCATAGGGGGGATTTTCGGGGTTAACCCCCCCCCTCCCCCCCGAAATTAAGCACTGATAGATTTTTTAAAAATAATCTTTTCCTACAATCGTTTATGAATTAATCATTCCCTATTTCCCAAAGATCCGACCATTCTCTCCGACGAAACCTTAACTGAATTCCAGTCTTTAGTATCATTTTATAAAGATGATTTGACAGGAACTATAGATGAGCTAGTTGCCGAACTTACACTTTGGTCTATCGCCAGATTGCCAAATGAAGATCGACCCAGAGATGCCTTAAGTGCTTTACAACACGTTACAGACACCTTTACAAATATTAGGGTATTACTTGCTATATTAGCTGCATTGCCTGTCTCTACTGCGGAGGGCGAACGTAGTTTTTCAACTTTGAGAAGACTCAAAAATTATTTAAGAAATAGTTCTTCCGAAAACCGACTAAATAGCTTAACTCTTCTAAACATTTATAGAAACATGACCCCTTCTTGTGGAAAATATTTTAAAGAAATTCGCACAGAAACCTAGAAAATTAAAACTTAGTTTAACTTCATATTTTTAGTCATAAATAATTTCTTTTATGTTCTGTTTTGTTTTTTTCGGACAAAGTGTAAGTGTAACTGTGTAATCTTTTGTTTATTAAAAATATAATTTATGTTAACATTTTGGATTTACTAATTTCAATAACCCCCACCGAATTTTTTTTCTGGGTGCGGGCCAGTTGAACTTTTCAATTGGGGACGAAATCAAGAAGCAAAATCGTATATTCAAATCAACATAGGGATCTGATAAAGCAAACAAACATTTTACAACACACATGCACTTAAAACTATTTATTCGCGATAAATTTTCAGAATTCCAAAGCAAATCCCAAGAAAAGTAAGTTTCACACCACACATACTTTTACGGGTGAAATCTTTCAAGACCGAACTCGGGAATTAAACAGTGGAGAAAAACAGTTTTTTCGCAGTTGGTTGCTCGTGTATGTTTTGGCGAGATTTGGTTTTGCCGTTTCTTATTATAGTTTTCGGCTTATTGATAGATGTGACTCCGCTGGATCAGCCAACGTGGAATTACGGAGATTAAGGGAGTTCGACGCTGTGTTGTTGTCTGGGGAGGTGGTTTTTTCATTCAGAATAATTGGGCATAAACATTTAACCGAAACAATCACCATCATTCACTGCAATCAGGCGATGTATAGGGAAGGTCGGATTCGTCACAGAGAGGAGGGGGGGGGGGGAAACGAAGTGCAGGATCGCCATCTTCGTCTTATAGCAAAACGGGGGGGGGGGGAGACAACGAAGTGGTCCTGTAACACTTTGAACGGTTTACCGCAGAATCAGAGCTTACGGCGTGCTTGCGATCTTATCGGCCACATCTAGTGTTACCTAGCATTAACGGTTCAACACCGCCAGCAGCGTTTGGAATGGTGTACATTGCGACTGCACCGGAACCTAGAGTGGCATAGAGTGGTGGTCAGTGATGAATTTCTATTTTGTTTGGGTATGCCCGATGCCCGTATGAGGGGCAGCCGAAGACGTGGAAAGCGTCGCAATGTTGAATTTTCTGTACCGAGGCATGTGCACCAAGCTATGGGGTACTATATCTTATGGGAGTAAGTTTGGGACATTATGAAGCGAATGTTGATGAACCGCATCCTCCGCAGACGCTGCAAACACTGCACAATGAATTAGAGGTTGCTCACAGTTGCTTGGGACACACAATACCTTAAGAGGAAATCGGCCGTCTGCGTCTGCTAGAATCGATGCCACGAAGAGTGAGGGAGTGTGTAACTAATAGGGAGGGACCAACCCATTAATAAAAATATGTTTTTATCTACGACCATTAAATTATGCGCTTATAATATGCCTCTATTTCTATAAATTATGCTAGCCATAATTAATTGCTATGCAGTTATGGAATCAAACTTGGGCTATGATTGGTTACAATCCATTGAATAATATTCATAACTCAATGGTTCCAAAATAGCGCGCTCCTTGAAAACAAAACATGAAAATGTTAATTATCGTGAAAATTTCACACCCACCATTTTCGACCAATGAAATGCAGATTTCGTCTCACGTTATCATGGTAACCGAGGTATTTATCGGAAATTTTTGCCTGCAGGGGTAACCTACAGCGAATTATAGTGGACATTTTTTGACGTCATAGGAGAACGTTTTGACATAAAACGTCACTTGTCCGCGTTATAAGAAAATATTCTAGCAGAAATCAACACAATTGGGGTGGATATTAAATCCATAATCATCCATAATCATTGCCAATTCCTATCGAATTCATCACTTTTTTCAAAGTAAAAGTCAGTAAACTGCTTCCAAACACTTGACTTGGATTCCTTAGTATTCTGGGGCGTTAGGTGCTGAATTTCGCTACGAATAGCTTCTGTATTTTCGAATTGATCGAATTGAATCATTTCGTTCGGCTCGGGTTAATTTTCAAAATATTCGTGAGCTCGAACAAATTTCTGGAAATAATTCAAGCACTAGTGGTATTACATGTGACAATCATTCTCGCTAGTATTTTTCCGTTAGCTTATTCATAAGTTAGGAATGGACCTCGATAGTGAGAACGAAAATAATGAACTCGTGGCCGTGGGTACACCTCCTGAGGTTATGCACCAGGCAGAAGTGTGTTCAAATTTATTGCCTGAAAAGTCTCGAACGAAGTACGAACACGTATATGGAAAGTTTATGGAATGGAGACGTCAAAAAAAGGTATCCTCTTTATCTGAAAATGTTCTTCTTGTATACTTCTAAGAGTTATCTAAAAAGTATTCTTCCTCTTCACTGTGGACATTCTATTCGATGTTACGAACTACATTAAATCTTGATGATGGAGTGGAAATTGATAAATATCCCAAACTACGTACTTTCCTTAAACGTAAATCAGATGGACATCTTAAGAAGAAATCTAAAATCTTCAGCCCCGAGGAGATAAATGCATTTTTGAATAATGCACCTGACAAAGTATATCTTGCAACAAAGGTTTCTGACGTTTCTTAGTACGGTTCTTAGTTTAATCTTTCGTATTTTTAGGTTGCACTGATAATGGGTTTAATGGGTGCATGTCGAGTCTGTGAGTTAAGTGACATGAAAGTCGAGGATATTAAAGATTTTGAAGGGGGAGTTATTATCACAATACCTAAAACTAAAACTAAAATTGTCCGAACGTTTACAGTTACGGGTCAATTCTTTGATATATACAAGAAATATGCGAAATTGCGCCCACCTACCGTTCAATCCCCCTTCTTTTTTTTTAAATTTCCAAAAGGGAAAATGCAAAAGCCAAAAAATTGGAATTAACAAATTTGCGAAAATGCCCAAAGATATTGCTACCTTTTTGAGACTTACGAACACGGATTTATACACCGGTCACTGTTTCCGAAGAACATCCGCAACAATCCTAATTGATGCTGGTGGAGACATCATGGCTTTGAAACAACACGGTGGCTGGAAATCGACAGCCGTAGCCGAAGGATACGTTGATACTTCCTTGGCAAATAAGTTGGATACCGCTAAAAAATTTCAAGCTCTGTGATTTCTACTTCCAATATCGCTCCACAACCTGCAGCATCATCATCCGGAGCATCTTGTAGTACTAACGTATTAAATGCAAATGCACATTTTGAGACCCATGCTCAAACCACCTTGCAACCAAATTCTATAAGATTTGTTAATTACGGTACCATGACAGTTAATTTTTCAAGATCTATCACAGAACTTACTCCGCCATAATCCGACGTAAATAAGAAATCTTTCCTTTATAGAATTAAATCCTGCTTACTTTGTTTTCATTTCAGTTATTTTTGCGAGTATTTATTGTAATGTAAATGCTAATAAAATATTAATCTAATTGAAGTAATAGTCGTAGATAAAGTATAGTATTACACTCGCATGTTATGGCTCTTATTCACTCGTTTACTTGCTCCACTCGCTCGCAAGCTCGCTCGCGTCACAAACGTCAACCTCGTGAATAATAAGCACCATAACATGCTAGTATAATAATATACTATTATAATTCGTTCATTTTCTTTTAAATTTTAATCAATTGTTACCTTTCGGTAGTTAAACGTTTCTGCCAAGATTGGTCAAAAAATTCCCACTATTCTTGGTGTTGCAATTTCCATATCACTGAGTATAGGTACTTAATGCTTTGTCATGCCGCACATTGTATGATGAGAATAATTTTCATATTTTACTTGAAAGCTTACTATTAGAGTGTGTCACTTGAATAATCATTTCCACTTTATTGTATATTCTGGACTACGAAAACATTTAAATAAGTAAACAAAGCATTTCTCTGGTAAAGATGCAGTGGTGTGAAACAGCCGTGGCTACGTGAATTTATAACGATCAACTCTTGTGAGGACAGCATGGAATAATTTGAAATATACGCGGATGCAATCGAGATTTGTACTGAATATCGTTTAAGTTATTGTAATATTCAGAGTTTAAAATTCCTACCATAAGTGAGCATAATGGTGTACCAGGTTCACAACTATTCTATAATACTCGTATAAAGATATAAATATAAGATCTAAAGCTAATGCACCAATTTGATGCATATGAGATTTTATCCATATATTTCCTGATCTTGGAACACGAATTGAATTTGATTTTTTAAAAAAAGCATCGGAAACGTTATCGATTTGAGGCAAAGTGAGACTGCATTTACAAAAGGAAAGCGCTACGGCGGCGTAGGTGTCACACCAAAATTGCGTAATTCAGTGTGAGCTGATCTTTTGGGAAACACTGCCTTAATACTCATGCAGCACGATCATTTTTTTCTAAACTGATTAGAAGTTTACTTACAACGCCACCTGTCCAGCAAACTTAAAACTCAAGATCTCAAAATTGACTTTAAATTAAACAGTTTGGGAGACTCAGTAGCGTCGATCAATTTCCAAAGAATTAACTACCTACACACAGTTTCATTAACACTTAACATAATTTTTGGACACGAAAAGAAAAATCTGACATGAAAACTCTATCTGGGTCGCACAATGGATGGTTGCTTTTTCAACTCGACAAAACTTTTTCCGTTATCGTACAACACGCGTTAAACTTCTTAGACTACTTTGGTTAACTTGATTCTGCACACCCTCAATACTGACGAATCTGCTTTTCACATAAACAAGGTGACTGCCCGTAAAAAAATTACAAAATATGCACACTCTTCAAGCGGCGCAAAACTACCAGCTGCGTTTTTTTTGTCGCCAGTATTTAAGGAAACACCACCTTCATCATGAAATAATTTCCTTCTTTATGAAATTTCCAATAAACAATCAATTACAATCAGCTAACATTTACGTGCACATAAAGTGCACAACTTGACGAAAGGTATTTTACTTCTAACACTTTGTCTGAATTGAAACTACAAAATCCGTAAAATTAAAACGAAAAAATTACATAACTTCTAAAAGGAAAAACAATTATGGAAATACAAGTTCTAGTCTAATAATCTAACTTTGTGTTTATTCGTAAATAACCCACCAGATTTGCACTCAAAAATTATACCGCATACAGAGTGGCCCAGCCTCGGACATGGACTACTCGGCTCCGGAACAACTCGGCTCCGGGACTACTCGGCTGCGAGACGATTCGGCTCCGGGTTTACTCGTCTCTGGGATAACCCGGCTCTGGGATTACTCGGCAGTATTACCCGACACCACTATCATTCGGCGCTGAAAAAACCCCCCGTTCGTATGAATTGTTTATGCACAACAAATTTCAACTTTACGAATTGTTTTATAACCAAGGAGAAATTCATATTTTTCATCTTAGTACAAATACATAACGGGCGATCAAAAATGAGTTGCTGTCTAGTCGCCTTTAGAAGTTCAATTTAAGTATGATTTCCCATGTAAACAAAAATTCCAAAGGTGACTCCACAGCAACTCATTTTTGATCGCATTGTAGTATATACTGCGAAGATGGATACAGGGTGAGGTAAGAGTAATGGGCCTAACTGTAAGGGTGTTATCTATACATCTATGATTCTGGCGGTAGTCTCAGATCACAGTAGTCACGGAGCGGAGTTATCCTAGAGCCGAATAGTCCCGGAGTCGCCTAGTTACGGCAGAGCGGGGTAGTCTGAAAGCCGAGAAGTCCCAGAGCCGAGTCGTCGCAGAGCCGAGTAATCCTGGAGTCGAGTAATCCCAGAGCCGAGTAGTCCCGGATCCGAGCTGTCCCGAAGACAAGTAGTTCTGGAGCCGAGTTGTCCTAAAGCCGGATATAGTGCGGTGCCGAATAGAACGGATCCGAGTCGTGCAGAGCCGAGTCTTCCTGTATCGGGCCCAACCTTATTAAAGGTGCTGACACATATTAACCATTTTCGTCAGACAGCCAAATACACAGTATGATTTGATAAACAACCTTACTCAACTTACGGGCTTTCACTTCTTAATAAACCCCTAAAGAGCATCTAAAAAGCGGCAGAGCACCTCGGTGTGACCCTGAACCGAATAGGTTCAAGCGTTTGCCAAAAACAGATAGGCGTGACCCTACGGAGTCATTGGATTTGACCCATTTTCAATAGGCTTATTACATGTGGCATATAGGTTAACTGTGCAAAGTTTGAACCAAATCGGTCCAAGTGTTTCAAGTTATCGTGTTCACGGGCAGACGAACAGACGGACACCATCGACTCCCCTATAAAGCTTGCATCGCTTTGCTCTGCCGCTTAATACAGATGTTTTTCAGTAGCCTAAGAGCATTTATGTACCTAGTTATTAAGGAGGAATGTATAATTTAGAAATCTTTTGAAGTATTACTATTTTTTTGTCAATTTGTTAAACTCGGCTCTAAATGCCATGTATGTATAATTCTACACCCTTAGAGGCAGTTTTTTTAACTGATATTGCGAAAACAGTTAAATAAGGATTCAATTGTAAACAGACGTGAAATTCTCTATTATTTTAATATTGAAAAGCAAACTGCATATTGAAGTTCAATAAATGAAATCGCGTATAAAAATTCTTGTCACGTTTTCTTAGTTTCAATAGGAAATTTAGTTCAATTCTTAGTTTCGGTTCCGATTTATTAGCATTCAAGACCACGTTGTGAGTGTTACGTTCTCCTTGAGTCAGTCACCAAATTTTACTGTATAACAAACCGCCCCCTAAAGATAATTTAATCCTTAAAGATGATTCAAACTTGTACTTGTGTTACACGTGTGTCTTCTACACTACCTTCTTTCAGCTAGGATGATGCACTAGGTGTGATAGGTACCTACTATCACGGTAGTTCCCCCAATTCAAAATGTCGATCTTTCGTCCTTATTTCTGTTTCGAGCAATTGTACTGATAGGTTTTCGAAATAACCTCGAGTAGGGCAATAGTACCTATATGTAGTAATGTAGTCGAATAAAATAATCGACTGTACAGAATAAAATCTGTTTTTACAGCAAAAAGATAGCACAAAATGGTCACTAAATTCAGTACGAGGTAATAAGCTATTTCGATTAAAAAAATGTGCTTTATTTGCACAAGAGTTGTGCACAATTTATACTTGTTTCCCATTGTGTCCATGCAGAGATTTCTCCAGTGACCAGTAGTGTAGGTATCATAATACTTCTAAGTCTCTGCATGAACACGATGGGAAACAAGTATAAATTGTGCACAACTCTTGTGCAAATAAAGGGCATTTTTTAAAAATCGAAATAGTTTATTAAGAACATATTCTTATAGTCTACTTTCATATAAACCTGATGAACGTACCTAAATAACTGTTTTCCGGAATGATACTGTCCTAATTGGCTTACTTGTATTGACATGTATTTGGAATATTTCCATTTCTGCGTCTTTTAAAACTCCTAATGAAGGAATATTGTACACATATTTTTCTTACGTGAATTGTATTAAAATATTCCGGCGACTTTTATTGATTAACTTTACTTACTGTATAGGATTAGAGTGTGGCATGTTTGTTTATAAAAAAACACGATCCCATATAGAAATTTAGGTCACATAATTCTAGAAACCTTCGGTACATTTAAATATCAATAATAATTTGGGTAAATCGAGAAAGTATACAATTTAATGTAAACTAAAAATGTGGGAGGTCCAATGTATCTAGAGCGTATTATTGGAGTAATCATTAGTGTAAGCACACAGCAATTTAATAACTGATTAGTTCCTACATAGCAAGTCTAGTGATTAATAACCTAAATTACTCAGTTTAGCTCTAAACCCGGGCTTAAATTAATCTATGCCCGAATACACAACGTCTTAAATGTTAAAATTGACTAAGAAGTGAGTTTAATAAATGAATATGTAAGGCGGATTAAAAAATTGCCTAAACTTTGTAAGCATTTGTATAGGGATGGAAATGTCACTAATGGGCACCTACTTTAAACCAAAGTGGGTCGGTAAATCAATAAATAACGAATGAGATTCATCTAAACTCAATTAGAGGGTAGTTAGGCATCGTCGGTAGCACCGCGTTACTTAGCATTCCACCAACATACGTTGAAATTGTGAATTTCCTACAACTGAGCCGTAATTAAATGGTCTTAATGTAACGTAGAATCTCAAATTGAAACCCATTAATGTATCCACTACGGAAGTAATGAATGAATTGGGAATTACCTTAGGTGAGTTTCATATTGTTGCAAAAGTGGAGCAATAATAAAAGCCAATGAGTTCGTTATATCAGATACTAAATAAAAACTTACCGCTGCAAAATGTGTGGCGGCTGTTATAGTGGAGCTTAAATTTGAATGCTTTCGGTTTAACTAAGTTATTTCAATCCCCAAAGGGATTATTCCAAAATTTACTAATTGGACTAAGCATCTAATGTAACACAAGAACACTTTACTAAATTAAATTATTATATTCTGGTCTCCTTGTGTTTTCACATTCTTTTGACAGTTACATACTTTACGTGTTGCTTGCAAATGCCAAAATAATATTTAAACCTCAAATGCGCCCTGGCACATAGGGTCTGGATTACTTTCTGCTCATGTAGGCCCATTGATACTTCTTCAACTCCGTTTCATGTCACATGCAAAACGATCGAAATATTGATACCGAAACTAGCGTACACTGGTGTTTTAAATACTATTGTCATTGTTTAAATATAAAGTATTTAAACAATGCTATTAGCTAGAACCAACTCCTAAAAGTTAATTAAAACAGGATTCCGTTCAGACATTTAGTTTTTTTTAATTGATTATAGAGAAATAATTTAGTCGTAGTATTTGGCGTGTGAAAAGCAATATCATCATTCTATGAAGCAACCCACTTTTAACTGAAGTCGTGACAAAAATAAACAAGTTTAAAAAGTCATTATGCAAACATAAATGACAAGAGGGTATTTTCCTCCTTTTTTCCAGGGAAAATACCGGCTGGCACGAGAACCTTACCCCATTCTCTTTCAAATGAGCCGCCTATCGTCCAAGTCTATACCTACAGTTTAATGAACAAGTTAAAAAGTAATCGTAAACGATTTACATAAAGCGCATTTCCACTTGCATTCATTTCCCATTTGTAAGATGCAACTTCTATAAAATCGTAAAAATCCGGCCATAAATATGAAAGATAGCGTTGCACATGGGCAATCTATTTTTGTCGTGCTACTTCAATGTCAGTTTATGAGAAGAATTTCATTTCAATGCTTTTCTAAATAAGAAAGTTGCAACTGCGCATGCGCAAACCTAAATTTTCAAGCTAATGTTAGATTTTCCTTTGTTCCACGCGCCTAAATATCAAATTTCACTTAAATGCTTCCATAGATAAAAAAGTTGGCACTGCACATGCGCAAAATAAAATTTTGAAACTGGCGCTAGATTTTCCTTTATTCCAAGTGCCTATGTATCAAATTTCATTTAAATTCTTCCATAAATAAAAAAAGTTGGCACTGCGCATGCGCAAAACCAAATTTTGAAATTGGCGTTTGATTTTCCTTTATTCCAAGTGCTTATGTATCAAATTTCGTTTAAATTCTTCCATAAATAAAAAAGTTGGCACTGCGCATGCGCAAAACCAAATTTTGAAATTGGCAGTTGATTTTCCTTTATTCCAAGTGCCTATGTATCAAATTTCATTTTATAAGTAAAAAATTTTGCAATTCGGTTTATAAATGGTCGAGATGCGAAAAGGGCACTGTGAATTTTGAATCGATTCGATTCAACTTTTGGCATTGCGTATTATATGACTAAAGCTATGCCCATATTGAATTTCATGCAATTCAGTTCATAACTAACGGAGATGTAAAAGTGATCGAACATTTCTAAACATAGTTATCGTTCACATGGACAGATAGATGGACAGACAGACAAAGGAACAGACGGACAGACCAACAGGCAGACGACAGATAGCAATGCAAAATTATAAACGATCTCTAGGAGCGTTAATAAACGGCAAAAGTGTAAAATTATGGAACATGTAAAAAACGGTTTTTTGTTTTTTTTACAATAACTTTTTTGTAAGCGGTACAGAAAAAATTCCTTCCTTGGTACAAAACTCGACACCATAACGAACCAAATAGCGAAAAAAGTAGAACAATAGCTCTTAAGATAAAGAACTAGTAGCGTCGCAAAACGAGCGGACGGACGGACGGACAGCCGGACGGACGGACGGACAAAGTGGCCACAATAGCGCATTTTTTTTATTTTTGTGGAAATGCGCTAAAAATAGTGGAGCGTATACAAATACATACAAATTTTGAAATGGGCATTAGTTTTACTTTTATTCAAAGTGTCTACATATGGAACTTTTTATAAATGCTTTCGTAAATAGCATTGCGCAGTGTCTACATTAGAAATTTCATTGAATCCCTTCATAATTAAAACATACAGCATGCGTAAACAGTAATTTTGAAACCGGTATTAGTTTTAATTTCATTCAAAGTGCCTACATATGATATTTCATTTAACCGATTTCATAAATAAGAAAATTGCCATTGCGCATGTGCAAAACTAAATTTTAAAACTGGTGTTAGATTTGCTTGTATTCCAAATGCCTAGATATATATTAAATTTCATTTAAGGCGAGGCTTTACCTAGCGAAACCGGGCTTATTTCATGCAATAGTTTTTCCGGTTTTTCTATCTTGGTAAAGCAGATAGAGCTGTGCTGTTTTCTTTGTTTCAAAGAATAAAGTTGAATATTTGTCTTTTACTTTGCAGAATTCAAAAATTTTAATTAATTTTTCTGTAATTAATTCCTAAAAAGAGTCAAAAAGAGCAATTTTCAAACACGTATATCTACGCTTCTAAGCGTCGTATCAAAAAAATTGAAAGTAAAGGAAAATTGTACATGTTTTAACTCACTCCTTGTAAATTATGTTGGCAATTAGTGGATTATCGACTGTAAAAAAATGGAAATTCGATGATAGTGTAATGCCAATTTCGTAGGCCGGAAAGCGTTCAGTACGCGTCCCCACTCCATAGCCGTCACGTTCGGCTTTGTGCTAGGCATATCCCCACGCGCTATCGTTTCTACCGTGGGCCGTGGCATTACCTACTAAATAAATTCATACATATATGACGTATGAATAAATGATTTACGTGGTAATGGCCGTGGTTACTGATGTTACGATCCACCAAATGAGTAGTACCATTGAGTAATTATCCCTAATCCTTCACTCAACGGTAGTACTGAAATCGTCTTCCGATACCTAAATATATGAGTAGGTACTGCAAAAGGATCGATACTTACTCATATCGATACTTTTTGGAGATTATTTATACTTACCTTTATAGCCACCTTTTTAGAATACCTATACCTATGTGACCATTTTTGTGTGTCTAATCTTATCGCCTGTTACCAGGGAGTTACGGGGAAACCCGAAACGATGAATGTGATGCGTTTGAGACTTTTACCAGTTAGCTTTTGCTTTGGAATCAAAATTTAACATCGCATATGCGCGTACACGGTTTGTTCGACTTTAGCTACCTTCGATTCGATACAAGCACTTTTTATCGCATTTTTTAGGAATTAAAAAATTGTGCTATTGTTTGCGTTTTGTCCGTCCGTCCCCACTTCTGCCCTTTCGAACTACTTCTAGGGGAATGGTCCTATAGAATCCTGGAATTTTTTGCAGTAGGTATCCTATACCTTGAAGGTGTGCCAGACGGCCATCAAATTTGCTTTCTA
>NW_022170403.1:4069504-4086390 GCF_008802855.1 Photinus pyralis
AATAGTATATTAAGTATGGAGAACGGTAAGGGATTTTTTCCGTTCGAAGACAATTGTTTGGAGGAGGAGCGGAGCGACGACTCCAATTATTGTCTGAGAACGGTAACCCTTAACGTTCGACGTGCTTATAACATTTTTTGTGCGATCGAAATTAAAATTATTCAACCAATATAAATATGCACTAAGAAATTAACGAGCAGAATAAATCGAAATGATCGAAGTGGTATGGTGTATATCACTAGGTAACCAGTTTATTTGTCAAAATTGAAATTAATAATTTCATAAAATTGTGCATGTGTCTGATGTAGTTTGCTAGCTTTGCACTTCCTTTATGACTTTATGAGCCAGGTATTTGCCGGTGGCCGAATGGTGTGTCGAAGATTAAATTAAAGATTAAATGTAATGTAAGACTGTTAACATATATTGAACTGATTGTTTTTAAAAAGGCGTCGGTAAGTATTTTTGCTGTTCTGTTTTCAGATCGGTAAGTAATTTTGGCGTCGTGGTCGTCGTAATCATAGCAACTGGTAAATTCCACTTACTGTCATGGAAACACACATGGTAAATAGTCAGAAATGACCGATTGCGCAAAAAATTTGTTTAAGTAACTGTTGTTGGAATTTAAGGAGTTTGATCGTGGCCATTATTTGCCTTAGAATTTGGAATTCGAAGTCAAGATTGAAATATTACATTGTGCTGGGATTCAGATGTGTCCTAGGAAAATTTTAACAAGAGAGCTAGCTAGGTTTCAGGTGTTTTGTGTAGGTATGGTTCATTTTGGCCGGGCCATTGCATTTATTTTTATGCGGCTCGAATATTAGAGCCACAGCAATGTGCACACTATGAATATAAGTGAAATTCACGACATGTCCAAAATATTGTTTTGCGCATGCGCAGTGCTAACTTTCTTATTTACGATAGCATTTAAATTAATTTTTTTTATATGTGTACCTATATACGCACCACTATTAGGCAGCATCCAAACTGTGAGAAAAGTATATATTTCAAAACTTGATATTGTACGTAGCAATAGTTATTTACATAAAAGTCAGGAAAAAGACACATTACAGGAATGTCATTTTACTGACGAGTTTTGTATTAAATTTTTCCCGTATTTTAATATAAAATTTCAATTTTCATATAGAAATTTTGATTAATGTCAATCTGACAGTGTTGACAGTAGTCATTATAGACATTTAGTGTTGTCACAAATGCGGCCGGTAAGTGACGGTGCGACCAGTAAATTAGATGCGGTCAGTAAAGTGACAAGCGGCATGAAACGTAGTCTGTTCTGCCTCTGCCATGGAAACTAAAATTTCCTGACAGAAAGTAGGCATGAAATAGTTATTACTAGTTTTGAAAGTGATACTTTTTTTAAGAATTTGCAGTTTGATTAGGATCTCGTGCCTACCGGTATTTTTTCTTGGCTCCAGCGTTAACAGTATTATGAGGAAAATACGCTCTCATCATTTATGTTTGCATAATGACTTTTTAACTTGTTATTTTATTAAACAACCTCCCTATTTTGGTCGTGATAGTATAGGGCTATTAAAAACAGCGCCTAACACGTTGCTATTGGTATTAAGGTAACGTCTATTATGGAGTACGGGTGGATGGTTATGACCATATAGCATCTGCTGCTATACTCGGATTTCCCCAAGCCTTGCTAACTTTGAAAATGGCACGACGTATGGTAAGCAAACGGCTTAGCTTTAGTGCCATATTTCAACTGGAATCGATGGTGGGTAACTTCCCGAAAAACAGGACTCGTGCAGTGATTTCTATGCAGTAGCAATCTAGTCTCACCTACCAAAATCTTTTCAATAGTTTTAATTGGGTAGGTAAGGGCTTGCTCGACATGCTGAACCGTTACAACTAAAGTAGGTATCTACCTACTTTAAGAAAATAATTTTGCAAAAAAACCGATTGCAACAGCCGGAGTTGAATAAACACATGAATGCACTTATTACATTATCAACGAGAAATTTTGAACACATCCGAAGTAAATAAAAAAGTCGAAAAACGAAAGGTAAATATTAAAATTAGCATAAAACATTTTGCTCCGCTGTCTGGCACTCAAAAGTGGATACTTACTATAAGCTGCGATGTGTAAACGAATAAAACTGCAGCGAAAAAATCGGCAGTTTGTCAATTTGAGAACGTATGATGTATAGCGCCCGCACAACTACTTAAAGGTCTCTGGTCGGGTTAATAGCTTCTTCACATTATCAATCATGTACGCGACCTCCTGAGGCAATGACGGGTATATCTATGCCTTATCCATACGTGTCAGCATTCACTTTTATTCACGAACAAACATTTAGTAATTGCCTTCCACTAAATACTTCCAGTTGCGGTTTCATTTCATTATGTAATCGGCTACATGCTTAAATCAATTAGCTTATGCATGAAAAAACAATCAATCCTACGTGCATCGTGTCCATCTTAAATCATTCAAAAAATAAATGGGAAAACGTAATTAATGTCTACCTTTTCGACATTCTTTATATTGAAAAACTTGCTTATATGTAAATGCAAATGGGCGGTATTGTTAAAACTAAGTTGACCAGGTAACCACGCCAACCGTTTCCGGGTGTTTTACTTTCTTCCTAAACCGACTGAAAAAATTTCGGACATTCCTAAATGTGGTGCGTTTTATTTCGCCCATAATTCCAAACGCGATTTGATTATCGTCATAAATTGTTTTAATGAGCCACCTAAAGCAAAAAGTAGTCAGTAAAAATTTCGATATCTTTTGATATCACCATTAAATCTCCGAATCTTGATAGACTAGACCCTACCACTTCCACAGTAAACCAACATAAATTTAGTAGCCCAACTTTTTATATAAATTGTTGTGACACATCAAACTGAATCATTTAACTTTTTAATATGTGTAACCGCAAAAGTGTGGCATCTTGAATACTTTTTTTGTAATTTGACACACTACAAGTGAAACCTACAACTTAGACGTGGCGCCAGACATAATTTTGCGGTTATTTGATTACTTATACAATATTTCCCACAACACACTTCAGACAAATAAATTTTCGATACAGGCGTCTGCGGCAACTTTCATTCTAAACTTGGAAGTGTTCCGAATTAATTGATTTAATTGATTTCTGTACAACGTGAAAAGTTGAGACAGACATCGAGTTGGCTTTTAATTACGAAACAAACGTAGGTATCAAACACGAACAGTTTTTAGCACATCCACTCCAGGAGATCCTGTTGTAAGACACCTTCATTTCAAATACATATAGTATACCTAGCCAAGATCGCCTACACTTTATTAAATTTTAACATAAATAATTACCCGGCGCGTTAAGAAGTTAAGTGAATCTCTAAATTGACAGCTTAAATGGGGATTTTCTCGCCCTTTTTAACTAAATATCTATATTCTCAGTATAATCTGTTCCATAATACGATTATAGTAAATCGCATTTACTTCGGATTATAGCGGCCGCCGCCTTTAAAAGAGTGTCAGCTGTGCAGGATGTCAAAAGTGTATAGAAAGGTAGTTCTGGGCAAGCTCCTATCATCTCACAATAGAATGAAAGGATATTAGTTCAGCCCTTATCCAAAACTCTGACCACCCGCTCTGGCTGTATAGACGCCTATTGTCGTGAAATTTATGAGATCCAATTTAAAGCTGTTTAAATTTATTATTCGCAAGGCGTTTTATAGGAAATTTCTTAAGGTGAAATTCACGTTTGGTCGTTTGAGGCTGAAAGTAATATTAATTTACAGCGGAAAGCTTTGCAGTCTACCACTATTGCTAAATGACAGTTTTTTTTAAGATTTACAACTCGCGTAGTATATTATTAAGGAATTTTTGTATTGAAGTTACGGTATGTCTTAATAAATTTCTGACAGATTATTTATGATCTACGGCAGTCCGCTAAAATATGCAAAGATGAAAATTGATACCATGGCTACTTTGAAGTCGAATTGAAACCCTATCATAAAATAGCGAAATCCGCGCATAAATAGATGGTAATTTATGTAGCCCGTAAAGAATTACAATCATTTATAAGTACATTCGATAAATTAATTCCAATATCACATGGTAATAAAATGGATGTAATTAGACATAAAACAGATATAAAAGTTACACTTAAGTACGAAACATCACGATTGAGAAAATTAAATTGTTATATACGCGCGGAGTTGATACCAGAGTACAAAACCATTTAAAAGTCAAGTGAGAAAGATATTGATATAATTACACATGCAATATGAACGAATAAAAATTGGTAAATTTATAAACTAATTAAAAGATATTTATAACCCTTCACTACATGTGTTTCGGCATCAAATATAAGGAAATTTGCATAAAAATACCATCAAAAGGATTCAATTAATTGAATTCTTAATATAATGCGCATCGGTAATTGGTTACTTATTAAAATGGAATTCGAAATCTAATGTTAATTAAATATTAGAATACAATGTTTTTTAATTCTAACAATTGTATACGCAGAAAGAATCCCCAATTCCGCAAACTGACGACGAACTGGTAGCACCAAAGTGGAATATGTAAAGTTTTATTGGTTTACTGGCTTTTAAAACAAATGAACTTCATAAATAATTTAAGTTGTGACAGTTTTAAAGTGGGGCAAATTTGAAGCAACCAATTCCTTGCATTTATTGGCAATGGAGTGTCCCGGCAATACAGTGAGTTTTTCGTAAAGCTGATAATGTTCAATTTAAAAAAAAACACATCAACTTAATTGGAGACTGTTGTATTTTTCCTATTCATCCCCGAAAACAACTTTTCATATTCTTTATAATAGGCTTTACTGGATTTAGATTTTGCTACCAACTTTTCTTCTGCTTTTGCAACTAGTCATTGAATAGACGGTGTATTATCTTTTTGAACCGAAGTTCCTTCATTTACAAAGACGGTGATTTTTCTAAGCTAACGTATAGAAATAGGAATAAACAGACCACTGAATTAGACATGTATTCATATAATTTTATATTATTTCTCTTATTTATAAATTATATTGCAAGTATAATAAAAATACTTAGTATGAGAAGCACGTGTATAATTGGTCTTTAAAGCGCTTGCAACGTTCAAAGGCACTCCGCTACGTGCCGTGCCATTAGACTCGTTGCGCGTGCCTTAAAGACTTGGATTATACACTTGTCTCTTAATATGAGTACTATTTCTTCACATCGAATGCAACACTGAAGTGAAGGTATAGCATTTTTAGGTTGACAGTTTTTCGAGTCCAATTGCTAAAAGGAAACAGATTTGAATTCCAACAACACACATTTACTCGGTTTAAATACAAACCTCGAGTGTAATTCGGTAGGACAATTTAACGAACCAGAAATTCACCAAACCAATCAATTATTGACACATGTCAAACTAGTCATATGAGAACGGATAATGCGATAATTGGTTAGAAAATGTATAATTGAAAAAACCAATAGTGCATTTGTCGGAGGTAAATACACAAGAGCTTGATTTTTAATCGGATAATCTTATTTTTGCACGAAAGTTTTGTTGCAATGGAGCGATTTTATCTTATGTTTTTGATTGAAAATTTTTTCCAGGAGGCAACAAAATTTGAGTGTATTAAAAATAAAATTATTCTGATTTAAAACCAAGATCGAGTGTATTTTATGAAGATTATATAAAAGACAGTAAATTTCACAACCACTATATATTTTACGCATTCCTACACGCATTTTTGTCGCCGATAAAAAGCGTTTAATCACTGATAAAAAGCTACCTAGCTTTTAATCACTTAAAAAAGTCATCTGATTGGTTAGAATTTGAAAAACCATCACCAAAGCTGATTGGCCATATATTAATAGAGTATATTAATCGTTTGAAAAGTTGCAGAGAGTGTAACTAAGCACTCAGTTTTCATACCGGAATTTATGAACTCACCGTACATAGATGACCGCTGCCAGCTTCATTGTACACCCGGTATCTAGAGGCGCTTCGTTACGAAAAGTGTTTTTTCCGGAACTGTTTATTTCTTTTAGTAGAAGGTACCTGCATTAATTTCTAGCGCTGATTTAGCCGCCGATAAGGAAACCAGTTGCCGTATATAATTGATCGGTCGTTTCCTATGTCAATTGAAAAAAAGCACTAAAACTGCAAGGTCATGCAGATAATTTTATTATCGCAGACTTTGAGAATGACACGAAATTTCAGGTAACAATAGGCGTTACTGGGCTACCGAATTTGGAAATTTAAATCCCGCAGATTAAGTAAGTGTAATTAACAGTATCTAATTAAATGAGATGCAGGAAATCGCATCCGAACCAACCCAGTCGTGAGTGGTTTCATTAGAATTGAGCTACATTTTAAGACAAGTTACAGATTTTGATGTTTATCGCAGGCCGCGCAATTAAATAAATGCGTTTTAATTTTTTAATGTAAACAATCGAATGCGCTGTGGCGGCTGGAAAAACCGTCGATCCCTCCATGAAATGGCCGAATTTAAAAAAGGTAAACCCGTTGTTTAGAGGACATCTATTTTCCTTTAGTGTCGTAACCGAATGTAAGGTCTTTTTCGCAATTCCACTGTGCCAGAGTATATTGCATTGCGAATCTTTATAACCGTACCGTTTAATTTTAAAGGTAGGTCATTTGCTATCTTTCTACCGTTAATTATAAGGGGGAGTATTGCTTTACCTTTACTGTATTTGATTTTCCGTAGTTACCGCTAATTAATTTATGCTTTGTTACTTGTGTTCCCGTTAGGGCAATGGCAATAGTTGTGTAACGGGCCACCGAATTCTGGACTATGCCATTTCTTCACCTGACTACTTGAGGCTACCGATTGCGCCAAACCGAAACCGTTTAGAAACCGCCTATCTTGGCCAGAAGCAAGGCGTCCATCTTAAGAGCAACCGGAATGGAATGCAAGAAGCACACGAGAAGGATATCAGAAAATAATATGAGTGGAACTTAAGGGAACGTGGCAGGAAATATGAAGGAGATTCTCTGAAGCGTTAAAAAAGGAGATGAGATTCCAAGGGATGAAGGAACAAATCGCAACGAATTATCAAAAAAATACAAATTGCGAAACAGTAAAGTTATGAAGTAGGTAATGAAGTTGGAAGCACCGAAACTATTTTGGCTGTTGAGGAAACAAAAAATTAAACAAAAAGACCAGTGACCATAACTGTAATACCACGTACATGTTCCGACAGCAAAGATATCGTCATCAGTAAACAGAACTTGTTTGGTGTTTGTAACACATTTTTACATTTTTAAATGCTTTAAAGAATCTACTCCCTTATAATTTCAGCCTATGAGTTTCAGCCATAGACTGCCGTATGATATCCAACCACACTGAAGGTCAATTCGATTCAACGTCCTGTATAGCTAACAATATTTATCTGTAGAATCGATTCCTTCTTAATATTTAGGAGAACTGCCGCCAGAATACGAATGACACTAAAGGTCCTGTTTAAAAACAGTATACCTTACTAATCAACACCCGGGTCATGGTTAAGTGAAACTCAATGGCAGTACTCAACGTAGGCAAACTCTAGGGACCCTGGGTGAACTGAATACTGTTCACTAGACTAGACTAATCGATTGGACAGCATGGCTGCTGACATAGGCCCTGCACCAACAGGAGAAAATGGCCTCCTCCATTATCAACACCATGGCTAAGGAAATTAGGAAACCGTTCTCATAGGGATGTCCACGTCTAAGCCAATCAGAAGGCCAAAACTTTGGAACAGAAACGAAATAAAATAAATTCGTAGAGCTAAATAACAGCGAACAAAATACCATTGGGTGTCTTAACTGGATACTGGATGGTTAGCTACCATCGGGCTCAAAAACACTGTCACACTGTAGGTTTTGTGATGAGAGGGAACTATTGAATATTTTAATTTCATACCATCGCATTTGCAGAAAAGTCTCATGAGATAAGTCACGGTGTGTGCAAAATCTGTTTTGTCTCCTTTATTAGTTGCATACCGAAACATTTATCGAGCATGGTAGGTTTATTAGTAAACAAATAAACCGATGTTGCTTAAATAGTTGTTTTTAGAGAAGAAACCATGTTTTGTTGTTTAACTCGAGATTGAATTTTTGGTCACGAGCGGAACGTGTTTGTCACTCAAGGGAGAAGGTTCTTTAGATAACGTAAACGTCCGACTAAAGGTTTGTGCCGAGAGTCCCTATATTTACGTTCAAAGGAATGTCAGTGAATATTTCTATTTAGAAATGCTTCTTTTTTGCAGTTTTTGCCACTGGGACCCTGTACCTATGTAGGTAATCTAATTTTTTTAGATAACTAAAACACCGAAATCATTAGAAAGTGTCAAACTACGAATAAACGCTTTAAGTTGAAACAATTGAAAACAACAGTACTGTATTGCCATTTTAAAGCTTCATTTACAGACGTCAATATTCGCTTCCGTTTCGCTTAAGATACTGGCATACAATATTTGTTGGCACAAAAAAGTTGTTTCCATTTGATTAACTTACATTCACAATAATCTAAATTACCTGCAGTAGTTTTCACAAGTGACTAGCAGAATTTATTTCATTTGCTTCGAGATATTCGGACGATAAACCAAGCGAAGCCGATGTTTTGGAATCGAACACACCAAAATTAAATGTTACAGATATTTATCATTATCACATTCCAAGTTGATGTTTTTTTCCTGTTACATAGATGAAACGATAATGTATGGTGATAGTATTAACTAAAGGTGTTTGTATACATGTGGAACACCATATTGCTGCCTTATATGGATAAATGAGAAAGTTAAGTGCGCTCCTCCCATTAAAATTTACGAAATATATTTAACCGGACTCTTTGTAAGTCGACGTTAACCATTACCTACCTACCGCAACTCCGCCCAAGACTGATTACCGAGTTATTTTATATCCCTCATCAAAAGAAAGAGGTAACACGCGACAATACAGTTAAATCCGTTCTTCGGTCTAGTCGCCCATTAAGGATGAAATGGTATAAATATTTGTTAATGCCGTCCAACTATTGTTGGCGAGTTACGATTCATGCTGAGATTGACATTTACTGTCCAATCAATACGTATTTGGTAAGGCTTAAAACTGGTCAGTTATGAACTGTTAGAAAGGTTGTCGTTTACAACCAAAACATCCTATCAACTTTAGCATTTTCATTTTATTATTTATGTATCTTTGCATTGTGTATTTCTTTATTGTAGTTTAATGGACCTTTCATGGTTAACAAATTAGAATCACAAAGCGCAAAGTTTGTCCATATATGTACAGGGTGTAGTATCTAAAGCCTCTCGGATCCTAATTCCTTTACCATCAGATATCGAAAAAAATTTAGTAGTAGAATTGTGCCCAATTACCGTCCCATGTCTCCACAATATTTCTGGACTTACGTTTTTTTACACTCCATATATTTTATCGAAAAATTGAACAGTGCCTGAAGAGTATATACTTAGTATAATTATAATTTTTTTATAATGAATATACTCTATTTGTAACCTGATGATGGAATTGTTTGCCGAAAATAGTAGCGTTTTACGTCTTTAAATGTTATTACTCACCGTAATTGAATTTTACACCAATTAAAGTTTTATGGCAAATGGTTTGTGTTTTAGATCTCCATTTTCGATTCAGTTTTGCCTCAGAATTAAGCTTCCATTATTCGTGGATACGAATTCCGTAACACCCCGTACTTATATCTTTTTTGGTACCCAATGTGCTTTCGGACAAATAGTTTATTATAAAGTACAATTTTGTAGGTTTACGAAACACAAACCATACAGCCGTATACTTCATCAATTAGGATGTCCTCGCAAGGGTCACCATTGAATTTAAATAATAATTAAACTAAGTGCGAATGATTGTAACGTTCTGTTCCTTAACAATTTCAAATTCCAAATTTATATTCCATTTAAGTAACATTCGACATTCTTACGGCATCTATATGTATTTCCTCTGTAATTCCGTTTAGTTTAGATGTAGTTAGTTGAGTATTATAGGTTTCATGACTTGTAACAGAAGACACACGCCATTTTTCTTCGACTGCGCCGTGCATGTTTAAAAGGCTTTTTAATTGATCTATGATATTTTGGTGAAGTTTTCATTTGCTTTCGACGTTTCACTGACGAGTTTTTGCAGATATATAAGTTCTACGGCCGTTTACGGCTTTTCATTGCCGACTTCTTTTTTTCATTATATCTACGGGGTCATAGCTATCGATAGCCTTTGTAGAAACCGCAGAATTTTGTATCTCTCATTATTGCACAACAAGGAAGTTCCACTGGAAAATTCCACCCCCAACTTATGTCAAATTTAGCACGTGAAACATTACCTGGTTACCTATTTACATCGAAGTTGTTTTCACTTGAATTTTGTTCCTATCTAACTGCAAGTATTAACGAAACCCTTTGGAGGTTATAGCTCTTGTGAATCGCTTCGATATTATGGTTCTATGTACATTTCCTTTTTGTCGTTATCCAATCTTACGATATTTGGAATTTGTCTACGTTACTTTTGTTGTTCCGAAGATTCATTTGTATTTGCTCAACTACGTTTCATATCCTTTACGTTTACTGTTTACCGATATTTAGTGTAATGCTTTTGAATTCTAAATTAGTTTAGTTACAGAGACATCTTCCAAAACAGATCTCTACAATTTTTATTTACCTTACTTGTGGCATTACGAATTTGTTAATGTTAATTTATTTACATTTCAAATTAATTAGATCATTGCTGTTGTATAGGAAATTTAGTTATTTGTACGCATCGTAAAGTAGTTTTCTTGTAGTTAAAGTCACGCTTATGCTTTTATATACCCGATTTGTACGAACGATTCGTTGTCGCTCGGTTTTCTTCAGCAAGTAACCATGAAATGAACAATTGGTCTACCAATGCAATGCTTTACAAAAAGTCATTGTTTATCGTTGTGGTGTGCTCAAATGACGAAGTAAAATATTTAGATACTAAAGGGCTAACGCCAAAGAAAACTCGAATCGGGTTCTACATTGGATAATTTATCTCCTTGATTCTCAACTGTCAAATCATGAGTGAACAAGCACACAAAATGTAGTACACTCGCACAAAAGCCAAAATCAGCTTGCGCCGTAGACATGTTCAAAAAAGATCGGGCGATCGGAGAGGGATACTTTCAAAACAGTGTTGCAAAAGAGCGTGCACATCATATCGTAAGTGGATTAGACATGAGAAATGCTGTCGCCAAGGCGTCTAACGCCAAAACAAAAATTTAATCGTGCCAAAGTTTGGCTATGTTTCAGAAGAATAAAACAAATTTCATAAAAATGGATGAAACATGGATTTCATCATTATACACCCGAGACAAAACAGCAATCCCAACAGTGGACAATCAAACACGACACCGTTGAAAGAAAGGCAACAGGATTCCATCAGCCGGTGACATAATGGGGAGTCGAGTGGGGAGTGTTTTTATGGGATGTAAAAAGTCATTTTTTGGACTACCTTTCGCTGTCAGTTGTTCGCTGATGATGACAGCCTTACTGTTAAAATGCGTTCGATAAGTATATTAATATCTTATTGTTGTTTATTGGTCTTTTTGCTTTTTGTAAGATTATTCGAACTTCCTAGAAGAGCTAAAATGATTACCTACTTCCAGAGAAGCGGCCCGGTTTAACAAAAAAGAAAATCCACCGACAAGACAATGATCCATTTCAGCGAATCAGCGAATTCAAACTGTTGCCCCATGCACCCTATTCGCCAAATTTGGTACGTTAGTCTGTTTCCAAACTTTTTAGCTGAGAAGAGATACGGATCAGATGCTTGAGATCATTGGGAGATGGCATAAAGGCATTGGAACGTCGTTGGGAGAAGTGCGTTCAACTTCAGGAAGATTACGAAGAGAAAGCACCCCTAAATTTCAATTGTTTTCTTTATGCGGCCGGAAGTTCTTCATCTCCTGCTATTGTTAAATTTAGCCGAAAGTATGGCGTGGCGTGAACGAAAAAGCATTACCGACACCATTAGGATGATGATTTAATTATACACGGCATTATTTATTTTTAATACAACCACAATTTTAAATGATTCTTTTAAACTGGTTTTTATATAAGTGCTTACTTTGCAATATATGTAACATTTATAAAATAAGTAGGTACTTCCATCTGAACCGTTTTGGTCATAAACTAAAGAAATTATTACCCGACTAATTAGCACTTGACTTAAAAAGAATTAACTTTGACTACTCAATCTTGTCTTTACTTTAATGTATATGAACTGGTTAAAGCTAAAACATTAAAAAGTAATTAAACTAAAGATCTTCGTTAATATTAGCGCTGTGTGTGGTAGTAAATTCAACACATAGATTACTTTAATACGCAATTTACCACGACGTTGTGCAATTTTGAACTTTAATGGATTTTAAATAATAGTTGCCGAGAAATCGAGGAATTTGAAATAAAACCGCCGCTATCGTGTACCATATTGAAAAAAAATTAACTGGGAATAACAGGGAATACGAAATATACTTTAGCAAGTTGAGTATGTAAATTAAACTTGTACTTTGCATAAAAATACTGCTATTAAGATAATAAAAACGATGTAGTAATAAATAAGTGTACGAGTTGCATGTGTTGAAAATCAGGAATGTGTGCGTACACAGCGTGCGACATTCAGTATTGTTTTGCAACAGCAAGTGGCCGGTTCTCATACAGCTACTAATAAAATAATATGCCCATAAACCCCGTCGTGTTTCTACAGTTCCCGACATTATGAGACATTTTCACGACATAACGCAGGGAACTCAAGAGAAAACTATTTTATCAAATTATCAGCTGGGTGTATTATGAATATGCATGAAATCCATACGCTCGCTGTGTTATTTTCGCATCACGTCGATCGCGGGGAGAAGTCTCTTTGCTTCATGACAGTGATGAACTTACTGCACAGTGCACAATCTTAAAAAACCAACAAAAAATACACATTTTTTTATATGAAAATTGCGTAAAGTGGAAAATGGTCGTGAAGAGCATCTCGTTGTCTGAAATGTCATACATTTACAATTTATTTTGAATCGCCACTTGAATTAAGTTCATTAACTGTCACCATCATCAACCAAATTGTGTAAATTTTTGATGTAGGGGCTGACAATCAAAACAGTATAACAAAAAGTTTCATAGGAACTTACTTCATAAAACCGCCGAAATCTATTCGAGCTGCCGGTATAATAATAGAATTCGCCTACAACCCACTTATACACTCGACATCCTTTTTAAACTAGCAAACTACTGCCAAATCAAAAAAAAATTGGAACGTATATATGATGAAAATAAGGTAAAATCCCCGTGATTCACGATATCAAGATTTGGTTATCATCCAAGTTCTTTACCTACATGAGAAAGCTACCATAACGGGCTTATTTAATTTGTATTATGCAAACAATATTACGAATTCATAGCATTCTTTTGTAATTAGTAACATGATTACTTTCCTATTTTCTACTAAGATGTAAGATTTCGAAAAACTTCTTAGTCAGACCTTTTGCAAATATATGTCATTCGTGTTGTGAGACCTGAAGTACATTCATTACAATACCTATTTAGACTGGTATTTGGACGTGCCACTGTGCCAGTCTACAGGTTAGCTCATAAACGAACAATCGAAGAGAAAATTGTTTGGTTGAATATTGAAGTTAGATTAAGTGCATTACGATTGTTTGTCCAGAAGAAAGTAACACTATATGTGTTTGAACAAGAGTGTAAATGGTTTTTCAGTTGAGTTGAAGAATGAACATTTTGGACCTCTTCAATTAATTTGCTTTATTAACATTTATGATGCTTCCTATTTCAACGCTTGTTCGGGAAAATTTTTATGTAAACACGTGGGTGAGGTCGGAAATTAGAGAACTCGCAAATTACCATGAACCGCCGTGACTACAAGTCGATAGCATATTTACTATTTAGCTTTTGAAGTTACCATCGATTGTTCGCAACCGTGGAAAGTGAGACATACGATCACACAAGGCTCGTATTCATATAGCGAACGAATTCGGCCGAATGGGTTCGTGATAAATACGTTCGACGTTAATATTTCTGCCCACATATCTCCGAACGACTGCTTTCTCAAGGGCTCGTTTATTTTCGTGGGTGTATAGTGTATACGCAGTATATAGCCATCGCAAATACTGTGGGAAGCCGTACACATAAGAAAATATACCAAATTAATTCTTCGCGAACTTTCTTTGATGTGCCGGCTGGGAGCACAGAGTTGTATATAAGTAAATAGAGAGGCAGTACATACGACCTGCGCGTGGAAAAATAACTCCAACTACAGTGGCCGACTTTTAATGGCGGAGCCGTTGGGACTCATGCGCAGTGCGTGAAAGGGAATCAGCACGATTTTTGGGTGCATTCAGTTACATAATCACAAAACAAAACAGCAATAACTTTTCAGATGCTTCAGATTCATTTGTAAATAAACAGACGCTTTGGAGTAATAATTTAAGCATGCCCATTACATTATACTCTTTACCGCCATTTCAATGTTTAGTAGGCGACGATCTGTACATAAATAAAGGTTATTTTAAAATGCTCCTAGAAAAGTGCAAGAAAAGATCAAATATATGGGTGGAAGGAAAACTCTTCGCAAGCAATTGTTGAAACTTGGTTTTCGATACAAGAAGTGTCGGGACAAACGTAGGTTGGTAATGGAAAGAAGTGACATTGTAGTATGGCATCTCGTTATTTAAGAAGATTAAAAGAAAATGAACAACCTGAATGTGACAAGAAACCCGTTATATACTTGGACGAAACCTATATTCACCCATCGTACGGAGTGAGTAAATGCTAACAATCAGATGAAGTATCGGAAGTTTATAATAGGGCTGGTCAGAGGTACATCGTAGTATGCTGGTAGTCGTTCTGGTTTTGTAGAGGATGTCGCATAGTAAATCGGGGGATTATTACGATGATATGAATCATACCAACTTTATGCAGTGGTTAGAGAAGCAGCTTATACCAAATTTACCAGCAAACTCACGCACCTCGTCAGTGTTCAAATAAATAAGCCACCAACATAATCGTAAGGAAGTGATACGTTCTTGGTTAGAAGCAAATAACATTCCTACGAGAAATGAATTTATTGACAATGTACAATTTATTGTGAACACCGGCAGTTCCGATGATAATATATAATAATATGACGATAATGAATGAAAAAAGTTAAAGGTTGTGTGTTAATTTAGTCAATGTGAGTGTTATTAATTTCAATGTGATTGTTTCAATAACTGTCCATATTTACACAGCAGAATGTAACAGTTTAGTTTATTCATATTCAAATTTCAAAATTACCGCTTGCTAGGTTAGGTAGGATATAGGTGAGATGGCGTCACTTGTACGCGTGTTTCTTTCCTCGCGCAGAATCGCGTTATTTTTTTTCACTTCATTTCCGTTTTAAAGCCAACGAGGTTGTACTTGTTGTAGAGCGTGGCATTGTGAATTCTTCTTAAACCAGTGGGTAATATTTGCCATCATTCCGTGAAATCTCTGGCAATTTTACCTTTTTTTTTTTCATTGGCGTTGTCGAGTAGTGTAACTCAGAAGCCGTTTTCTCCATTGCGAGGCTATATATCTGGTTGAAGTTCATCGCCCTACCTACATGTAAGTAAAATGGCGTTGGCTTTCTTTTACGTTATGTTATCTAAAATTCTTTCAGATTCACAATTTGAGGTTGGATAATTTCCATATTTCATTGATTTAAGTATTTTTCATTACCCTCCTGACGATTTCAGGTATGTTATTAAAAATCTCGTCAAGGGAGTGTTACATCTTCATTACTTTTAGGGGGTCCATGTAGTAGATGAATTCTTGTACCGGTCAATCCTTGTACAGACGAATCCTTGTATGGTATAGTTTATAGTATATCCTTGCACATTCTTGTGGGCGGAGGACATTGACCTGGCATAATTTTGGGATAGTAAATGAATTTGCATCTTGCGAATATTCCGGAGTACGAACACCTGTTGATTGCCGGCAGCTATCCGGCATACCACCGAGTAGATAAGCGCTGACACCTAAACGATACCGGGAGCGACCAGCTGATTGTGGAATTTTCGGAAGATACGATCTTTTACACAACCTTTTTTTATTTGCTTCAATACCGTTAATCTAGTGTAACCTTCCGACGATTTATGATTGGAGCTTTGTATTTTGTTCGCATCTAGTGTTTGAGGTCGTGGGTCTCTTCAAGAGCAACGCACCTGTATTTAACGTATGGGTAAACGAGCCGGCTACGAGTAAGCTATTTTTGGCCCTTCCGGCTCATATAATCGTTCCGAGCGTTGTAGCTTGGGGTTTGTTTTTGTGTTACAGAACTGGAACTTCGAAGGAGAGCTCTTTTTCGGAGAAGATAGCGTATGTGTTATTCAAGGTAAGATTTTTAATTTACTTGTACCCAGTGTTGCCTATATGAGTTGTTATTCGGGTTAACTTAATTCAATCTTTGAATCCATTGAAATCTTAACTACATTTTTGCTCGATCATTGTTGCAGGGGGCTGGTAACGTAATTATTAGGGAAGTGTTCAGGAATTTATTTGGGGGATTGTTTTTGTCATTTAAAGTATTTGTTATTGTCGTATTGAAGATACATTTTATTTGCCGATCCTGCACCGTTTTGCCAGGATTAATAAATCAGAATTGTTCGTAGTGAATTTATTATTTGGCTCTCTTGTGTTTTCCCAATTTCTATACAGGAGAGGTCAGAATTTGTGCAAAATTGGGTGGCGCTCAACTAATCATTTCTAGTAACTACCAAAGATCAGAACTTATGTTATATGCCCAAACGAACCAACCGCTGTGGAAGATTCTCATCTCGAGCCCTTCTTTTAATTAAGAATCTGAGCTAGCTGGCCGTTTATGCGGCGGGGTTTGAGTTTTACAGCGCCGA
>NW_022170403.1:4086490-4099728 GCF_008802855.1 Photinus pyralis
ACAGACGGACAGACCAACAGGCAGACGACAGACAGCAATGCAAAATTATAAACGATCTCTAGGATCGTTAATAAACGGCAAAAGTGTAAAATTATGGAACATGTAAAAAACGGTTTGTTGGTTTTTTTACAATAACTTTTTTTGTAAGCGGTACAGAAAAAATTCCTTCCTTGGTACAAGACTCGACACCATAACGAACCAAATAGCGAAAAAAGTAGAACAATAGCTCTTAAGATAAAAACTAGTAGCGTCGCAAAGTTAGCGGACGGACGGACGGACGGACGGACGGACAAAGTGGCCACAATAGCGCATTTTTTTTTTATTTTTGTGGAAATGCGCTAAAAAGTAGAACAATAGCTCTTAAGATAAAGAACTAGTAGCGTCGCAAAACGAGCGGACGGACGGACGGACAGCCGGACGGACGGACGGACCGACAAAGTGGCCACAATAGCGCATTTTTATTTTTTATTTTTGTGGAAATGCGCTAAAAATACTACGTACAACGGTCACTAAGTCACTTACATGCACCTGCACCGCTAGCTCAGATTTTACGATTAGATTTAGAATTGTAATTACTTCCGTCAGGCTGACCGCCCGAAAATTTAAAGTACAAAAATGTGCACGCCTCAAACCGCCGCAAAAAAAGATTTTAAAAAAGTCACGTCTTCAATATTTAAAGAAAAACCACTTCCACCATACAGTCAACTTCTTCATGAATTTTTAAATAAATCACCAACCACAATTGGATTAGATAAACGCCAGCCGCTACGGAACGCGCCAACCGTCCTCGCTTCTCGACATGAAACCCTCGCAATTCTTCGTCACACTTCCATTTTCTTCTCAGCGAAAAAACACGTGCGTTAATTAAATTTCGCCTGACAGTAAAAAGCATCAAATAAAACCTTTTATAAGACACGCAAATTTAACCAGGTGTATCTTACTTCCAACTGTAAAGCAATATAATTTAAACAAAAATTACGCATTTACAAATATTTCTAAAAGGAAAAACATACACCTTACCTAATTATTCCAAAAGCGTCTACATGGTACTCAGAAGACCATGTCATGTGCCCTTCGTTAAATTATTATACCGCCGTTTTTGTTTTCATCAGTGGGTTCCACGGTGCGCCGACAAGGCAACTCGTGTCAAAAACGACTCGCCAAAACGGTCTCTACAATTTAGCTCTGTCACAGATAACACACAGCAAAATATCCTGATCAAATCAACTTCTATAAAACACAAAATTCCATCATATCCCATAGTTAAGTCTGGATTGAGAAACATTTCACTTGATTCACTTAATAGATTATGTTCCAAATTTGCGGATTTTCAGTTATGCACTCACTGCTGTATAGAAATCCTTGTACTACGATCTTCACCAAAAACGTTGAGTGTTACCAGTTATAAGATCATTTTCGACAAAATACCATCGTACTTAGAACCGAGATGCTGTGAAGGATGGAATAATCTTCAGGTTTGGTAATTATTACGGTAAATACAAACAATAGTGGAAGTTTTAACACACAGATTAAAATTTTCTTTTATGTATTATCTTATCATACAGTATTTGCTCATATGAGAACGCATGGCAAAAATTTGGTTTTACGGGTATGAAGGAATTTTATAATTTATGTTAGAGGTTAGACGAACATACAGATTACACTACATTAAATTAAATAACTGTACAACGCTCACATGCACATGTAAAGTGAATTGCAAGTCTGTAATTTCTTTATGAACAAATTAGAAATTGTGTACCATATAATGAACAGTCTCATCATTAGGATTGATATCACGTACTTTTTTGGTGTGTTGTGCACATAATGCTAAGTAGGGCTTCAGGATGTATTTTTGAAATGGGCTTTGCTTCCTACAAACGTCGATTGTTTCTAAATAAACCTACACCTGATTTTTGTTTTATGGGAGCTGGTTCCAACGAATCTAATCATGTAAAATTTTTACGCATGCTTATAACGCATATAGCAGGCAATATATTTTTGGTTAGTGTCTAACTTTGAAGAAATTTAAGTAGCATTATAGTGGTTTACTTTCAAGTGCAGTAGACGTCTTAAACGCCGTGATTTTGGGCGAATAATTGATAGTATCCACTCCCAGTTTTAAAACTTTTATTATTTCTTGATTAGGTAATAAATTAAAAGATGAGAGCAGATACAAACTATGCACGTCAGGGAGTTGAATAAAGTAGCAGATGTACATGATTTATTTGTAATAATTAATAATGTCCAATTAGGATTACAGTAGCTTTATACATGTTAAATGTACTTAATTTTGAAATGAATAGTTTTATTTTTTACATAATTAAATCTCTTAGATAAATTACATGCATGACAAGGACTGAAATGGCTGCGGCGTTGTTGTTAAACCAGTCCCGTTTATGGCATCTTCAGAACTTGATATAAACATTTGAACTTTAAAGTACCTGAAAAGAACACTAACCGCACACATGAAAGGTTTACCTACACCAGCTGAACCAGACGGCAGACCAGAACCCATGTGTGAAAGTACGAATTCAAGAAATCTGTTTCACTTCAAAATTTACATGGCGCAACATAATAATAAAAATCGTGCGGCATCCTCATGATGTAGTGGATTGCATGCGGCGCGATTTGACCCATTACGCTACAGTAGCATTAATTAATGGAACAATGCCTAATAGATATTGCACGTGACTTCATAACGGTCACAGTAGGAAATAACAGACATTACATTTGTATTACTAGGCATTCAAATGATTGCATCTTGTTACTACTACAACATTGCATTGCTCAACTATAAACATTATATTATCTCCGCGGAATATCTCGGAAGCTATACCAAAGATAAACTACTTTCATAGGTTCAGCATCAAACCGGACGATAAAATTATTCTTTCAATTTGTTACAAACATTATGGATGACGTTACACATACCTACCTATTCCACTCTGTGGTCGTGGCGTATTGTTGATGAGAAGCATGAACAAGGGAAATAAATTAAAATTGGTCGATTATCATCAAAGCTCAAGTTGTTCTGTTAGTACTCAAATAATTTTTTCATGTTAAGCTTGGTGTTTGAATTTAGTACTTTTGTGAATTACTTATGTTACCCGTCGATTAAGAATCAACGACCACGTCATATTGGTCGACGACCACGAAACGTGATTAATTTAGGCGAATTTGTGTGATGATGTAAAATGCCATTTTAAAGGCGAAAACGGCACATCAATTAGCTGTCCTACACTTGATCCTTAAGGGACAGTTATGTGAAAATGTGCATAGCATCATTAAAATTTATATAATATAATATCCCCGTTGTTTCCGCAAAAATCGATTGTCCCAACACAAATGGGACACATATAAATGAATTAAGTGACATTCAAATATAAGATTACGAAATTGGTAGTCGTAAAGTTGACCGGAACTCACAAAAGAAATGACCGCTACACTCCAATTCGTCTGACCTTATAAACCTCAATAAATCATCCCCTGAAACTGATATCTTTTCTAGACAAAAATGCTTGCTTCAAAAGTATTGTATATAACAGTCCGCTATTTGTATTACTGTTCTGTTCCGAATTCCATATTTTAAGTTACCTAAACTCTAAAAAAACGAAATTTTAATATTCGTATTTGAACGAGTACATATAACCACTTTTCTCGTTAATAAAAAATATGGGTTACTATTTGAACAAACAGTGTATGACGTCACTATTAACTGCTTTAGTTTTTTAACTTTGACATTTTTTTATCCGTTTTTTTGCAATAAAACCTCATTTTTGTAGGTTACGCAGAAACATAAGTTTTTTCAATAAGTTAATAAAAATTTTATTTATTTATTTTTCGTTTCCTCATGCCTATTATAATAATAGCGCCGCGCTAGAACATCTGGCGACGTTTTACGGAATAAGTGGGTATGGACCACTTAATCCGGCCCTAATTGGAAAGAATTCCTGGGAACTAGTGTGGCAAGCACTACGTTCGGCATATTATTACCCCAGGCTAAACCCCAGGTAGGTACTCATTTTTAACGAGAAGAAAAAACGCTAAAAATTTGAACAAAATCTGTGGAGTGTCGATATTTCCAGTGAGGGCGTGAGATTTTTTATTAGGTATAGCACAATTTTTATCAGGAGTAGTAGGTATATGACCGCCGTCACTGGTAAGCAATTTTTATAGGTATTAAAAGCCGATCGTTACCAACCGCACGATTCACCTGCGCAACAAGAGGCAAACTCTTAACGGGCGGACTGTACAGGGTGTCCCATTTTCAACACTTTTGCAGGGTATCTCATTCTCTATAATTGTCATTACTATAAAAAAAAGTACATAATTATAGGCGTCATGTGCTCTTTTTGAATCAAAGTTAAAATAGTGAAAGTAAAATTTGAAAATATTGTTTCGCTGAAGAAATACAGGGAAAAATATATTCTCTTAGTTGAGAGACAGAAAAATTTGTACACAAATGTTTCTTTATAATCATTGTTGAATAATGTCCCGTTTTCAAAATAAGTATACGTGGTCAGGTAAAGAAGTTATCGAACCTATAATCTTACTTTTTGAAATGGAACATCCTATACATTTGAATTTAAAAAGATATCACCACGAATATTTCAAAGATTCAAAAAGATTAAAAACGATTTTGAGAACATAAGAAAAGGTTTAAATATTTAAATAAATACCCAAAAAGTTGAATTTTTGAAATACTCTAAAATCTTTTTCGACTAAACGAGGTTAAGTCCGATAACTCTTTTACTTGACCCTTGAAAAAGGCTGATTATTCAAGAATCATAAATAAACTGTTCATTTTTCTGTATCTCTTTTAACTAAGAAAATGTACGGTCATTCTGAAATTGATAATTTTTTGATTTTCCCCCGCATCTCTTAAACGAGCGCATATTCTGATTTTACCATTTTAAGTTTGACCTAAAAAGAGCAGATGTCTATATTACTATTTTGATTGTACCTACTAACAATAACGGAGGTACCCTATAAGTGTCGAGAATGAGACACTCCTGTAGAGGATGGTTCAAATTCGTGGTTCACCATTGGGATCTCCGTAACAGTGAGAATGTAGGTTAAATAAAGCCAAAGTTGCCCATTTTTGTGACTAAAGTGAAACATTTTTGAAGATGAAAAAAATAAAAACTGAAAATGTGAAATTTCGATTTCATTTTTCCTTACTTAAACCGTTGGAAAAGGACGGTTCTCGTTAGCACCAGGTATGGGCACTCTTTCCGAGAATCTGAATCTGTTATCAGAATTTCCATAGCACGCTAGATATAGAAGCTACATGCTATGATTCTCTTATTTCTTATGGGCGCCATATTGGATTTTGACGGAATGAGATGGAGGACAAAAAAGAAATTCATTTAAATCGTCATCGGGCCATGTTGATTCAGCACGATCTAGTTACACGTGGATATTTTGTGGAGAGCAGTGTTTCTCAAACGGGTGGGGGGGGGGGGGGTTAGAAATACAGTATTGTTTTTTTGATTATTTATTGCATGAAAAAGAGTTGGTTCTATTTGAAAATTCAAATTTTGTATTAAAATACTATTTCGGGTAAAATTTAATACAAAACTCGTGAGTAAAATGACATTACTTGACTCGGAAATTAACGTACTCGACCCCAGGCGGGGTCTCGTTCTTCAATATTCGCCAGTAATGTATCATTTTCCTTACTTTTATGTAAATTACTACAACGATAAAAGTAATTGTTAATATTTTATCTGATTTGAGTTATCATGTAGATCAAACGTTTTCAGTTGTTATTGAAGTCCTCTCTATTGTTTACTAATTATAACTACAGTGCTGCTGAAATGAACTGTTAATTTAGCATAGGCCCCCAATTACTCTCGCACTCATAAAAATTTCATACTGCATCGCAGTTTTTGTACCTCGTCTGCAACCGTTAATACCGTCAGTTTTCATTTACTCCCGATCTTCTTGAACAAAATTTAATACGGTAACCAATTAGGACATAATTAGCACATTTTTTTTTAAAGTTAGTGTTTTCAAGTAACTTGTTTTTAAGGTATTCTCGATTCAGCTTGTCCTTACTAGAAATAATGAGATGGGGATAGGTTTATTATATCTTGGAAATGTTGAAATTATGGAAAATAGTCATCCCTTAAGGAAGGTAACAAATATCACTTGTGTGTTTTGATAGCTGGAGATAACAACTAGTCCTAGAGTTTGGATGGAAGGCGAGAGTATCAAGAAAACGTGTTGAGGTTCGGTTATAAGCCTCAAATGAAGGCAATTAATTAAGTAAATCAATGTTAACCAAAAATCGAAACATTTTGAATAGATACTATTAGTTGGTACCATTGCACTTACAGTACCTACAATTTTTAGTGAAGAAATTTTACTTTTATTACTGTAAGAGGAACTGCGATTGGTATTGGCGGACATCCTCAACTTCAGACATTATTTTACGCACACCAAAACCATATAACATTTACTGACAGAAATGTAAGAGCAATTTGATCGACCTGTCGAAAATACGGCCGACGTATTTTCATTGTCTTCGTTAAAAGGCCATAAAATTTAACGATCTCGGAATTTCGGGCTCTTGAAAACATTCAATCTCGATTGCTGTTGACAGATTTACAGCGATATGGATATTTGCATAGGCTTAATTCAAACTTTACCAGCCGGTTTTTCGGCTAGTTTTTTTCGTTATTTATTTATTCAGCTAATCTTTAAAAAAAACCTTTAATAAACTTGTTCTCTTTTTTTTTTCAAGATGCTCATGCGACGAGGGATTCACCGGACGAGATTGCGAAAGCGAATATATTCCATGTAATCCTAGCCCTTGCCAAAACGGGGGCATGTGTCGGCAGAGAGATAAGCATACCTACAGCTGCGAT
The DNA here is from genome assembly GCF_008802855.1 of Photinus pyralis. Lineage (NCBI taxonomy): Eukaryota > Metazoa > Arthropoda > Insecta > Coleoptera > Lampyridae > Photinus > Photinus pyralis. The sequence goes on from NW_022170403.1 coordinate 4,093,363, forward strand.
TGTCCAACCGGTATGTACCTTTTCACTTGTGTAGGTGTTGGTTGAAACACAGATGTAAATCAAGTAGATTATGTCAGTATTCTGAATTTTCCAAAAATTCAACCGGTGCGGTGGTGGAGGCATTTGTAACTGTGAGCTTTCACTTCTCGATCCCTTTTTTGGATAGCTCAATATGACGATGACCTTTTGTACGCGGACGTATTGGCTCACGTTAGGTAATAAATAAATAAGAAATAAAAATAAATGTGCGTTTCACTTTTGTAACTCGATCTATAAGTGTAAACTGATAACCTAAGATTAAATTATTTCTTTTGGTAACAAAATCATTGAAGCGGTAAAAAGTGATCGGAATGTATCGTCTTTGAACGGAGCGGGAAAAATGAAAAAGTATTAAAAAGTTCGAACAATGGACTGTCGGCCTTGAAGAGATAGATCTGTGGTCGCCGTTGACCGAAACAATGATAAATGCACCATTGTGGATGACCACGAGAATTCGATAGCCACAGACTTTCCAATTGTTGATTGTGTCTCGGTTAAGCTTCTAATCTGAAACTGTTTCGTTTAGCTGTAGGGCTAAAAAGACCAATATGTAAATCTGCTCTCTCGCCTCGATGTCTTGACCTTGTTGCAGGAAAGAATCGTATACGCTTGATCGAAAATAGTTAATTGAAGATAATCAACCAGAAATTTTGTTGTACAGTACAGTACTTATTCTAGTACAATAAATTGTTAAATGTTGTTCACCTTTGGGCGATGAACGAACCTCATTGGCACACATCGTTCGTTAAATATATCATCTTCTCGCTGTCACGCGAACTCGCAGAACGATTTCATCTCGAGCACTCTTTCTTCATAAATTAGATTAACAATGTTCTTTATAAAAATGTAGCGGAAATGACACGTCACGTCAATAATACAGCATTCATGTTCTTGAACTTTTTTGTTACTTGAAAATACCTTCGAAATTCATTGATGGATAAGAGCAGTTTTGTATCTCGTTCACGAAACGCTGAAGCATGCTTCCCAGACCTTTTTTTCGTCCCCCCCCCCAAATATAAAATTCCTCAAGCGATTTTCGAAAACAGGGCCTCTTTCGTTTTCAATGCCCCACTCATTAGTTGACAGTTTTTTTACATCCTACACTCCAATTATTTTTATTTATTTCATAATTTTTCACCCTTAATTCCAAATGAGTGCGTTAAGTGCCATTTTTCAATTGTGGGAGATGTGTGCAACTAAAATTTCCAACGTTCGAACATTTGTATCGAAGTGGAATCAAATTTCACTTAACTTTAAGATTGCCATCTCACCATAGCCGGAGTACCAATCCTTTAAAAAATGTAAACGTTCTCTTAAATCAACCATTTATATCCTTCACTTTTCCTTCAGCAATGCTTCAAAACGTGCATTAGTTATTGTGGAGAGGGTATACACTGTGTCCCATTTTGGTTGACACTGCAGTGTATATTATATCATATGTTTCAAAATTGTGAAATGACACGTTTCTATCATCAGGCATGTTTATTGATTTAAAGCAGCAGCCTTAATTATCATGGATACAAAAAAAAAACAAAATATCCATGAATCCATAACCTACTATTTAAAAACAGTAAAAAGTAAAGGTTTCATGGCTAAAATTGAAAACAAAAATAGGTTGTGATGCAGAAATGTAATTAGAAGAAAAATACAAAAAAATTGACGTTTAAATATACAGGGTGTTGCATTAAAAAAAACAGGTTGTAAAGATTAAGACTTGCGCTTTTTTGCGACCCCATGCCACTTTTCTATGAAACTTTTAATATCACAAACAGAATCAATCTAGCTACGTTTGCTTCTGAGATACTGGGTGAAAACGAAAAGTTTGACTTTTGGAATGTTATCGTATCTTATTACCCATGTAAAAAAGAAAAAAAGGTATAAATCTATAAAGTATAAACTGTATTTTAGATATTTTTACGTAGAAACCAGTGACGTAGGTAGACGAAAAAATTTTTAGACAACACTGATCCAATGTTGCAATTTTTTTAATGCAACACTCTGTATATCTAAACGTCAATTTCTTTGTATTTTTCTACTGATTACATTGCTGTATCACAACCTATATTTTTTTCAATTTTAGCCATGAAACCTTTACGTTTTTACTGTTTTTAAATAGTAGGCCATGGATTCATGGAGATTTTGTTTTATTTTTTGTATCCATGGTAATTAAGGTAGCTGCTTCAAATCAATTAACATGCCTGATGATAGAAACGTGTCATTTCACAATTTTGAAACATCTGATATAATATAATATATAATTATATAAAAAATATAGGTTGTGATACATCAATGTAATCAGGAAAAACAATGCAAAAAATTGACATTAAAATATACAGGGGGTTTATATTTTAAAAATACCAACTACTGGATTCTACGTAAAAATATCTAAAAAAATTTTTAACCTTATATATAAGATATATGAATTTGAAAAATGACAGCCATAAATGAGATAATATAAAAATAACTTAAAAAAAATAAATATAAATATAAATGTATATTATTATGGGATATGTAACGCTCTCAAAACAGTCAAGATGCTCCCGCACTCGATTCGGATTTGTACACTTTCAATTCGCCAACTAGCTTCCAGCGGAGGCTGGGCGAGTTCAAAAATAAAATGTTCGAGCGCCACAGAGTTACAATTTTTTTTAAGAGTTAAGTGTACAAAACCTTGCAACTACTGGATAACTCTGAATTCCAGTAGCCACGAGTCGTTCGCCACAAGACTGTATAGAATAAAAACAATCCAGCAACGTTTGGTGCTTTTTATTTACACAAAGCGAAAATAATAAATCATTCATAGGCACGATAACAATATAAATAATAATTAACGCTTATGATGGTATATCAGTTTCGTCAATAAACAGAAAATTAGGTTTCTTGCCTGCACACAAATTAATCAGGTAAGGTAAATGACTAACGGCGAATAAATGAGTGATTGGATGACTTAGAATTACCAGCGTTCCGGTGTACGGCAATCCCTCTCTGAGACCTGGACAACTATAAAGAGCAAAGCTAACTGTTAACCTTCCCAAAGCTACTGGAACCACGTACCCCTAAACCCAAAGCAATTGCTGTAGATTTCTAAATTATAAATTCAACAGGAATACTCAAATAACGCAACCTAGCCCCCCGTACAATGTACAACTGTATAATCGGTAATGTAAAGCAATGATAGTGAATTCGGTATGCAAGCGATGGCGAAATGTCCAATGGAGTGTACTTTCCTGCAAGCTACTGCTAACTACTACCCAAGCTACTACTCAAGCTGGTTAATAAATTCCCAAGCAATAATCTACTACTATACAAACAACAATATAACAAATTCAAATATGTACAAACGATAAATTAACACTTTTCCCAAAATATGTTATAAAGGAGTGCAACTTATCTACTGGCTGCGCTGTAACACCCTTTTATTGGAATGGCAACCTTGATCCCACGCTGACTGCTGATAGGACTGAATTGACCGTCGATGGAATGTCCCCTTTGACCTCACCTTGGAGATAGCGCCAAGACCAATGGAACTCAGGTGTGCAATCGTAACGAAGTTAATTGATTTGATTAGCCCCGTACTAAAACTAAATGGGAATTACCAAAAGTGTCTTACCACTGAAGATATATATAAAAAGAACACTGAACTTACCCCTAACAGAATTAGGGCTGACGTAGATATTCTTCTTAAAAATTGATTGCTCTTTAGAGCCGGAAATCCGTAATATGAGGAACAATCGGATGAATCCAATTAAAACGCTCCTCAATCCAAAAACAATAGCAATTACCCAATCCAGAAAGACTGCTGCAGACCCTCTACTCCAAAAATCCGAGTCTTGAGGAATATACAAATTTTCGGTAAAAGCTACCCACAATCAAATTCAAAGATCGTCGTCTTAGTGCTTGTAATTACGAAGCAATGTCGAATGTAAAAGTGAAATTGTTCCCATAATCTACCTACACGAAAATGAAGATAACCTGAGGGTCATTGTCAGAATTATACAAAGAAAATTGAGTTGCCTACAATAAGGATGAAACTTGCCCATAAAAATTAATAAATTAAAATTAAGAAAAATAAATGTCACAGATAGTGGGGAGGGCGGCTCCATCTTCATAGGCATATGTACCCTTCCATTTGTGGCGGGTACCACGGATACACAATACACATGCTGGTGGCTCTGATTATTGCTATGCTTATTCTAGCACGTAGCCAACCCATTACTATAGATAGGGGTCTGGTCCATCGATCAGCAAGGACCTCACCCAGGTGTCTTATAAAAGATGTCAATTGTGGGGCAAAAACACCATCAGTGGAAGTTACAAGTGGGGTGAACGTTGTATGACGAGTCTCACATGGGCCACAGTATTTCCGTTTTTTTTCTTCTTCGGCTGAATGTAAGACAGCAGCTACAGAGCGTGATACATAAGAAGGAGCGTCGGTGTCAACAACACGTATATCAAATAACGCCTCCCTCTGTGCAACCCATACTCCATGGCAGGCCAGGTCACTTTTGTTACATTGCCCCAGGCTTGCTGACATAGTTCCCCAAAAAGATCTCGTATTTCGTTATGTCTGCGTGTAATGAGTCCACCCGTTTTGCAACAAAGGGCATGATCAATATTGAATTCATCACTGCCGCAGCCATCGCAGGATATTGGCATGGAGACTGCTGTACGGTGATATCTAATGGCAAGAGCATCTCTGAATTCATGGGGTGAAAGGTCGAAATTGTCTTTTTTCGTTGGTATTACTGAAAGCCAGGTGGATGTTTTTGTATGCATTTTTGTTGCTATTGATCTTTCAATTGTTCGTTTCTGTTTATGTGGCAGTTTTGTTAGAATCATCTCTAGTATTTCATTTTCATACATTTCTTTTTGTTGATTTCCTTCTCTTTTTGCAACATATAGAGACTTGTGGTGTTCAGCAAAATTTATATCCTGAGAGTTGATTAAGGATGTGGATAATATTGATGAGCCTTGTCTTGAGGTTTGGTATGCATGGTTTGGTGTATTGAAAGGGTCAGATATAGCAAGTCCACCTTTGTGAACGGGAAGGGAAAAGAGCTGTGCTTCTAGTTTTGATGTTTCACCTCCCAGTAGTGTTGGCAAAAATTGATCATGCAATGCATTAGTAAGGGGTTCAAAAAATTCTTCTGCATTGCTTTTAGAGAGCGGATTTATAAGCTTATAAAATTAAAAAAAAAGCGCTTAGAAAAGCACAACAAAATTAAAAAAAAGTTTTATTTTTATGCAAAAAAGCATAATGTTTCATGAGTACCTAGGTAGGTAATATATTTCAATCCTATTCCTTAAACAGTAAGTTAAATTTAAATTGATCATTCTGTTTTGAGGAGGTGCAATGTTTCATGAGTACCTAGGTAGGTAATATATTTCAATCCTATTCCTTAAACAGTAAGTTAAATTTAAATTGATCATTCTGTTTTGAGGAGGATGCCAATTTCATATGCTTACAGTTTTTGCACATGCTCTGCAAAACATTCTACGGTTGTCGGTTTTTAACTCTGGAAATCCTTGTATCCAATCATTGACCAATCTAGCATTCAGCAATTAACACTTAAAAATGTCATCTAAATGCAATAATGAATACCTACTACTAAAAAAATAGAAGATCAAATATCTGAGACAGTGAGACGTCAGACCTATATGTACACGTCAGCCATATAATGTGTCTGTAGCTTAAAATAACATTATGCCTTGAAGTGCATTCATGCTTAATCCACTTTTTTTAATCGTTAATTAATGGGAAAAATACCATATTACGTTGTGAATTGAATAAAAAGCTTTGAAAAGCATATAAACATTATAATAAGCACAAAATGCCAAAAAAGCAAAATAAGCATAACAAAGTTTTACTATACGATTTCAAATATCAAAACTAGATTATTACTTTGATCAATTCTAACATGCTTACAGTATTCACAAAAAGCATAATACCTAGAAATCCGCTCTCTAGTTATAAGTATATTCTCCATTAGATTTAATAAATAATTAGAGATTTGTCAATGTCAATTTTTATTACTTCCGGTTTAACCGGAAATGAGATTTTTTAAATGGAAGGTCATGTATATTTATTAATTAAAAAAAATAATGAAATTTTATTAACTAAAGCTACACTTTAACTCAGGGCTGTATGATTAGTGCATAGAGAATCCCTTTCCCTATTAAATTTCTTTTTGATGTTAAAAAATTCACTTTCTTTCTGTCTCTTTTCCCCTCTTGTTTTTTCTTGTAGATATCTTAAAATCTTTTTTTTTTTGTTTATATTACTCTCATGTAGTGAATGCTCATGTATAACATTATGTATGGGAATAA